>NC_041388.1:693016313-693070541 GCF_002162155.2 Triticum dicoccoides
GAGAAAATTTATTTAGGAAGGCTTGGATTAGACTTTTTTTTAGCATTTGCCCTCCCAAACACTGAAGATTTTTGTTTCGCCTCCCCAATGATCTTCAGCTAGCTCCGCCACTGATTCTAGTAGAAGAAAACCGCAACGCCATTATCCGTCCCATTGATTTTCCTAAGTTGGATTGCGCCTTGACCTCATGTGGAAAACCTTTCAGGGTGGACCAATTTCGAAGGATCTCAAAGGAATCCTAGGAAGAAGGATAGATACACTTGACCTTTTTCGGTCATGTGCTAAAAGAGGGAGGGAAGCTCAATGCCAAATGGTATAATCATGCTTTTTCATGTCCACACCTTCTGTATTTGAGACGAATATATTTAGTTCTTCATCCATGGATCGAGCTTTTTTAAGTGATGTCGAACCCACATAGATATTGTGTGAGGTTACATCTTTTAGCGAACTATGACAGTGAATCCTCATATTTTCCACCTGACAAACATCTGACTTTTAAGATGGAGTTTCTTTGTTGTCATAATCCATGTATTCCAGTTGATAATACGATGTTCGTTATACCCAAAATATGATGGTTTTCGTTTGCATGTACTTGCTCCATAAAGAAATATAAGAGCACTTAAATCATTACTTTAGTGACCTACGGAGGGAGTACAAGTTTTGTTTGCGGTCAGCCACAACAGCTTGTAGCTCTGTCCAAATCGGAGATTTATGTAGTTTTGCTGGAAATTTCAGAGAAAAGTCGAGTTTCTACATAAAAAAATTCTGGGGAAAAATTGGGGTTCCAAACAGTTGAAGCCATCCAACGGTAATGGGATGGGATGGGAGCAGTTTCGCTCAGTTGCTTCGCCGCCTGCCGCTCGGCACCTTATCTCCTCCGTCTCGCGCCACTCCACGGCACCATGCACTCGCCGGCGCGCTGCGCCGCCACCACCGCCACCGCGTCCCCGCCTCTGCGCGCGCCGTTCGTCGCCATGGCCCAGCGCGGCCGCAGGCCGCCCTCGTCCGCGCCCCCCGAGGCCGAGCAGCCGGACGAGGCGCTCGCCCGCATCCTCCGCAGGGAGGCCGCCGTCTCCGGCGTCCCCCGCAAGGCCGCCGCGGGCACCAGCCAGCACTCCACCCGCCTCTGGCCCCGCGCCGTCCTCGAGGCCCTCGACTCCGCCGTCGCCTCCTCCCGCTGGGAGTCCGCCCTCGAGGTCCGCTCCCCCCTCAACCCCTTTCTCTCCGATGGTCCTGCCGCTGCACGCTACCTGTTCGACTGTTGCTCATCACGTAAGGATTGCTGTTTCTCAGATCTTCGAGCTGCTGCGGAAGCAGCGGTGGTACGAGCCGAGGACGCAGACCTACGCCAGGCTGCTGATGATGCTCGGCAGGTGCCGGCAGCCCGGCCCAGCCACGGCCCTCTTCAAGGTGATGCTCTCGGAGAAGCAGCTCGCGCCGACGGTGGACGTGTACACGGCGCTCGTTGGCGCCTACGGCTACAGCGGCCTGCTGGACGAGGCGATGGCCACGGTCGGTCTGATGAAAGGCGCTGATACAGACTGCAAGCCGGACGAGTACACCTTCTCCGTCCTCATCAACTGCTGTTGTAAGTCGCGCCGCTTCGACCTGATCCCCACCGTCCTCGACGAGATGTCTTATCTGGGGATTGGATGCAACGTTGTCATCCACAATGGGATAATTGATGGATACGGCAAGGCCGGCATGCTAGAGGAGATGGACGATGCGCTGTCCAACATGCTTCAAGACGGGGACAATGTGCCGGACATATACACGATGAACTCCATCATCTGGGCTTATGGCAACCGTGGCAGGGTGGATGACATGGAGAAGTGGTACGATGAGTTTCAGTTGATGGGCGTTGAGCCAGATACGCGGACGTTCAATATCATGATGAAGTCTTATGGCAAGGCTAACATGCCTGACAAAATGTTGTCGATCCTGAAATACATGAAGCGGCGTTTCTTCTCACCCTCTGCTGCTACATTCAACATAATCATAGATTGTTTTGGAAGGGCTGGCAACATTGAGAAGATGGAGTACTATTTCAGGCTGATGAAAATTCAGGGCGTCAAACCCAACCCCATCACATACTGCTCCCTGGTTAATGGATACAGTAAAGCTGGGCTCCTTGAAATGGTTCCTGCAATTATTCGACAGACGGAGAACACCGATGTCGTCTTAGATACTCCTTTTTTCAACTGTGTTATCAGTGCATACGCCAAGTCTGGAGATATCGAAATAATGGAGGAAATGCTAGTGCTAATGAAGGAAAAGAAATGTAAGCCAGACAAGGTAATTTATACCACCATGATTCAGGCATATATGGCGCATGGGATGGATGAAGCCGCTAAGTTGTTAGAAACAGAAATGGAAAGATTTAACAACAAATTACTGGTAAGTGCTTTGCTATACCTTAGGGAGCTTTTTTCTTTGTTTTTGATTTATGCCTGCAATAAGCTACCAATTATCCATGGTATTCACTGGTTATCTTTGTTTTTTGAACCAGGGACCAGTTCCTGTGGTTGATTACAAGTAAACTGCGGCCATCGTTTTTTAGGGGACAGAGCAGTAAGATTTGTGTAATACGAGATTGGGGAAAGAGAGCATGTATGAGAGGGCCTTCGGAGAATATGGTTATAAATCCACAGAGCATGGCCATAATGACCAGTAGTTCCGTCAACACCAGACTGAGCGTTCCCAGTTCAATGCCAATGACAGGGTAACTAGAAGTTCAAGGTTTTCTGTTAAATTGTATCTTGAGCTGTACTATATTTAGCTGAGCTGAAGTAGATGAATCTAACTTTTGCTCTTTCCATCCCAGCAATAATGAACAATGTGGAATGGAAAAGCAGCTGTGGCCTGTTGTGTCCAAAACAGGAGTCCCACACGGCCTAAATGTGCAAAGCCATTTAAACGTTCATCTGATCTGACTGAGTGCACAAGTACAACCCCAGACAGAGGTAACTTGGGATATCCAGAAGTGGAAGGCACTGTGGTACAGCAGATAAGGTCGGGTTCAGAGCTCCAGCCCATTATATATCCATATCAGCATGTAAACCTAGTGCCCTTTGGTTCTGCATGAAAATTCACTGCCAAAATAAGGGATATAGAGAACAAGTCAAAAAGAAACAAACAACCATGTGAATTTACTTAAAACTTTTAGCGCTATTGTCAGAGCACAAACTACACATTTTCGAAGAGAAGTTCAGTTTTGCAATGGACACGTACACATGACAATAATTGATACAGTACAACTTGAACTCCAAACTTCAAACAAAAAGCCAGAGCCTGACTGCTCATACTCCTGACGGTGGCGCAACCTTCTCTAAAATGTCCATAATCCACGGGCAGCTTGCTGTGAGGTGCTTGAATCCATCAGTCTCCTTGACAGCTCGAAGCACCTCCTGTGAAGAAAGGTATCTGAGACAAGCATTCTTGAGTTGCGCGGCGTGGTGCTGCTCCGCTAAAGCAAGGGTGGTTGCAACTGTTTGCACATCAATTTTCTGGCATAGGTTCCCTTGACACATAGCCTTTAGCCTCTCTAGTCCATACCGATCTGCGGCAACCAACAGGTGCTGCAATTCCACATTCTGATCCTGATCCAAGTCACTTGGCAGAGAATCTGTGTATATGAAGTGAAGAAGTGCCTCGAAGACAGAAGGCTCCATGTCATCGATCTTGATACACTTCATGGTGGACTCCTTCATTGGACCAAAGAGCTCAGCCTTGAAAACCGAGGATCGTGCAGCTAACACGCATCTATGTGCAGTGAAGAGTTGACCGCCGACACTGAATGTCACATCCACACCTAGCCCATCCTTCAACATGTTAGCAAAGTGTGTGTGCAGGTCTGACTGTGGAACTGAGACTTCAGTTGTGCTTAAATCTTCCGTGCGAGGCTCTTTTATGACGGTCAAAACACACCTGATGGTGAAGCAGTCATCATCACGGAGTAGCAATTCCTTGAGCTCGCACTTGTCGGTAAACCTGGGCCAGCCCCGTATAGTACCTACCGACCGAAAGGTATGTGTTCCGCCCTCTAGATTAGTAGTAATTTTTCCATCTTTCCCCAGTAAGCTGAAAGTGTACCTCACCTTCACAGCCGTTGTTGCTCCACTGCAGAAACACAAGAAGACTGACATGTAGGCGGCTTTGTCCTCCTCCTCCCATCCATCAGGGTAGATCCTGATGTCCCAGCCATAGCTGCCGACGCTGAATGTGCTCGAGCTAACGAACTTGCCGACTCCCATGCCCTCGAGCAGCGAGTACCTCGTCACCTCGAAGTTGTGGGCGGCGGTGGCGCACTCCGTCAGGCACCTCGACGATGTCTCGGGTATGGGCTTGCTAACTGAAGAAGTTGAATTGTTGTTACCCATGGCGCAGAGAGGAATGGTTTGGAACCTACAAGCTTTCCAGGTGCTGGCTGTAACCTGAATTATTATATGTGCGTGAGTAGATAATTGATGTGCACCCATGCGAAGACAACCAAAGTTCCGTTGATTACAATGAGAAATTAATTAAAGAAGAAAGAGAAGGGAATCATATCTTATGCCATCAGAGATAGGGTCGGAGCCTCACAGGGCAACTGATCTGATTGCACAAGTACAAAACCAGGCAGATTTTTTTTTCAAACCGGGCTATACCCCTTTCCATTGCAAATGAACGGAAATACAAAGGTTCAGAAACATGTCAGGAGAAGAGGGAAAGAGGTAGAGCGAGTCCGGGCACTGCCAGGAAATCCACTGCATTTGCCCGCCATCGAAACGAATGCCATGGGGCGAAAACCTGGGCAGCACCAAAATATCACAACATACATCTGGACTACTACATACAAGGACATGAGACACCCAAAAAAGAACCAGAACACCATCACAGGATCACCCAGCTCCAGCCATCGGACGTCTTGCATAATTTTATTCTTCCCCGATCGGCACTCTTGCAGCGTTGCACATCACCATCAAAGCGCATCGTGCTCGACCTGATCATCTCAGCACCGCCTCGCAGCTCCTTGGCGCCTTCCTCCTGCTTGAGCCCTGCCCAATACAACAGAAAAGAACACATGGAGAAAACTATCTCAAAGGGCGTTTTGATTAGCTTCTTTTCAAATGTAGCTCGATTCCGAGCTAGCCAAATGGCCCAGCAAGCAGCAGTCAGGCCCACAGTATAGTACTTTTGTCCATCGGGGAAAAAAAGCATGACACCAAGCAAAATATTGCCAGTAGCTATTCGGGCACATCTCAGTACCCAGCACCACCCCAACGCATCTCCAGACCACCCTGGCCACAGGACAGGTGAAGAACAGATGTTGGGAGATTTCCAACTCATTACAAAAAGAGCATGTGGGATTCCCAGGCCATTTCCTCGTTCTCATGACTTGCCTAGTGAGCACTGCATCCTGGGACAACTGCCACAGAAAAATCTTGATTTTGAGTGGGATTTTGGCTTTCCAAATCCATCTATAATGGCATCCACTAAGAGGGCTCTCTAGCCACTTATATACAGATTTAGGTGGTGTTTGGTTTTCTAGTCCTAGGACTTTTTCTAGTCCCAACTAAAAAGTCTCTAGTTTCTAAAAAGTCCCTCCCTGTTTGTTTCCAGAGACTAAAAAGTCCCTAGTCCCTTCCTAGAGGTTATTAAATGACCATGTTGCCCCTAGTATATAGAAAAATAACAATGAAACAACATCATGGGGTGGCGGACCAATGGGTGCATGGAGGGGCATTGTTGGAAAAGTCTCAAAAAGTCCCAGAAAGACTTTCCTTGAGAGTCTTCTTCATTTAGTCTCAAATGCCTAGTTTAGTCCCTAAAAAGTCTCTCCCGTTTGGTAAAAAAGTCTCGAAGAGGGACTTTTTCTAGTCCCTACATAAAAAAGTCCCTGGAAACAAACACCCCCTTAATAGAGAATTTACCATTACTATTAAGCCCCCGGTAGACCCGGTCCCCACCCTGACTCAGCTGAATGCTATTGATCGTATTACTCATTTTTTCCCATTGACAGAATAACTCAGGCGTGAGCCTCCTTTTGAAGAAGGTGTGGATGTCCACAGAATTGAACCTATCAACGGTGCAATCCTGATCATTACATATCTCAAAGAGCAATGGATGTAGACTCTGAAAAGGACTTAGCCCCTTTACGGAATCTTTCCAGATTCTGACAGGTCACCAGATTCTAGATGGATCTTCCTGCCAACTAAGTAAATATCTTTTACTTTTCGTAAGGCTTTCCAACAAGGGGAATCGGAAAACCTGGGCTTAACCGAGGCCACAGATTTGTTTGTCAGGTAGCATGCACGAACAATATCTTGCCACATCCCCGTTTGGGTCTCTAGTTTCCACCACCATTTGATCATCAAACTAACATTCTATTTGTGGAGGTCCTTAACCCCCAAACCACCTTTATCTCTGGATCTGCAGATCCTGTTCCATCTAACAAGATGATACCTCCTCTTCTTATTGCACCCTTGCCAAAAGAACTTTCGTCTATGTTTGTCAAGGCGCTCAATAAAAGTTTTGTTCATAAGCCACATAGACATATGGTACTAGGATATTTGGGTGACTACCGAATCTAGCAAGGTCAGCCTCCCCCCCATCGAGGCTGCATTACCGATCCAAGCTTCAAATCTTTTCAGATACTTGGTAATGATAAATTCCCAGTCTGAGTTTCTGAGATTGGTGTAGCTAACAGGCATCCCCAAGTACTTAATAGGGAAGCTGCCCACCTCATAGTTAAACAGGTCCGCATACATATTCACCACATTTTCATCACCCCCCACTGTAAGAATCTCACTTTTTTGAAAATTCACCTTAAGCCCCGACATCAATTCAAACATGTAAAGAAGCATCTTCAAGTTGACTACTATGTCAATGTCATGTTCTAGGCAGATAATAGTATCGTCAGCGTATTGAAGAACTGCCACCCCATTAGGTATCAGATCAGAAGCAAGACCCACTAACAGGCCACTTTTTTGGGCATTTGTAATCATTTTTGCCAAACAATCCACAGCTAGATTGAACAGGAATGGGGAATGGGGATCGCCTTGGCGAACCCCCTTCGCACTTTGAAAGTAGGGGCCTACTTGGTTATTTAATTTGATGCTCACAGTCCCATTATGCAGGATATTCCTAATCCACACGCACCATGTATCATTAAAGCCTCGCAATTTATGGCAATCTAGAATAAAATCCCAATTTACTTTATTATAAGCCTTCTCGAAATCGAGTTTCAGAACTACACTCATCCTCTTTTTCACATGAGTGTAGTTAAGAATCTCATGCAGAGACATCACACCGTCCATGATGTTCCTCCCTTTCACGAAAGCATTTTGGGCCCTACTGATGAGCTTATCAGCATATTTTTCAACTCGCCTATCTAGGACCTTAATAATAAGCTTGTACGGACACCTCAACAGGCAAATTGGTCGGAATTGTTGTATCTTGTCTGCACCCACAGTTTTAGGAAGGAGGGTAATCACACCATAATTAAGGCGTTGGACATCTAGATCCCCTTTATGAAAGTGTTCAAATAGGAGCATAATATCATCCTTCATGAGATTGCTGCAACCAAAATATCTCTTCGTTCACCAAAAGTTCATGCAACTCCGCACTAACATCGACTTTGATGCTATACATCTCAGGGGACAAGGGACCACTCTCTCCTATTTCCTTCAGCATGGCTAGCTCCAATCTGAGCTCTTCTTTCCTTCTTTTGTCATGGCCATATCTATTTGACCCCCACCCTTTAAAATAGTTCTTAAACCTTTTAAGTTTGATATTTAGGATATTAATAGGGTCCGAGGAATGCACCTTCCTCGACCAGATCCTACTAACAGTAGGCTTGACCAAGATGAAACTGTCCATGACCAAAAATCCTCTGGTAAACAAAAGAAAAAAAGATCTAAAAAGAAATCTGCCGTTAAGCTCTCTAGGCCTGTGACTAGGAGCCAGAAAAAGGCAGTGTCTCAGGATATGTGTTGTAGTCCTGCATTGCCTCATGGCAGGACTACTAGATCTCATTTTCACAAAAAATGTTCCAAATGATAGGGCTCATTTGGAATTGTAGAGGGGTAGGCAAGAAAGGAATGGCCACCTGCCTCTCAGACATGATTAGTGACCATTCCATTGATTTCATTGGTTTGCAAGAAACTATGAAGAAAAACTTTACTCCTAAATGCATTAGGAGAATTGACCCTTTTGGTTTATTCCATTGGGAATGGATACCATCTGTTGGGAAGTCTGGTGGCATCCTTGGGGGTGTGAGGCAGGATACAATGGAGATCACTTCCTGTACCAAAAGGAAATATGTTTTACAGCTAACCTTGCATGACAAGAAGAAGAATGTTGACTGGGGCCTGCTGGTGGTCTATGGGGCAGCCCATGAGGAGTTTCTGGTAGAGCTCGCTGCTAGTTGTAGTAGCATGACTATTCCTTACATTGTAGGGGGTGATTTTAATATCCTGCGGCATGGTGATGAGAAAAATAGAAAGATGCAGAATAATAGAGCAACTGATATCTTCAATTCCATCATCAATACTTTGGCCCTTAGAGAAATCTATATTAGTGGGGGGAAATACACTTGGACTAACAACCAAGCTCATCCTACCCTAGAAAAATTGGATCGTATCTTGATGTCTGAAGGGTGGGAGGAACTTTTTCCTATGGTCTCTGTCAGGAAATTGGTTCGGGAAATTTCAGATCACGACCCTTTGCTTTGAAGCTCCTAAACCTCGAGAGTTTCGTTTCAACTTGGCCTGGATTAACAAAACCAGGCAGATGAAACTTCGAATAGCTGGAAGTGCAAGGGACTCTGGTACAGCAAATAAGTTCAGGTTCAGAACTTCAGTCCAGTATCCATTTTATGTCAGAGCATGCAAACCTTCTACATTTGGTTCTACAGGAAAGTTCACTACCAAAACTAAGGGAGAAAGAAAACAACGCAACAGAAATGAAAGAAATAACCATGCGAAATCTCTCAGAACTTTTAGTTCAAATGTCAAGAGCACAGAGTACACATTCTGGAAGACAAGTTCAGTTCTGCAACCGACACACAAGACACATGATAAGAAAATCAAAATGGGACACTACTGCAGATCCAAACTTTAAGCAAAAATCCAGAGCCAGACTGCTCATGCTCCTGACGGTGGCGCGACCTTCTCTAAAATGTCCATCATGATCCATGGGCAGCTTGCTGTGAGGTGCTTGAATCCATCAGTCTCTTTGACAGCTCGAAGCACCTCCTGTGAAGAAAGGTGTCTGAGACAAGCATCCTTGAGTTGCGCGGCGTGGTGCTGCTCTGCTAAAGCAAGGGTGGTTGCCACTGTTTGCACATCGATTTTCTGGCATAGCTTCCCTTCACACATAGCCTTCAGCTGGTCCAGTCCGTACCGATCTGCGGCAACCAACAAGTGCTGCAATTCCACATTCCGATCCAGATCCGAGTCGCTTGGCAGAGAATCAGTGTATATGAAGTGCAGAAGTGCCTCGAATACAGAAGGATCCATGTCATCGATCTTGATGTGTTTCATGGCGGTCTCCTTCATCTGACCAAAGAGCTCGGCCTTGAACACCAAGGATCGCGCGGCTAACACGCATCTATGTGCACTGAACTGTTGGCCGCCGACACTGAACGTCACATCCATGCCTTCTCCGTCCTTGAGCATGTTCACAAAGTGTGTGTGCAGGTTTGACTGCGGCACTTGGACTATGACTGTGCTTACATCTTCAGTGCGAGGCTCTTTCATCACGGTCAAAACGCACCTGAGCGTGAAGCAGTCGTCGTTGCGGGATAGCAGTTCCTTCAGCTTGGACTTCTCAATAAACTTGGGGCAGCCCCAAAAACCGGACTGAAAGGTATCTTTCTCCAATAAACCGAATGTGTACTTCACCTTGACACCCGTTGTTGGCTTACTGCAGATGCGCAAGAAGACAGACATGTAGGCACCTTTGTCTTCTTCCTTCCACCCATCAGGGTAGATCCTGATGTTCCAGTCATAGCCGCCGACGCTGAATGTGCTGGAGCTAACGAACTTGTCGATACCCATACCCTCGAGCAGCGAATACTCAGTCACCTCGAAGTTGTGGGCGGTGGCGACACACTCTGTCCGGCATCTCGACGAGGTCTCGGATATGTGCTTGTTGACAGAGGAAGGCGAGCTGTTGGCCATGGCATGGAATGGAATGAAACGGAGGTTGGGCGTGTGGCTGTAACCTGGAGGAGTGCTTCAGAATGAAGATGAGTAGTTGGCCATGGCGTGGAGTGCAACGAAACAGAAGTTGGGGGTACATGCATATATAAACTCAGTACTACTACATGACTCAGGAAGGCGTTTAGTCTTCAGTGAAGATGGCATTAAAACTTGAGAATACATTTAGGCGGCGTTGAACAAGTTCCCATGCCATTATTTA
Organism: Triticum dicoccoides; assembly: GCF_002162155.2. Taxonomy (NCBI): domain Eukaryota; kingdom Viridiplantae; phylum Streptophyta; class Magnoliopsida; order Poales; family Poaceae; genus Triticum; species Triticum dicoccoides. The sequence continues at coordinate 693,026,718 of NC_041388.1, forward strand.
GACGACGGTGCATGCGTTGTTTCAAATTCCAATGCTGCTGCCTTGTATTTATCGGGAAGAGACGTTGCTGTTAATTCCAATGTTTCAGCAGTTTAAAACTCAACCAAAAAATTGGTTGTCGCCTGACGATCAAAATCAGCACTGCGCAAAAAAGATCGTACTTAATTAAATGCATAAAAACGAGCGGCAGAAAAACATCGTTTCAAGATCCTCCGCCAAGACGTACGTACGTCAAACATGATGATTTGGAGCTTGCTAGGTTTGCAACGAGCATGTTTTTGAGGAATTCAGTCGGAAATAGTTTTTGAGGAATTCAGTCGGAAGTAGTCCTTCAGGATCTGACCCGCGTCGCTCTTTGGAAATATAGGGAGTAGAAGGCAATGAGTTTTAATCTTGTACGCCAAGATTATAAGGAAGATAAAATACCTGAGTTTCTCTCCCTATATCTGGTTTTAATTATTGTTATTGTGTTCATGATTGTGCTATGTGTTTATCTGCTTGATTAAATCACATGATTGGCATGTGCGATACAACGACATATGATTGCCAAGTGGGTCCGCCCCATCTTCGATGGCCTCTAGCCCATGGAGGTGCGGAGGATCTCAGTCCCCCGCCGGCGGGAGGGGCCCGTTCTCGTTCTTGTTAGGTTCAATGTCTTTGATTGGGGCTGTGTGGCGGCCGCGATGTCCCTTACTAGGCTCCCACATTCTATCCTCGTCCCAATGGTGTGTTTAGCGTGTGTGGAGGTGTGTCTCCGTCGGATCTCGCGGGATTCGGTCGGTGCTGATCTTCGGTGGATCTATTTGGATCCGGTCTTCGATCGTCTTCATTCGGGTGTTTACAGGTTTGATCCTTCTGATCTACGAGTTTCTTCATCGGCGATGGTTGCTACTCTGGTGTGATGGTCCGATGGGGCCTTAGCACGACGACTTCACAACAAGTTTGATCACACTATCTACTACAACAAGGTTTGTCCGGCTACTTCACAACAACTGTGACTTCCCGACAACAAGTTATCCGATCACACTATCTACTACAACAAGATTTGTCCGGCTCAAGTTAGGGAGGGCGATGACGGCGGCGCGCCTTCGGCTTGCTCCAGTGCTTGTACTCATCGCTAGGTGGTTGCTACCTCTTAAGCACTGCGTTGGATTTTCCCGAAGAGGAGAGGATGATGCAGCAAAGTAGCGTAAGTATTTTCCTCAGCTTTTGAGAACCAAGGTATCAATCCAGTAGGAGGCTACGCTCAAGTCCCTCGTACCTGCACAAAACGATAGCTCCTCGCAACCAACGCGATTAGGGGTTGTCAATCCCTTCACGGTCACTTACGAAAGTGATATCTGATAGAGATAATATTTTTGGTATTTTTGGTATAGAGATGCAAAGTAAAAAGTAAAAAGCAAAGCAAGATTAAAGTGATGGAGATTGATATGATGAGAATAGACCCGGGGGCCATAGGTTTCACTAGTGGCTTCTCTCAAGAGCATAAGTATTCTACGGTGGGTGAACAAATTACTGTTGAGCAATTGATAGAATTGAGCATAGTTATGAGAATATCTAGGTATGATCATGTATATAGGCATCACGTCCGAGACAACTAGACCGACTCCTGCCTGCATCTACTACTATTACTCCACTCATCGACCGCTATCCAGCATGCATCTAGAGTATTAAGTTAAAAACAAAGTAACGCCTTAAGCAATATGACATGATGTACAGGGATACTTTCATGCAATATGATAAAAACCCCATCTTGTTATCCTCGATGGCAACAATACATTATGTGCCTTGCTGCCCCTTCTATCACTGAGAAAGGACACCGCAAGATTGAACCCAAAGCTAAGCACTTCTCCTATGGCAAGAAAAACCAATCTAGTAGGCCAAACCAAACTGATAGTTCAAAGAGACTTGCAAACATAATCAATCATACATAAAAGAATTCAGAGAAGATTCAAATATTATTCATAGATAGACTTGATCATAAACCCACAATTCATCGGTCTCAACAAACACACCGCAAAAAGAAGATTATATCAAATAGATCTCCATGAGATAGGGGGAGAACATTGTATTGAGATCCAAAAAGAGAGAAGAAGCCAACTAGCTAATAACTATGGACCCGAAGGTCTGCGGTGAACTACTCACACTTCATCGGAGAGGCTATGATGATGTAGAAGCCCTCCGTGATGACGGCCCTCTCCGGCGGAGCTCCGGAATAGGCCCCAAGATGGGATCTCGTGGATACAGAAAGTTGCGGCGGTGGAATTAGGTTTTTGGCTCCGTATCTGATCGTTTGGGGGTACGTAGGTATATATAGGAGGAAGGAGTACGTCGGTGGAGCACCGAGGGGCCCACCAGGCAGGGGCGCGCCCTAGAGGGGGGGCGCCCCCCACCCTCGTGACCGCCTCTTTGACTCCTTGGAGTAGGGTCCAAGTCTCCTGGATCATGTTTGGTGAGAAAATCACGTTCCCGAAGGTTTTATTCCGTTTGGACTCCGTTTGATATTCTGTTTCTCCGAAACTCTGAAATAGGCAAAAAAACAGCAATTCTGGGATGGGCCTCCGGTTAATAGGTTAGTCCCAAAAATAATATAAAAGTGGAAAATAAAGCCCAATATAGTCCAAAACAGTAGATAATATAGCATGGAGTAATCAAAAATTATAGATACGTTGGAGACGTATCAGGTATCCCCAAGCTTAATTCCTGCTCGTTCTTGAGTAGGTAAATGATAAAAAGAGAATTTTTGATGCGGAGTGCTACTTGGCATAATTTCAATGCAAATCTTCTTAATTGTGGTATGTGTTGGGGAACATAGTAATTTCAAAAAAATTCCTATGCACACGCAAGATCATGGTGATGCATAGCAACGAGAGGGGAGAGTGTGATCTACGTACCCTTGTAAACCGACAGCGGAAGCGTTAGCACAACGCGGTTGATGTAGTCGTACGTCTTCACGGCCCGACCGATCAAGCACCGAAACTATGACACCTCCGAGTTCTAGCACACGTTCAGCTCGATGACGATCCCCGGACTCCGATCTAGCAAAGTGTCGGGGAAGAGTTCCGTCAGCACGACGACGTGGTGATGATCTTGATGTACTACCGTCGCAGGGCTTCGCCTAAGCACCGCTACAATATTATCGAGGACTATAGTGGAAGGGGGCACCGCACACGGCTAAGAATATGATCACTTGGATCAACTTGTGTGTCTAGGGGTGCCCCCTGCCCCCGTATATAAAGGATCAAGGAGGGGGTGCGGCCGGCCAGGAGGAGGGCGCGCCAGGAGGAGTTCTACTCCTACCGGGAGTAGGATTCCCCCCTTTTCCTAGTTGGAATAGGATTCGGGAGGGGGAAAGAGGAGAGAGAGAAGGAAGGGGGGGCGCCGCCCCCTTCTCCTTGTCCTATTCGGACTAGGGGGGGAGGGGCACACGGCCCAGCCCTGGCCACCTCTCCTCTCTTCCACTAAAGCCCACTAAGGTCCATATACCTCCCAGGGGGTTCCAGTAACCTCCCGGTACTCCGGTAAAATCCCGATTTCACCCGGAACACTTCCGATATCCAAATATAGGCTTCCAATATATCAATCTTTATGTCTCGACCATTTCGAGACTCCTCGTCATGTCCGTGATCACATCCGGGACTCTGAAAAAACTTCGGTATATCAAAATGCATAAACTCATAATATAATTGTCATCGAAACCTTAAGCGTGCGGACCCTACGGGTTCGAGAACAATGTAGACATGACCGAGACACGTCTCCGGTCAATAACCAATAGCGGAACCTGGATGCTCATATTGGCTCCTACATATTCTACGAAGATCTTTTATCGGTCAGACCGCATAACAACATACGTTGTTCCCTTTGTCATCGGTATGTTACTTGCCCGAGATTCGATCGTCGGTATCTCAATACCTAGTTCAATCTCGTTACCGGCAAGTCTCTTTACTCGTTTCGTAATACATCATCTCGCAACTAACTCATTAGTTGCAATGCTTGCAAGGCTTATGTGATGTGCATTACCGAGAGGGCCCAGAGATACCTCTCCGACAATCGGAGTGACAAATCCTAATCTCGAAATACGCCAACCCAACATGTACCTTTGGAGACACCTGTAGAGCTTCTTTATAATCACCCAGTTACGTTGTGACGTTTGGTAGCACACAAAGTGTTCCTCCGGTAAACGGGAGTTGCATAATCTCATAGTCATAGGAACATGTATAAGTCATGAAGAAAGCAATAGCAACATACTAAACGATCGAGTGCTAAGCTAACGGAATGGGTCAAGTCAATCACATCATTCTCCTAATGATGTGATCCCGTTAATCAAATAACAACTCTTTGTCTATGGTTAGGAAACATAACCATCTTTGATTAACGAGCTAGTCAAGTAGAGGCATACTAGTGACGTTTAGTTTGTCTATGTATTCACACAAGTATTATGTTTCCGGTTAATACAATTCTAGCATGAATAATAAACATTTATCATGATATAAGGAAATAAAATAATAACTTTATTATTGCCTCTAGGGCATATTTCCTTCAGTCTCCCACTTGCACTAGAGTCAATAATCTAGTTCTCATCGCCATGTGATTTAACATCAATAGTTCACATCACCGTGCGATCAACACCCATAGTTCACATCGACATGTGACCAACACCCAAAGGGTTTACTAGACTCAATAATCTAGTTCACATTGCTATGTGATTAACACCCAAAGAGTACTGAGGTGTGATCATGTTTTGCTTGTGAGAGAATTTTAGTCAATGGGTCTGCCACATTCAGATCCGTAAGTATTTTGCAATTTTCTATGTCAACAATGCTCTGCACGGAGCTACTCTAGCTAATTGCTCCCACTTTCAATATGTATCTAGATCGAGACTTAGAGTCGTCAAGATCTGTGTCAAAACTTGCATCGACGTAACTTTTTACGACGAACCTTTTGTCACCTCCATAATTGAGAAATATTTCCTTATTCACTAAGGATAATTTTGACCGCTGTCCAGTAATCTACTCTTAGATCACTATTGTACTCCCTTGCTTAACACAGTGTAGGGTATACAATAGATCTGGTACACAGCATGGCATACTTTATAGAACCTATGGCTGAGGCATAGGGAATGACTTTCATTCTCTTTCTATCTTCTGCCGTGGTCGGGCTTTGAGTCTTACTCAATTTCAAACCTTGTAACACAGCCAAGAACTCTTTCTTTGACTATTCCATTTTTGAACTACTTCAAAATATTGTCAAGGTATGTACTCATTGAAAAAACTTATCAAGCGTCTTGATCTATCTCTATAGATCCTGATGCTTAATATGTAAGCAGCTTCACCGAGGTCTTTCTTTGAAAAACTTCTTTCAAAATACTCCTTCATGCTTTGCAGAATAATTCTACATTATTTCCGATCAACAATATGTCATTCACATATACTTATCAGAAATGCTGTAGTGCTCCCACTCACTTTCTTGTAAATACAGGCTTCACCGCAAGTCTGTATAAAACTATATACTTTGATCATACTATTAAAGTGTTTATTCCAACTCCGAGAGGCTTGCACCAGTCCATAAATGGATCGCTGGAGCTTGCACACTTTGTTAGCTCCTTTTGGATCGACAAAACCTTCCGGCTGCATTATATACAACTCTTCTTCCAGAAATCCATTCAGGAATGCAGTTTTGACATCCATTTGCTGGATTTCATAAAATGCGGCAATTGCTAACATGATTCGGACAGACTTAAGCATAGATACGAGTGAGAAACTCTCATCGTAGTCAACACCTTGAACTTGTCGAAAACCTTTTTGCGACAATTCTAGCTTTGTAGATAGTAACACTACTATCAGCGTCCATCTTCCTCTTGAAGATCCATTTAATCTCAATGGCTCGCCGATCATTGGGCAAGTCAATCAAAGTCCATACTTTGTTCTCATACATGGATCTCATCTCAGATTTCATGGCCTCAAGCCATTTCGCGGAATCTGGGCTCATCATCGCTTCCTCATAATTCGTAGGCTCGTCATGGTCAAGTAACATGACCTCCAGAACTGGATTACCGTACCACTCTGGTGCGGATCTCACTCTGGTTTACCTATGAGGTTCGGTAGTAACTTGATCTGAAGTTACATGATCATCATCATTAGCTTCCTCACTAATCGGTCTAGTAGTCACAGGAACAGATTTCTGTGATGAACTACTTTCCAATAAGGGAGCAGGTACAATTACCTCATCAAGTTCTACTTTCCTCCCACTCACTTCTTTCGAGAGAAACTCCTTCTCTAGAAAGGATCCATTCTCAGCAAAGAATATCTTGCCTTCGGATCTATGATAGAAGGTGTACCCAACAATTTCCTTTGGGTATCCTATGAAGACGCACTTCTCCAATTTGGGTTTGAGCTTATCAGGTTGAAACATTTTCACATAAGCATTGCAACCTCAAACTTTAAGAAACGACAGCTTAGGTTTCTTGCCAAACCATAGTTCATACGGTGTCGTCTCAACGGATTTAGATGGTGCCCAATTTAATGTGAATGCAGCTGTCTCTAATGCATAACCCCAAAACGATAGTGGTAGATCCGTAAGAGACATCATAGATCGCACCATATCTAATAAAGTACGGTTATGACGTTCGGACACACCATTATGCTGTGGTGTTCCATGTGGCGTGAGTAGTGAAACTATTTCACATTGTTTTTAACAGAAGGCCAAACTCGTAACTCAAATATTTTACTTCTGCGATCATATCGTAGAAACTTTTATTTTTATTACAATGATTCTCCACTTCACTCTGAAATTCTTTGAACTTTTCAACTGTTTCAGACTTGTGTTTCATTAAGTTGATATACCCATATCTGCTCAAATCATCTGTGAAGGTCAGAAAATAACGATACCCGCCGCGAGCCTTAACAGTCATCGGATCGCATACATCAGTATGTATTATTTCCAATAAGTCAGTTGCTCGCTCCATTGTTCCGAAGAACGGAGTCTTAGTCATCTTGCCCATGAGGCATGGTTCGCAAGCATCAACTGATTCATAATCAAGTGATTCCAAAAGCCCATCAGCATGGAGTTTCTTCATGCGCTTTACACCAATATGACCTAAACGGCAGTGCCACAAATAAGTTGCACTATCATTATTAACTTTGCATCTTTTGGTTTCAATATTATGAATATGTGTGTCACTACGATCGAGATCCAACGAACAATTTTCATTGGGTGTATGACCATAGAAGGTTTTATTCATGTAAACAGAACAACAATTTATTCTCTTACTTAAATGAATAACCGTATTGCAATAAACATGATCAAATCATATTCATGCTCAACGCAAACACCAAATAACACTTACTTAGGTTCAACACTAATCCCGAAAGTATAGGGAGTGTGCGATGATGATCATATCAATCTTGGAACCACTTCCAACACACATCGTCACTTCACCCTTAACTAGTCTCTATTCATTCTGCAACTCCCGTTTTGAGTTACTACTCTTAGCAACTGAACCAGTATCAAATACTGAGGGGTTGCTACGAACACTAGTAAAGTACACATCAGTAATCTGTATATCAAATATACCTTTGTTTATTTTGCCATCCTTCTTATCTGCTAAATACTTGGGGCAGTTCTGCTTCCAGTGACTAGTCCCTTTGCAGTAGAAGCACTTAGTCTCAGGCTTAGGACCAGACTTGGGCTTCTTCACTTGAGCAGCAACTTGCTTGCCGTTCTTCTTGAAGTTCCCCTTCTTCCCTTTGCCCTTTTTCTTGAAACTAGTGGTTTCGTCAACCATCAACACTTGATGTTTTTCTTGATTTCTACCTTCATCGATTTCAGCATCACGAAAAGCTTGGGAATCATTTCTGTTATCCCTTGCATATTATAGTTCATCACGAAGTTCTACTAACTTGGTGATGGTGACTAGAGAATTCTGACAATCACTATCTTATCTGGAAGATTAACTCCCACTTGATTCAAGCGATTGTAGTACCCAGACAATCTGAGCACATGCTCACTAGTTGAGCGATTCTCCTCCATCTTTTAGCTATAGAACTTGTTGGAGACTTCATATCTCTCAACTCGGGTATTTGCTTGAAATATTAACTTTAACTCCTGGAACATCTCATATGGTCCATGACGTTCAAAACATCTTTGAAGTCCCGATTCTAAGCCATTAAGCATGGTGCACTAAACTATCAAGTAGTCATCATATTGAGATAGCCAAACGTTCATAAGTCTGCATATGCTCCTGCAATAGGTCTGTCACCTAGCGGTGCATCAAGGACATAATTCTTCTGTGCAGCAATGAGGATAAACCTCAGATCACGGATCCAATCCGCATCATTTCTACTAACATCTTTCAACACAATTTTCTCTAGGAACATATCAAAATAAACACAGGGAAGCAACAACGCGAGCTATTGATCTACAACATAATTTGCAAAATACTACCAGGACTAAGTTCATGATAAATTTAAGTTCAATTAATCATATTACTTAAGAACTCCCACTTAGATAGACATCCCTCTAATCCTCTAAGTGATCACGTGATCCAAATCAACTAATCCATGTCCGATCATCACGTGAGATGGAGCAGTTTCATTGGTGAACATCACTATGTTGATCATATCTACTATATGATTCACGCTCGACCTTTCGGTCTCCATGTTCCGAGGCCATATCTGTATATGCTTGGCTCGTCAAGTATAACCTGAGTATTCCGCGTGTGCAACTGTTTTGCACCTGTTGTACTTGAACGTAGAGCCTATCACACCCAATCATCACGTGGTGTCTCGGCACGAAGAACTTTCGCAATGATGCATACTCAGGGAGAACACTTCTTGATAATTAGTGAGAGATCATCTTAAAATGCTACCGTCAAACTAAGCAAAAATAAGATGTATAAAAGATAAACATCATATGCAATCAAAATATGTGACATGATATGGCCATCATCATCTTGCTCCTTTGATCTCCATCTCCAAAGTATTGTCATGATCTATATCGTCACCGGCATGACACCATGATCTCCATCATCTTGATCTATATCAATGTGTCGTCACGTGGTCGTCTCGCCAACAATTGCTCTTGCAACTATTGCTATCGCATAGCGATAAAGTAAAGCAATTATTGGACGCTTGCATCTTATGCAATAGAGAGACAACCATAAGGATTTTGCTAGTTGCTGATAACTTCAACAAAACATGATCATCTCATACAACAACTTATATCTCATCACGTCTTGACCATATCACATCACAACATGCCTTGCAAAAACAAGTTAGACATCCTCTACTTTGTTGTTGCAAGTTTTACGTGGCTCCTACGGGCTTAGCAAGAACCGTTCTTACCTACGCATCAAAAACCACAACGATAGTTTGTCAAGTTGGTGCTGTTTTAACCTTCGCAAGGACAGGGCGTAGCCACACTCGGTTCAACTAAAGTTGGAGAAACTGACACACGCCAGCCACCTGTGTGCAAAGCACGTCGGTAGAACCAGTCTCGCGTAAGCGTACGCGTAATGTCGGTCCGGGCCGCTTCATCCAACAATACCGCCGAACCAAAGTATGACATGCTGGTAAGCAGTATGACTTATATCGCCCACAACTCACTTGTGTTCTACTCGTGCATATTACATCAACGCATAAAACCTAGGCTCTGATACCACTGTTGGGGAACGTAGTAATTTCAAAAAAATTCCTACGCACACGCAAGATCATGGTGATGCATAGCAACGAGAGGGGAGAGTGTGATCTACGTACCCTTGTAAACCGACAGCAAAAGCATTAGCACAACGCGGTTGATGTAGTCGTACGTCTTCACGGCCCGACCGATCAAGCACCAAAACTACGGCACCTCCAAGTTCTAGCACACGTTCAGCTCGATGACGATCCCCGGACTCCGATCCAGCAAAGTGTCGGGGAAGAGTTCCGTCAGCACGACGACGTGGTGATGATCTTGATGTACTACCGTCGCAGGGCTTCGCCTAAGCACCGCTACAATATTATCGAGGACTATAGTGGAAGGGGGCACCGCACACGGCTAAGAATATGATCACTTGGATCAACTTGTGTGTCTAGGGGTGCCCCCTGCCCCCGTATATAAAGGATCAAGGAGGGGGTGCGGCTGGCCAGGAGGAGGGCGCGCCAGGAGGAGTTCTACTCCTACCGGGAGTAGGATTCCCCCCTTTTCCTAGTTGGAATAGGATTCGGGAGGGGGAAAGAGGAGAGAGAGAAGGAAGGGGGGGCGCCGCCCCCTTCTCCTTGTCCTATTCGGACTAGGGGGGGAGGGGCGCACGGCCCAGCCCTGGCCACCTCTCCTCTCTTCCACTAAAGCCCACTAAGGCCCATATATCTCCCGGGGGTTCCGGTAACCTCCCGGTACTCCGGTAAAATCCCGATTTCACCCGGAACACTTCCGATATCCACAATCTTTATGTCTCGACCATTTCGAGACTCCTCGTCATGTCCGTGATCACATCCGGGACTCCGAACAAACTTCGGTATATCAAAATGCATAAACTCATAATATAACTGTCATCGAAACCTTAAGCGTGCGGACCCTACGGGTTCGAGAACAATGTAGACATGACCGAGACACGTCTCCGGTTAATAACCAATAGCGGAACCTGGATGCTCATATTGGCTCCTACATATTCTACGAAGATCTTTTATCGGTCAGACCGCATAACAACATACGTTGTTCCCTTTGTCATCGGTATGTTACTTGCCCGAGATTCGATCGTCGTTATCTCAATACCTAGTTCAATCTCGTTACTGGCAAGTCTCTTTACTCGTTTCGTAATACATCATCTCGCAACTAACTCATTAATTGCAATGCTTGCAAGGCTTATGTGATGTGCATTACCGAGAGGGCCCAGAGATACCTCTCCGACAATCGTAGTGACAAATCCTAATCTCGAAACACGCCAACCCAACATGTACCTTTGGAGACACCTGTAGAGCTCCTTTATAATCACCCAGTTACTTTGTGACGTTTGGTAGCACACAAAGTGTTCCTCCGGTAAACGGGAGTTGCATAATCTCATAGTCATAGGAACATGTATAAGTCATGAAGAAAGCAATAGCAACATACTAAATGATCGAGTGCTAAGCTAACGGAATGGGTCAAGTCAATCACATCATTCTCCTAATGATGTGATCCCGTTAATCAAATAACAACTCTTTGTCTATGGTTAGGAAACATAACCATCTTTGATTAACGAGCTAGTCAAGTAGAGGCATACTAGTGACGTTTAGTTTGTCTATGTATTCACACAAGTATTATGTTTCCGGTTAATACAATTCTAGCATGAATAATAAACATTTATCATGATATAAGGAAATAAAATAATAACTTTATTATTGCCTCTAGGGCATATTTCCTTCAGTCTCCCACTTGCACTAGAGTCAATAATCTAGTTCTCATCGCCATGTGATTTAACATCAATAGTTCACACATGACATCCAATGTCCATGGTCAGGAAACCGTAACCATCTATTGATCAACGAGCTAGTCAACTAGAGGCTTACTAGGGACATGGTGTTGTCTATGTATCCACACATGTATCTGAGTTTCCTATCAATACAATTATAGCATGGATAATAAACGATTATCATGAACAAGGAAATATAATAATAACTAATTTGTTATTGCCTCTAGGGCATATTTCCAACAGTCTCCCACTTGCACTAGAGTCAATAATCCAGTTCACATCGATATGTGATTAACACTCACAGGTCACATCGCCATGTGACCAACATCCAAAGAGTTTACTAGTGTCACTAAACTAGTTCACATCATCATGTGATTAAGACTCAATGAGTTCTGGGTTTGATCATGTTTTGCTTGTGAGAGAGGTTTTAGTCAACGGGTCTGCAACATTCAGATCCGTATGTACTTCGCAAATTTCTATGTCATCTTGTAGATGCAACTACTACGCTACATTTGGAGCTATTCCAAACAACTGTTCTACTATATGAATCCAGTTTACTATTCAGAATAATCTGGATTAATGTCAAAGTTTGCATCGGCGTAACCCTTTACGACGAACTCTTTTACCACCTCCATAATCGAGAAAATTCCTTAGTCCACTAGTTACTAAGGATAACTTTGACCGCTGTCTTGTGATCCATTCTTGGATCACTCTTGTACCCCTTGACTGACTCATGGCAAGGCACACTTCAAGTGCGGTACACAGCATAACATACTGTAGAGAGCCTATGATAAAAGCATAGGGGACGACCTTCGTCCTTCCTCTTTCTTCTGCCGTGGTCGAGCTTTAAGTCTTAACTTCATACCTTACAACTCAGGCAAGAACTCCTTCTTTGACTGATCCATCTTGAACACCTTCAAGATCATGTCAAGGTATGTGCTCATTTGAAAGTACCATTAAGAATTTTGATCTATCCTTATAGATCTTGATGCTCAATGTTCAAGTAGCTTAATCCAGGCTTTCCATTGAAAAATACTTTCCAAATAACCATATATGCTTTCCAGAAATTCTACGTCATTTTTGATCAACAATATGTCAACATATATTTATCAGAAATTCTATAGTGCTCCCACTCACTTCTTTGGAAATACAAGTTTCTCATAAACTTTGTATACACCCAAAACTTTGATCATTTTATCAAAGCATACATTCCAACTCCGAGATGCTTACTCCAGTCCCTAGAAGGATTGCTGGAGCTTTGCATACTTATTAGCATCTTTCAGGATTGACAAAACCTTCCGGTTTGTATCACATACAACCTTTCCTCAAAAAAACGTCAAGGAAACAATGTTTTGACATCCTATCTGCAAGATTTCATAAATAATGCAGTAATCGCTAATATAATTCCAACAGACTCTTAGCATCGCTACGAATGAGAAAGTCTCACCGTAGTCAACTCCTTGAACTTGTCGGGAAACACCTTAACGACAAGTCGAGCTTTCTCAATGGTGACACTTACCATCATTGTCTGTCTTCCTTTTAAAATCCATCTGTACTCAACAGCCTTACGACCATCAAGTAGTTCTTCCAAAGTCTACACTTTGTTTTCATACATGGATCCTACCTCGGATTTTATGGCCTCGAGCCATTTATCGGAATCCGGGCCCACCATCGCTTCTCCATGGCTCGTAGGTTCATTGTTGTCTAGCAACATGACTTCTAAGACAGGATTACGTACCACTCTGAAGTAGTACGCATCCTTGTCATCCCACGAGGTTTGGGAGTGACTTGATCCGAAGTTTCATGATCACTATCATAAGCTTCCACTTCAATTGGTGTAGGTGCCACAGGAACAACTCCCTGTGCCCTGTCACACACTAGTTGAAGAGACGGTTCAATAACCTCATCAAGTCTCCACCATCCTCCCACTCAATTCTTTCAAGAGAAACTTTTCCTCGAGAAAGGACCCGATTCTAGAAACAATCCCTTATTGCTTTCGGTTCTGAGACAGGAGGTATACCCAACTGTTTTGGGTGTCCTATGAAGATGCATTTATCCGCTTTAGGTTCGAGCTTATCAGCCTGAAACTTTTTCACATAAGCGTCGCAGCCCCAAACTTTTAAGAAATAACAGCTTAAGTTTCTCTAAACCATAGTTCATACGGTGTCATCTCATCGGAACTACGTGGTGCCCTATTTAAAGTGAATGTGGTTGTCTTTAATGCCTAACCCATAAACTATCGTGGTAATTCGATAAGAGACATCATGGTATGCATCATATCCAATAGGGTGCAGTTATGATGTTCGGACACACCATCACGCTACGGTGTTCCAGGCTGTATTAGTTGTGAAACAATTTCCACAATGTCTTAATTCTATGCCAAACTCGTAATTCAGATATTCATCTCTATGATCACATCATAGATATTTTATCCTCTTGTCACGACGATCTTTCAACTTCACCCTGAAATTACTTGAACCTTTCAATAATTCAGACTCATGATTCATCAAGTAAATATACTCAACATCTACTCAAATCATCTGTGAAGTAAGAACATAACGATATCCACTACACACCTCAGCACTCATTGGACTGCATAAATCAAAATGTATTACTTCCAGCAAGTTGCTTTCTGGTTCCATTTTACTGAAACCGAGGCTTTCAGTCATCTTGCCCATGTGGTATGATTTGCATGTCTCAAGTGATTCAAAATCAAGTGAGTCCAAACGGTCCATTTGCATGGAGTTTCTTCATGCATATATACCAATAGGCATGGTTCGCATGTCTCAAGTGATTCAAAATCAAGTGAGTCCAAAGATCCATCAACATGGAGCTTCTTCATGCGTTTTATACCGATATGACTTATGTGGCAGTGCCACAAGTAGGTGGTACTATCATTACTATCCTATGTCTTTGGCATGAACATGTGTATCACTACGATCGAGATTCAATAAACCATTCATTTTAGGCGTAAGACCATTGAAGGTATTATTCAAATAAACAGAGTAACAATTATTCTCCTTAAATGAATAACCATATTGCTATAGTCATAATCCAGTCATGTCTATGCTCAACGCAAACACCAAATAACAATTATTTAGGTTTAACACCAATCTCGATGGTAGAGGGAGCGTGCGATGCTTGATCATATCAACATTGGAAACACTTCCAACACATATTGTCATCTCACCTTTAGCTAGTCTCCGTTTATTCCGTAGCTTTTATTTTGAGTTACTAACACTTAGTAACCGAACCGGTATCTAATACCCTTGTGCTACTAGGAGTGCTAGTAAAGTACACATTAACATAATGTATATCCAATATACTTCTATCGACAGCCTTCTCATCTACCAAGTGTCTAGGGTAATTCTGCTCCAGTAGCTGTTCCCCTTATTACAGAAGCACTTAGTCTCAGGTTTGGGTTCAACCTTGGGTTTCTTCACTAGAGCAGCAACTGATTTGCCGTTTCATGAAGCATCCCCTTTTGCCCTTGCCCTTCTTGAAACTAGTGGTTTCACTAACCATCAACAATTGATGCTCCTTCTTGATTTCTACTTTGGTGTCAAACATCGCGAATATCTCAAGGATCATCATATATGTCCTCGATATGTTATAGTTCATCACGAAGCTCTAGCAGCTTGGTGGTAATGACTTCGGAGAAACATCACTATCTTATCTGGAAGACAACTCCCACTCGATTCAAATGATTGTTGTACTCAGACAATCTGAGCACAAGCTCAACAATTGAGCTTTTCTCCCTTAGTTTGCAGGCTAAGAAAATCGTCGGAGGTCTTATACCTTTTGACGTGGGCACGAGCCTGAAATCCCAATTTCATCCCTCAAAACATCTCATATGTTTCGCGACGTTTCAAAACCGTCTTCGGTGCCTCAACTCTAAACCGTTTAACTGAACTATCATGTAGTTATCAAAACGTGCATGTCAGATGTTCGCAACATCCACAGACGACGTTCGAGGTTCAGCACATTGAGCGGTGCATTAAGGACATAAGCCTTCTAAGAAGCAATGAGGACAATCCTCAGTTTACGGACCTAGTCCGCATAATTGCTACTATCAACTTTCAACTAATTTTTCTCTAGGAACATATCTAAAGCTTGAGCTACGACATAATTTGCAAAATCCTTTTTGACTATGTTCAGGATAAACAAGTTCATCTTATGAACTCCCACTCAGATAGACATCCCTCTAGTCATCTAAGTGATTACATGATCCGAGTCAACTAGGCCGTGTCCGATCATCACGTGAGACGGACTAGTCAACATCGGTGAACATCTTCATGTTGATCGTATCTACCATACGACTCATGCTCGACCTTTTGGTCTTCTGTGTTCCGAGGCCATGTCTGTACACATGCTAGGCTCGTCAAGTCAACCTAAGTGTTTGCATGTGTAAATCTGTCTTACACCCGTTGTATGTGAACGTTAGAATCTATCACACCCGATCATCACGTGATGCTTCGAAACAACGAACTGTCGCAACGGTGCACAGTTAGGGGGAACACTTTCTTGAAATTTTAATGAGGGATCATCTTATTTACTACCGTCGTTCTAAGCAAACAAGATGCAAAAACATGATAAACATCACATGCAATCAAAAGGTGACATGATATGACCATCATCACTTTGCTCCTTTCGATCTCCATCTTCGGGGCTCCATGATCATCATCGTCACCGGCATGACACCATGATCTCCATCATCATGATCTCCATCATCGTGTCTTCATGAAGTTGTCATGCCAACTATTACTTCTACTACTACAGCTAACGATTAGCAATAAAGTAAAGTAATTACATGACGTTTATGTTGACACGCAGGTCATAAATAAATAAAGACAACTCCTATGGCTCCTGCCGGTTGTCATACTCATCGACATGCAAGTCATGATTCCTATTACAAGAACATGATCAATCTCATACATCACATATATCATTCATCACATCCTTTTGGCCATATCACATCACATAGCATACCCTGCAAAAACAAGTTAGACGTCCTCTAATTGTTGTTTGCATGTTTTACGTGGCTGCTATGGGTTTCTAGCAAGAACGTTTCTTACCTACGCAAAGACCACAACGTGATATGCCAATTGCTATTTATCCTTCATAAGGACCCTTTTCATCGAATCCGATCCGACTAAAGTGGGAGAGACAGACACCCGCCAGCCACCTAATGCAACTAGTGCATGTCAGTCGGTGGAACCGGTCTCACGTAAGCGTACGTGTAAGGTTGGTCCGGGCCGCTTCATCCCACGATGCCGCCGAATCAATATAAGACTAGTAACGGCAAGCATATTGAACAAAATCAACGCCCACAACTACTTTGTGTTCTACTCGTGCATAGAAACTACGCATAGACCTGGCTCATGATGCCACTGCTGGGGAACGTAGCATAAATTCAAAATTTTCCTACGTGTCACCAAGATCTATCTATGGAGTCATCTAGCAACGAGGGAGGAGTGGATCTATATACCCTTGTAGATCGCGCGCGGAAGCGTTCAAGAGAACGGGGTTGATGGAGTCGTACTTGTCGTGATCCAAATGACCAATGATCCTAGCGCCGAACGAACGGCACCTCCACGTTCAACACACGTACGGAGCAGCGACGTCTCCTCCTTCTTGATCCAGCAAGGGGGAAGGAGAGGTTGATGGAGATCCAGCAGCACGACGGCGTGGTGGTGGAAGTAGTGGGATTCCAACAGGGCTTCGCCAAGCGCTGCGGGAGGAGGAAGGTGTGTCATGGGAGGGAGAGGGAGGCGCCAGGGCTTAGGTATGGCTGCCCTCCCTTTCCCCCACTATATATAGGGCCAAGGGAGAGGGGGGCGCAGCCTTTGTCCCTTCCTCCAAGGAAGGGTGCGGCCAAGGGAGGAGTCCCTCCTCCCCAAGGCACCTCGGAGGTGCCTTCCCCCTTTAGGACTCTTCCTTTCCCTCTTCTCTTGGCGCATGGGCCTCTTGGGGCTGGTGCCCTTGGCACATATAGGCCAAGGCGCACCCCCTACAGCCCATGTGGCCCGCCGGGGCAGGTGGCCCCACCCGGTGGACCCCCGGGACCCTTTCGGTGGTCCCGGTACAATACCGGTGACCCCGAAACTTGTCCCGATGGCCGAAATAGCACTTCCTATATATAATTCTTTACCTCCGGACCATTCCGGAACTCCTCGTGACGTCCGGGATCTCATCCGGGACTCCGAACAACTTTTGGGTTACCGCATACTAATATCTCTATAACCCTAGCGTCACCGAACCTTAAGTGTGTAGACCCTACGGGTTCGGGAGACATGCAGACATGACCGAGATGACTCTCCAGTAAATAACCAACAGCGGGATCTGGATACCCATGTTGGCTCCCACATGTTCCACGATGATCTCATCGGATGAACCACGATGTCAAGGACTTAATCAATCCCGTATACAATTCCCTTTGTCTAGCGGTACGATACTTGCCCGAGATTCAATCGTCGGTATCCCGATACCTTGTTCAATCTCGTTACCGGCAAGTCTCTTTTACTCGTTCCGTAACACATCATCCCGTGATCAACTCCTTGATCACATTGTGCACATTATGATGATGTCCTACCGAGTGGGCCCAGAGATACCTCTCCGTTTACACGGAGTGACAAATCCCCGTCTCGATTCATGCCAACCCAACAGACACTTTCGGAGATACCCGTAGTGCACCTTTATAGTCACCCAGTTACGTTGTGACGTTTGGTACACCCAAAGCACTCCTACGGTATCCGGGAGTTGCACAATCTCATGGTCTAAGGAAATGATACTTGACATTAGAAAAGCTTTAGCATACGAACTACATGATCTTGTGCTAGGCTTAGGATTGGGTCTTGTCCATCACATCATTCTCCTAATGATGTGATCCCGTTATCAATGACATCCAATGTCCATGGTCAGGAAACCGTAACCATCTATTGATCAACGAGCTAGTCAACTAGAGGCTTACTAGGGACATGGTGTTGTCTATGTATCCACACATGTATCTGAGTTTCCTATCAATACAATTATAGCATGGATAATAAACGATTATCATGAACAAGGAAATATAATAATAACCAATTTATTATTGCATCTAGGGCATATTTCCAACAGAAAGTTCATCCCTACAAAATCATATAGTTTAGTCATGCTCCATTTTCGTCACACAAGAATGCTCTCATCATGCACAACCCCGATGACAAGCCAAGCAATTGTTTCATACTTTAATAATCTCAAACTCATAAACTTTCACGCAATACATGAGCGCGAGCCATGGATATAGCACTATGGGTGGAATAGAATATAATGATGGGGGTTATGTGGAGAAGACAAAAAGGGGTAGATCTCACATCAACGAGGCTAATCAATGGGCTATGGAGATGCCCATCGATTGATGTTAATGCAGGGAGTATGGATTTCCATGCAACGGATGCACCAGAGCTATAAATGTATGAAAGCTAAACAAAAGAAACTAAGTGGGTGTGCATCCAACTTGCTTGCTCGCGAAGACCTAGGGCAGTTGAGGAGGCCCATCGTTGGAATATACAAGCCAAGTTCTATAATGAAAAATTCCCACTAGTATATGAAAGTGACAAAACAAGAGACTCTCTATTATGAAGATTATGGTGCTACCAAGCATGGAAAAAGGATAGTAGTATTGCCCCTTTTTTTTGGGGGGCCTTCTTTTTTCTTTTCTTATTGGCCTTTCTCTTTTTTTTGGGACAATACTCTATTAAATGATGATCATCACACTTCTATTTATTTACAACTCAATGATTGCAACTTGATACTAGAACAAAGTATGACTCTATATGAATGCCTCCGGCGGTATACCGGGATATGCAATGAATCAAGAGTGACAAGTATGAAAGAATTATGAATGGTGGCTTTGCCACAAATACTATGTCAACTACATGATCATGCTAAGCAATATGACAATGATAGATGTGTCATGAAGAACGGAATTGTGGAAAGTTGCATGGCAATATATCCCGGAATGGCTATGAAATGCCATAATAGGTAGGTATGGTGGTTGTTTTGAGGAAGATATAGGGAGGTTTATGTGTGAAAGAGTGTATCATATCACGGGGTTTGGATGCATCGGCGAAGTTTGCACCAACTCTCAATGTGAGAAAGGGCAATGCACGGTACCGAAGAGGTTAGCAATGATGGAAGAGTGAGAGTGCGTATAATCCATGGACTCAACATTAGTCATAAAGAACTCATATACTTATTACAAAAATCTACAAGCCATCAAAAACCAAAGCATTACGCGCATGCTCCTAGGGGGATAGATTGGTAGGAAAAGATCATCGCTCGTCCCCGACCGCCACTCATAAGGAGGACAATCAAATAACACCTCATGTTTCAAATTTGTTACATAAAGTTTACCATACATGCATGCTACGGGACTTGCAAACTTAAACTCAAGGACTTCTAAAATTCAAAATTACTCTACTAGCATGACTTTGATATTATCACCTCCATATCTCAAAACAATTATCAAGCATCCAACTTTTCTTAGTATTCAACGCACTCAAAAGAAAGTTTTACAAATCTTGAATACCAAGTATTTTATTATTAAGCAAATTACCATGCTATTAAGACTCTCAAAATAATCTAAGTGAAGCAATGAAGATCAATAGTTTCTATAAAACAAATCCACCACCGTGCTCTAAAGGATATAAGTGAAGCACTAGAGCAAAACTATCAAGCTCAAAAGATATAAGTGAAGCACATAGAGTATTCTATTAAATTTCAATTCATGTATGGCTCTCTCAAAAGGTGTGTACAGCAAGGATGATTGTGGCACACTAACAAACAAAGACACAAATAATACAAGACGCTCCAAGCAAAACACATATCATGTGGTGAATAAAAATATAGCTCCAAGTAAAATTACTGATGGAAGTAGACGAAAGAGGGGATGCCTTCTGGGGCATCCCCAAGCTTTGACTTTTTGGTGTCCTTGGATTATCTTGGGGGTGCCATGGGCATCCCCAAGCTTAGGCTCTTGCCACTCCTTGTTCCATAATCCATCAAAAGAATTTACCCAAAACTTGAAAACTTCACAACACAAAACTCAACAGAAATCTTGTGAGCTCCGTTAGAGAAAGAAAACAAAAGACCACTTCAAGGTACTGTAATGAACTCATTATTTATTTATATTGGTGTTAAACCTACTGTATTACAACTTCTCTATGGATTATAAACTATTTTACTAGCCATAGATTCATCAAAATAAGCAAACAACACACGTAAAACAGAATCTGTCAAAAACAGAACAGTCTGTAGTAATCTGTAACTAACGCAAACTTCTGGAACTCCAAAAATTCAGCAAAACTAGGACGACCTAGGCAATTTGTTTATTGATCAGCAGCAATTGGAATCAGTATTTTATCACGTTCTAGTCAATTTTAATAATTCGGGCACTGAACGCAAAGTTTCTGGAAATTACAGCAAGATCAAATACCTATCATCCAAGAAGTTCCTATAGGTTTAACTTGGCACAAACACTAATTAAAACACAAAAACACATCTAAACAGAAGGTAGATGGATTATTTATTCCTAAACAGAAGCAAAAACAAAAAAAACTAAAATAAAATTGGGTTGCCTCCCAACAAGCGCTATCATTTAACGCCCCTAGCTAGGCATAAAAGCGAGGATAGATCTAGGTATTGCCATCTTTGGTATGCAATTCTTCAATGAGGCATATACCTTCCTTAGAAATTTCTTTCTTTTTAGTAATTATCAAACTCTTAGGCACGAGATCAAAAAATTCATTTGTAGCAAATGGTTCCTTAATGATAGCGAAAAGATTGGGATGAATACTTATAGATTTAAGATCCACAGTTTCCTTACTAGATGATTCACCCTTATTTTTAGGAACATACATAAGCTTGGAAATTTTAGTAGGAGAACTAGGCGTATTCTTTACGGAAGAAAAAGTGGTTCCCAAATTAGTAATGATACCCTCAAGTTTATCGATTCTAGTGGAGTCTAGATTTATTTTCTCATTAACTATGGGTTCCTTTTCCTTAATATTTTTCAAGGTCATTCCTACCTTAGATCCATATTGGGTAATTTGATTGTGGATCTTTTTATCTAGGTTTTCAATTGATTCCATGGTAGCAACTTTATTTTCAATAATTTCAAGCCTTTGCATAACATGCTCCAAAGTTAACATAGTTCCATTAACCAAAAGAGGTGGTGAGCCAAATAAATCTATCATAGCATTAGAAGAATCAAAAGTATGGCTACCCAAGAAATTCCCTCCGGTAATGGTATCAAGGATATATCTATACCAAGGATGGGCACCTACATAAAAATTGCGAAGAAGAACTGAAGTAGATTGCTTCCTGATAGATCTATTTTGAGCATTGCAAATTCTATACCAAGCATCTTTCAAATTTTCTCCCTCCCTTTGTTTAAAATTTAGGACTTCGTTCTCGGGAGATAACGGAGAGGAAATAAGACTAGCCATGACGGCAAGGCAAGCGAGGAAAAGGCAACGGAAAAAAAGAAGAGGAGATTGGGAAAGAGAGGGCAAATAAAACGACAAGGGTGAAGTGGGGTAGAGGAAAACGAGAGGCAAATGGCAACTAATGTAATGCGGGAGATAGGGATTGTGATGGGTACTTGGTATGTTGACTTTTGCGCAGACTCCCCGGCAACGGCGCCAGAAATTCTTCTTGCTACCTCTTGAGCACTGCGCTGGATTTCCCCGAAGAGGAGAGG
Source organism: Triticum dicoccoides (assembly GCF_002162155.2). Classification (NCBI taxonomy): domain Eukaryota; kingdom Viridiplantae; phylum Streptophyta; class Magnoliopsida; order Poales; family Poaceae; genus Triticum; species Triticum dicoccoides. The sequence continues at coordinate 693,048,884 of NC_041388.1, forward strand.
ATGATGCAGCAAAGTAGCATAAGTGTTTCCCTCAGTTTTTGAGAACCAAGGTATCAATCCAGTAGGAGGCTACGCTCAAGTCCCTCGTACCTGCACAAAACGATAGCTCCTCGCAACCAACGCGAGTAGGGGTTGTCAATACCTTCACGGTCACTTACGAGAGTGAGATCTGATAGAGATAATATTGTATAGAGATGCAAAGTAAAAAGTAAAAAAGCAAAGTAAAAAAGCAAAGCAAGATTAAAGTGATGGAGATTGATATGATGAGAATAGACCCGGGGGCCATAGGTTTCACTAGTGGCTTCTCTCAAGAGCATAAGTTTCAACGGTGGGTGAACAAATTACTGTTGAGCAATTGACAGAATTGAGTGTAGTTATGATAATATCTAGGTACGATCATGTATATAGGCATCACGTCCGAGACAACTAGACCGACTCCTGCCTGCATCTACTACTATTACTCCACTCGTCGACCGCTATCCAGCATGCATCTAGAGTATTAAGTTAAAAACAGAGTAACGCCTTAAGCAAGATGACATGATGTAGAGGGATAGTTTCATGCAATATGATAAAAAACCCATCTTGTTATCCTCGATGGCAACAATACAATATGTGCCTTGTTGCCCCTTCTGTCACTAGGAAAGGACACCGCAAGATTGAACCCAATGCTAAGCACTTCTCCCATGGCAAGAAAAACCAATCTAGTAGGCCAAACCAAACTGATAGTTCGAAGAGACTTGCAAACATAACCAATCATACATAAAAGAATTCAGAGAAGATTCAAATATTATTCATAGATAGACTTGATCATAAACCCACTATTCATCGGTCTCAACAAACACACCGCAAAAAGAAGATTACATCGAATAGATCTCCATGAGAGAGGGGGAGAACATTGTATTGAGATCCAAAAAGAGAGAAGAAGCCAAGTAGCTAATAACTATGGACCCGAAGGTCTGAGGTGAACTACTCACACTTCATCGGAGAGGCTATGATGATATAGAAGCCCTCTGTGATGACGGCCCTCTCCAGTGGAGCTCCGGAACAGGCCCCAAGATGGGATCTCGTGGATACAGAAAGTTGCGGCGGTGGAATTAGGTTTTTGGCTCCGTATCTGATCGTTTGGAGGTATGCAGGTATATATAGGAGGAAGGAGTACGTCGGTGGAGCACCGAGGGGCCCATGAGGCAGGGGGGCGCCCCCACCCTCATGACCGCCTCTTTGACTCCTTGGAGTAGGGTCCAAGTCTCCTGGATCATGTTTGGTGAGAAAATCACGTTCCCGAAGGTTTTATTCCGTTTGGACTCCGTTTGATATTCTGTTTCTCCGAAACTCTGAAATAGGCAAAAAAATAGCAATTTCGGGCTGGGCCTCCGGTTAATAGGTTAGTCCCAAAAATAATATAAAAGTGGAAAATAAAGCCCAATATAGTCCAAAACAGTAGATAATATAGCATGGAGCAATCAAAAATTATAGATACGTTGGAGACGTATCAGTGGTCCACGAACATGGTTGCCATTTTTATTACCTCTGTTATTCTTTGTACTGCCATAGTTGAAGATAAATAGAGTGGAATTTTCTCGCAGAAAAACATACGATTGCCAAGTGTGATCGGATAACTATGTTTCTTTGCGGGAAACTACGTTTCACAACAAGTTTTGCAACAACTGTGACATATATCTTCAAGTGACCTACAGCTGTGACATATATCTCCAAGTGACCTAAACATGAACTTTGCACACATACCACCTCGACATGCAAACATTCATCCACCTCGCGCAAATATGCATGAGTTGTGCTTCAATATGTATTCCCAAGAAATTTTTATTGTATCCTTGTACAAATTCTAACCAAATGTACACTTGGGAATCTTCGACGTCTAATAACTAGCCCCCATTAACCTATTTCTCTCAACATGTACACATACCACCTCAACATGCACGCAAATATGCATGAGAAAATACTCAGCTCAATAATTAAGTATAGTAAATCATATGTCTTTTTATTAATTTTAGTTCTTATATTATTATTTAAAATTCCCATTCCATACAACTAAATCTAATAAATATATACATATAGTATTTTAAATTTATTCCTATATTATTAATTTAAAATTCCTATTCCATACAACTAAATCTAATCAAATTATATGAGCTAATCATCAGTTTAAGCAATAGAAATGTGAGTTAGCCTTCCAATATATGAATCTTTACCTCTCGACCATTTCGAGACTCCTCGTCATATCTGTGATCTCATCCGGAACTCCGAACAAACTTCGGTCATCAAATCACATAACTCATAATACAAATCATCATTGAACGTTAAGCGTGCGGACCCTACGGGTTCGAGAACTATGTAGACATGACCGAGACACATCTCCGGTCAATAACCAATAGCGAAACCTGGATTCTCATATTGGCTCCTACATATTCTACTAAGATCTTTATCGGTCAAACCGCATAACAACATACGTTATTCCCTTTGTTATCGGTATGTTACTTGCCCGAGATTCGATCATCGGTATCCTCATACCTAGTTCAATCTCATTACTGGCAAGTCTCTTTACTCGTTCCGTAATGCATCATCCCGCAAGTCCGCAACTAACTCATTAGTCACATTGCTTGCAAGGCTTATAGTGATGTGCATTACCGAGAGGGCCCAGAGATACCTCTCCGATATACGGAGTGACAAAACCTAATCTTGATCTATGCCAACCCAACAAACACCTTCGGAGACACCTGTAGAGCATCTTTATAATCACCTAGTTACGTTGTGACATTTGATAGCACATAAGGTGTTCCTCCGGTATTCGGGAGTTGCATAATCTCATAGTCAGAGGAACATGTATACGTCATGAAGAAAGCAATAGCAATAAACTAAACGATCATGTATGCTAAGATAACAGATGTGTCTTGTCCATCACATCATTCTCTAATTAATGACATGATCTCGTTCATCAAATGACAACACATGTCTATGGCTAGGAAACTTAACCATCTTTGATTAACGAGCTAGTCAAGTAGAGGCATACTAGGGACACTCTGTTTTGTCTATGTATTCACACATGTACTAAGTTTCCGGTGAATACAATTCTAGCATGAATAATAAACATTTATCATGATATAAGAAAATATAAATAACAACTTTATTATTGCCTCTAGGGCATATTTCCTTCAGTCCCCCACTTGCACTAGAGTCAATAATCTAGTTCACATCGCCATGTGATTTAACACCAATAGTTCACATCACCATGTGATTAACACCCATAGTTCACATCGCCATATAACCAACACTCAAAGGGTTTACTAGAGTCAATAATCTAGTTCACATCGCTATGTGATTAACACCCAATAGCACTAAGGTGTGATCATGTTTTGCTTGTGAGAGAAGTTTTAGTCTACGGATCTGCAACATTCAAATATGTATGTATTTTGCAAATTTCTATGTTTACAATGCTCTGCACTGAGCTACTCTAGCTAATTGCTCCTACTTTTAATATGTATCTAGATCAAGACTCAGAGTCATCTAGATCGGTGTCAAAGTTTGCATTAACGTAACTCTTTACGATGAACTCTTTGTCACCTCCATAACCGATAAATATTTCCTTATTCTACTAAGGATAATTTTGACCGTTGTCTAGTGATCTACTCCTGGGTCACTATTATACCCTCTTGCCAAACTTATGGTGAGGTACATAATAGATCTGGTACACATCATAGCATACTTTATAGAACCTATGACTGAGGCATAGGGAATGACTTTCATTCTCTTTTTCTATTTTCTGTCATGGTCGGGTTTTGAGTCTTACACAACTTTACACCTTGCAATACAGGCAAGAACTCCTTCTCGATTGTTTCATTTTGAACTACTTCAAAATCTTGTCAAGGTATGTACTCATTGAAAAATCTTATCAAGCGTCTTGATCTATCTCTATAGATCTTGATGCCCAATATGTAAGCAGCTTCATTGAGATTATTTTAAAAAAAAACTCCTTTCAAATACTCCTTTATGCATTCCAGAAAATTCTACATCATTTCTGATCAACAATATGTCATTCACATATATTTCTCAGGAAGGATGTAGTGCTCCCACTCACTTTCTTGTAAATACAGGCTTCATCGCAAGTCTGTATAAAACTATATGCTTTGATCAATTCATCAAAGCGTATATTCCAACTCCGAGATGCTTGCACCAGTCCATAGATGGATCGTTGGAGCTTGCACATTTTGTTAGCACCTTTAGGATTGACAAAACCTTCTGATTACATTTTGTTATCCATTTGCCAGATTTCATAAAATGCGGCAATTGCTAACATGATTCGGACAAACTTAAGCATTGCTACGAGTGAGAAAATCTCATCGTAGTCAACACCTCAAACTTGTCAAAAACCTTTTGCGACAAGTTGAGCTTTGTAGATAGTAACACTACCATCAGCGTCCATCTTCCTCTTGAAGATCCATTTATTCTCAATGGTTTGCCGATCATCAAGCAAGTCCACCAAAGTCCACACTTTGTTCTTATATATGGATCCTATCTCAGATTCCATGGCTTCAAGCCATTTCGCGGAATCTGAGCTCATCATCGCTTCCTCATAGTTCATAGGTTCATCATGGTCTAGTAACATGACTTCCAGAATAGGATTCCCGTACTACTCTGGTGCGGAATGTACTCTGGTTGACCTACGAGGTTCGGTAGCAACTTGATCCGAAGTTTCATGATCATCATCATTAACTTCCTCACTAATTGGTGTAGGCATCACTGGAACTGATTTCTGTGATGAACTACTTTTCGATTGGGAGAAGGTAGAATTACCTCATCAAGTTCTACTTTCCTCCCACTTACTTCTTTCGAGAGAAACTCCTTCTCTAGAAAGGATACATTCTTAGCAACGAATATCTTGCCTTCGGATCTGTGATAGAAGGTGTACCCAACAGTCTCCTTTGGGTATCCTATGAATATGCATTTCTCTGATTTGGGTTCGAGCTTATCAGGTTGAAGCTTTTTCACATAAGCATCGCAGCCCCAAACTTTAAGAAACGACAGCTTAGGTTTCTTACTAAACCACAGTTCATATGGTGTCGTCTCAATGGATTTAGATGGTGCCCTATTTAACGTGAATGCAGCTGTCTCTAATGCATAATCCCAAAATAAAGTGGTAAATCGGTAAGAGACATCATAGATCGCACCATATCCAATAAAGTACGGTTACGACGTTCGGACACACCATTACGCTGTGGTGTTCCAGGTGACGTGAGTTGTGAAACTATTCCACATTGTTTTAAATGAAGACCAAACTCATAACTCAAATATTCATCACCACGATCAAATCGTAGAAACTTTATTTTCTTGTTACGATGATTTTCCACTTCACTCTGAAATTTTTTGGACTTTTCAAATGTTTCAGACTTATGTTTCATCAAGTAGATATACACATATTTGCTCAAATCATATGTGAAGGTCAGAAAATAATGATACCCGTCGTGAGCCTCAACACTCATCGGACCGCATACATCAGTATGTATTATTTCCAAAAAGTTAGTTGCTCGCTCCATTGTTCCGGAGAACGGAGTTTTTAGTCATCTTGCCCATGAGGCATGGTTCGCAAGCATCAAGTGATTCCAAAAGACCATCAGCATGGAGTTTCTTCATGCGCTTTACACCAATATGACCTAAACGGCAGTACCACAAATAAGTTGCACTATCATTATTAACCTTGCATCTATTGGCTTCAATATTATGAATATGTGTATCACTACGATCGAGATTCAATAAACCATTTATATTAAGCGTATGACCATAGAAGGTTTTATTCATGTAAACAGAACAACAATTACTCTTTGACTTTAAATGAATAATCGTATTGCAATAAACATGATCCAATCATATTCATGTTCAACGCAAACACCAAATAACATTTATTTTAGGTTCAACACTAATCCTGAAGGTAAAAGGAGTGTGCGATGGTGATCTTATCAACCTTGGAATCATTTCCAATACACATCGTCACCTCGTCCTTAACTAGTCTTTGTTTATCTTACAACTCCTATTTTCGTGTTACTACTCTTAGCAATTGAACCGGTATCAAATACCGAGGGGTTGCTATAAACACTAGTAAAGTACACATCAATAACATGTATATCAAATATAGCTTTGTTCACTTTGTCATCCTTCTTATCCACTAAGTATCTAGGGTAGTTCCACTTCTAGCGACCATTTCCATTATAGTAGAAGCACTCAGTTTCAGGCCTGGGTCTAGCTTTGGGTTTCTTCATGGGAGTGACAACTTGCTTGCCATTCTTCTTGAAGTTCCCTTTCTTTTCCTTTGCCCTTTTACTTGAAACTAGTGGTCTTGTCAACCATCAACACTTGATGCTTTTCTTGATTTCTACCTTTGCCGATTTCAACATCGCGAAGAGCTCGGGAATCGTTTTCGTCATCCGTTTCATATTATAGTTCATCACGAAGTTCTAGTAGCTTGGTGATAGTGACTAGAGAACACTAGCAATCATTATATTATCTGGAAGATTAACTCCCACTTGATTCAGGCGATTGTAGTACCCAGACAATCTGAGCACATGCTCACTGGATGAGCTATTATCCTCCATCTTGTAGGCAAAGTACTGTCAGAGGTCTCATACCTCTCGACACGGGCATGATTCTTAAATACTAATTTCAACTCTTGAAACATCTTATATGCTCCATGACGTTCAAAACGGTTTTTGAAGTCCCGGTTTTATGCCGTAAAGCATGGTGCACTAAACTATCAAGTAGTCATCATATCGAGCTTTCCAAACGTTCATAACGTTTGCATATACTCCTGCAATAGGTCTATCACCTAGCGGTGCATCAAGGACATAATTCTTTCATGCAGCAATGAAGATAATCCTCAGATCACGGACCTAGTCCGCATCATTGCTACTATCATCTTTCAACTTAGTTTTCTCTAGGAAAGTATCAAAAATAAAACAGGGGAGCTATACGCGAGCTATTGATCTACAACATAGATATGCAAATACTATCAGGCCTAAGTTCATGATAAATTAAGGTTCAATTAATCATATTACTTAAGAACTCCCACTTAGATAGACGTCCCTCTAGTCATCTAAATGATCACGTGATCCAAATCAACTAAACCATGTCCGGTCATCACGTGAGATGGAGTAGTTTTCAATGGTGAACATCACTATGTTGATCATATCTACTATATGATTCACGCTCGACCTTTCGGTCTCAGTATTCCGAGGCCATATCTGCATATGCTAGGCTCGTCAAGTTTAACCCGTTGTATGTGACATAGAGCTTATCACACCCGATCATCACGTGGTGTCTCGGCACGACGAACTGTAGCGACGGTGCATACTCAGGGAGAACACTTATACCTTGAAATTTAGTGAGAGATCATCTTATAATGCTACCGCCGAACTAAGCAAAATAAGATGCATAAAAGATAAACATCACATGCAATCAAAATATGTGACATGATATGGCCATCATCACCTTGTGCCTTTGATCTCCATCTCCAAATCACCGTCATGATCTCCATTGTCACCGGCTTGACACCTTGATCTCCATTGTAGCATCGTTGTCGTCTTGCCAACTATTGCTTCTACGACTATCACTACCGCTTAGTGATAAAGTAAAGCAATTACATGGCGATTGCATTTCATACAATAAAGCGACAACCATAAGGCTCCTGCCAGTTGCCGGTAACTGTTACAAAACATGATCATCTCATACAACAATTTATATCTCATCACGTCTTGACCATATCACATCACAACATGCCCTGCAAAAACAAGTTAGACATCCTCTACTTTGTTGTTGCAAGTTTTACGTGAGTGATATGGGCTTCCAGCAAGAACCGTTCTTCCCTACGCATCAAAACCACAACGATTTTTTGTCAAGTGTGCTGTTTTAACCTTCAACAAGGACCGGGCGTAGTCAAACTTGATTCAACTAAAGCTAGAGAAACAGACACCCGCTAGCTACCTGTGTGCGAAGCACGTTGATAGAACCAGTCTCATGAACGTGGTCATCAAATGTCGGTTCAGGCCGCTTCATCCAACAATACCGCCGAATCAAAGTAAGACGTTGCTGGTAAGCAGTATGACTGTTATCGCCCACAACTCATTGTCTTCTACTCGTGCATATAACATCTACGCATAGACCTGGCTCTGATGCCACTGTTGGGAACATAGTATTTCAAAAAATTTACCTACGATCACGCAAGATCTATCTAGGAGATGCATAGCTACAAGCGTGGAGAGTGTGTTCATGTACCCTTGTAGACCAAAAGCGGAAGCATTTTAGTAACGTGGTTGATGTAGTCAAACATCTTTGTGATCCAACTGATCCAAGTACCGAACGTATGGCACCTCCGCGTTCAGCACACGTTCAGCTCGATGACGTCCCTCGTGCTCTTAATCCAGTTGAGGACGAGGGTGAGTTTCGTCAGCACGACGGCGTGGCGATGGTGATGATGATGATACCGATGCAGGGCTTCGCCTAAGCACTACGGCGTGATCGAGGTGTGTAACTGTGGAGGGGGGCACCGCACACGGTTAAGAGAAGCTTGTGTGTTCTAGGGTGCCCCCTGCCCCCGTATATAAAGGAGGGAGGGGGAGGCCAGTCGGCCAAGCTAGGCGCGCCGGGAGAAGGGGAATCCTACTAGGACTCCAAGTCCTAGTAGGTTTCCACCTAAAGGAGAAGGGGGAAGGAAGGGAGAGGGGGGGTGCGCCCCCAACCCCTTGTCCAATTCGGACTGGGCTTGGGGGGGGGGCGCCACCTCCTGGCTGCTGCCTCTCCTCCCCGCTAAGGCCCACTAAGGCCCATCAACTCCCCGGGAGGTTCCGGTAACCTCCCGGAACTCCGAAAAATATCTGAACTTCTCCGGAACCATTCCGATGTCTGAATATAGCCTTCCAATATATGAATCTTTACCTCTCGACCATTTCGAGACTCCTCGTCATGTCCGTGATCTCATCCGGGGCTCCGAACAAACTTCGGTCATCAAATCACATAACTCATAATACAAATCATCATCGAACGTTAAGCGTGCGGACCCTATGGGTTCGAGAACTATGTAGACATGACCAAGACACATCTCCGGTCAATAACCAATAGCGGAACCTGGATTCTCATATTGGCTCCTACATATTCTATGAAGATCTTTATTGGTCAAACCGCATAACAACATACGTTATTCCCTTTGTCATCGGTATGTTACTTGCCCGAGATTCGATCGTCGGTATCCTCATACCTAGTTCAATCTCGTTACCGGCAAGTCTCTTTACTCATTCCGTAATGCATCATCCCGCAACTAACTCATTAGTCACATTGGCAAGGCTTATAGTGATGTGCATTACCGAGAGGGCCCAGAGATACCTCTCTGATACACGGAGTGACAAATCCTAATCTTGATCTATGCCAACCCAACAAACACCTTCGGAGACACCTGTAGAGCATCTTTATAATCACCCAGTTACGTTGTGACATTTGATAGCACACAAGGTGTTCCTCCGGTATTCGGGAGTTGCATAATCTCATAGTCAGAGGAACATGTATAAGTCATGAAGAAAGCAATAGCAATAAACTAAATGATCATAATGCTAAGCTAACGGATGGGTCTTGTCCATCACATCATTCTGATCCCATTCATTAAATGAAAACACATGTCTATGGCTAGGAAACTTAACCATCTTTGATTAACGAGCTAGTCAAGTAGAGGCATACTAGGGACACTCTGTTTTGTCTATGTATTCACACATGTACTAAGTTTCCGGTTAATACAATTCTAGCATGAATAATAAACATTTATCATGATATAAGGAAATATAAATAACAAATTTATTATTGCCTCTAGGGCATATTTTCTTCATATGGGCCATGGACTCATTACCCCTTCTAGTACCCATGGCCCCATGAATTATCTCTTTTGTTCTTTCCACCTACCATCTCAAGTGTAACATTGGTTCTCTGTTAAGGGTCCCTGGCTTATACAAGGTCTCGCAAGCATGTAACTCGTTCACTCTCACTGGAATAAACTCGAGGGAAGGGGACTAGTGCTCCATGACTCGTTCAGGGAGCTATAAGTTCGAGTCCGAGGAGTCCTGTACGACGGGCCAAAATCGAGGAAGAAAAATTTGGAGAGGGTACCAAGAAGTCTCAAACAACTTGGGCATGTGATCGAACCACCCTCGACGCCCTCCTAATGCATGACTATGTTAGGCCTTGTACAATGTTAGGTGCTTAGAAAAATAAACCGGATTTTTCTGAAGCACCGGTATCTATTTCTACAGGAGAGACGCCTAACTAAGCGTCTACCCTGTACAAATAGGCACCGGTGATTAAGGAAAGCCTGGTTTATTTCTCTAAGGCATTGTACAATGTAAGGTGCTTAGGAGAGGTGCTTGGAGAAATAAACCAGGCTTTCCTTAAGCACCGGTGCTTATTTGTACAGGGTAGACACTTAATTAGGCGTCTCTCCTGTAGAAATAGACACTGGTGCTTCAGAGAAAACCCGGGTTATTTTTTTAAGCACCTCCCTAAGCACTTAGCATTGTACAAGGCCTGAGCACCTCCCGTAAGCACCTTGCATTGTACAAGGCCTCACGGTCCATTGAGGTGAGCGAGCCTACTAAAAAAACACCAATGTGCCAATCTTGTCGGTGTGTGATGACCTTCACTATAAGGCAAGTCGTGCAAACCCTCTAATTAAATATTTGTTGTGCTCGCCTTACTAGACCTCCTTCGGTCATAGTCTCCTAATCACACGTTGTTTTCCCAAAACGATACCAAAAAAAAAACAATGATGGCGTTACACTTTAGGGCCTCTCTTTTTTGTTGCCGAGATACTTTAGGGCCTTTCTGATTCACATGATTTTAAAAATGCAAGATTAGGAGAACAATGGGGATGAAATGTCATGCTCATTCAAACTTCAAAGCCTATAGGTTTTGAGTTTGTTTGGTTACATCACATGAAAAAATATAAGTTTTTTTTTCGAGAGGTTTGAGTTGATGTCGTCCTCCCACCTTATGCTAAGGAAAACAGAAGTTGAGAACCAGAGAGACCAGAAAAAAATCCCATGAACCGGCGGCACACACACCCTGCCTGTCACTCCAGGTCCAGGTCCACGGTCGGCTCACATAATTCCGGAGAGGGCGACGCGGAGGCTGACCAATCCAGCGAGCCAGCGAGCGATCCGCAAATGGAGCCGGCCCGTCGGCGCCGGCGGAGGGCGCACACGGCGGACGAGGCGGCGGCGGTGCTGCGCAAGGCCTGGTGCCGGCTGCGGCTGTCGGCGCGCGACCCGGCGCGGGTGCCGCCGTGGGACGCCGTCGTGCTCACGGCCGCCAGCCCCGAGCAGGCCGCGCTCTACGGCCGCCAGCTCGCGCGCGCGCGCCGCCTCGGCCGCTTCCCGCCCTCCACCGCCGCCCTCGCCGTCCCGGACCCCGACGGCGCCCGCATCGGCTCCGGCGCCGCCACGCTCCACGCCGTCGCCTCCCTCGCCCGCCACCTCCTCTCCCAGGTCAGTCAGGCCCTACCTCCCTTCGCCCTTCCCTCGCCTGCTCGCGCCACAGAACTGTACTAGCAGTCAAGTCAGTAGATTTCTTCTCCCTTGACCTGAAGAATTTTGACATCTGAACTGAATTTCTCTTGCAGGCCACCAAGGAAGAGATCGCCGAATTCCGTCTCCTCCCCGAGGCGAACGGCTCCTCCATGCCGCTGGCATCCGTGGTGCGCTTCATGGCCACCAAGCACGTGCTGCTGCTCCACGCCGGCGGCGACAGCAAGAGGGTTCCTTGGGCCAACCCCATGGGGAAGGCCTTCCTGCCGGTGCCTTACCTGGCCGGGGACAACCCCGACGGGCCTGTCCCGCTGCTCTTCGACCACATCCTCGCCGTCTCAGCCAGCGCAAGGCAAGCATTCAAGAACCAAGGTTGTCCTGTGACTCTGCAGGCAAAACTAGCAATTTCTGAGTAATAAATAGGTTCCATTTGATTGATATAGCCTGATCAGGTGGGATCTTCATAATGACCGGGGATGTTCTCCCCTGCTTCGATGCCGCGAACCTACTGCTCCCCGATGACGCTGCGTGCATCGTCACCGCGCCGACCACGCTCAATGTGGCCTCTAATCATGGAGTGGTGGTGGCGTCCAAGGATGGAACCGAGGGGCAGAATTACTCTCTCTGTTTGGTTGATAATCTCCTGCAGAAGCCGACAGTGAGGGAGCTTGTGGAGGGCCAGGCCATTCTAGATGATGGTAGAGCACTACTTGACACGGGGATAATAGCTGTGAGGGGTCAAGCATGGCAGGAGCTTGTTGCCCTTGCATACTCATCTAGCCAGACCATGGTTGAGGAGATCATCACTAGCAGAAAAGAGGCAAGCTATCGTTTCCGGCATTGATATGTGAGCTATAACATATAACAAATGTAGATGTAGATTTTCTTTTTGACATCTTTCTAAATCACTTCTCTGTGCCCCACATGATCACTTTTGCATGCTGCACGACAGCCATTTATGTTTATGCAAACTAGTTTCAGGAAGTTATTATGCAAAAATACTTGATGAATTTGTAAAAACGCTACCATGATTGAGGAGATCATAACCAGCAGAAAAGAGGCAAGCTACCGTTTCCGGCATTGATATGTGAGCTATAACATTTAACAAACATAGATTTCCTTTCTGACATCTTTCTAAATCACTTTCTGTGCCCCCACATAATCACTTTTGCATGCCGGACAACAGCCAATTTATGTTTATGCAAACTAGGTTCAGGAAATTATGTCAGTGCGATTATTATGCAAAAATACTTGATGAATTTGTCTACATTTTGTTATCCCTGAAGAATACGACATTGCAATTTGTGTTGACCTTGTCTGTTTTGCTCTTAACCCTGATATGCCGGCAGCCGAACACATTCTGTTATAGGATTTGAATATGCATTCTCTCTGAATGATCACTTTTCTGTCAAAGAGAAACGCTACCAGATGGATAAGTTCACTATGTGTCTCATATTGAAAGCAGATTCTTGCAAAAGCAAGGGGAAAGAAAGCAAATGTTCAAAATCCAGCTGTTCTTATCTTACCATGTTTAATTTAGATTGCTAACCTCAGAGACATAATTAATGATGTTCCATTTTATCTTTCATTCTGTCCGCTCATACTTGTCAATCTACTGCAGTTGAGTTTATATGAAGATCTTGTGGCTGCATGGGTACCAACCAAACATGAATGGTTGAGGAACCGTCCATTTGGCAAGGAACTAATTGCTGCTTTAGGAAGACATAAGATGTTCAGCTTTTGTTCATGTATGTTCCTGGTTATATATAGTTATCTAGTTATGATTGCTTATTATGTTTGTGGTATTGTATTATATTGATTTTCTATCTCTAGCTTATATGCTTAAACTTTCGTGAATTTATGAATAGTTCATCTGTTTTCTTGGAGCAGTTGTGCAAATAGAATGCTAAGTTGGGACTGTTTTCCTTTTCAGATGACTTCTCATTTTTGCATTTTGGTACATCTGCTGAGGTTCTTGATCATTTGGCGGGTTCATATTCAGGACTTGTAGGTCGAAGGCACATGTGTTCGGTACCAGAGACCACTGCTTGTGATATTACTGCGACAACAGTCATTTTGTGTAGCAAAATTTCTGCCGGGGTATCAATTGGAGAGGATTCATTGGTTTATGATTCATCACTTTCAGGCAGAGTAAGGATTGGGTCACAGTCCATTGTTGTTGGGGTGAATATACATGAGTTACATGGGGATAGTCCTCAAATTATCAGGAGTAGCACCTGTTTCACGCTACCTGATCGGCATTGCCTGTGGGAAGTGCCACTGGTAAACTCCATGGAAAGAGTCATGGTCTACTGCGGTCTTCATGACAATCCAAAAGTTGCTATGAATAGGGACGGGACTTTCTGTGGAAAGCCATGGAAAAATGTTTTGGAAGATCTTAAAATCCAGGATACGGATATTTGGGACACATCCAACCTTGACAAGTGCTTATGGAATGCTAGGCTTTTTCCCATCGTGTCTCCCCCTGAAATGCTGAATGTAGGCATGTGGCTCATGGGATCAGGACATGACCCAGATGGAAAAGTTAGTTGCATTTGGAGAAATTCACGCAGAGTCAGCCTGGAAGAGCTGCATCGCTCAATCGACTACCATCAGCTTTGCATGGATTCAGCCAAGCATCAAGCAGATCTTGCAGCTGCCGTAGCCAAAAGTTGCATGACATATGGCTTACTCGGGCGTAACCTGTTTCAGCTGTGTGAGGACATGTTAGGAAATGATAGTTCCAGTGTAGAAGTCTGCAAAGAATTACTTACATTTTTTCCAAGTCACGGGGATCAGTACTCTGGTGTTCTTCCTCAGAGCAGAGGATATCAGGTCAAAATGGATCTACTTAGAGCTTCTGGAAATCTTTCTACTGCTTCTTTGGTTGAAGAGAAAGTATGGGCTTCTGTTGCAAGTGAAACTGCATCAGCTATAAAATATGGGTCTAAAGGTACATACTGTAGACACTGAAAATCACTAAAACCTTGTACTATTTTAGATGAACTTGCGTCTGTTCCATTCCATGCAAAATTATCTTACTAACTCCCTCTGTACCACAATACTTGTCTCCGGGGGAACTTGTACTGGTTTTCCCCAACGACAAGTATTTCTGTACAGAGGGAGTAGAATACTGTATTTCTAAAATTAAATATACCACATCCCGTATTCTTTTATGGAAGCAAAACGGAACCTTCATTGGCAATGAGTTTAGTTCTATTTTCTTACTATAAACACCGCTATTACCCTAATCAACAAATGTACCATTTCTTATAGAACCATCAAGCAGTGCAATGACGTCAAGCAATGGAAACCTGCGTCCTAAGAAGGTTGTAGTAGAATTACCGGTCCGTGTGGACTTTGTTGGGGGTTGGAGTGATACACCTCCATGGAGCTTGGAGCGTCCAGGTTGTGTTCTGAACATGGCAATAAGCCTGGAAGGACGCCTTCCAGTCGGGGCTACAACAGAGGCAATAGAAGACCACCATGGAGTTCTAATCGAAGATGACACCGACAGAAAGGTCTACATTGATGATCTGTCATCCATCTCTTGTCCATTCAAAGAAGACGACCCATTCCGTCTAGTGAAGTCTGCTCTCATCGTCACTGGCATCCTTGGCCATGAAATGCTGTTGACGTCAGGCCTGAAGATCAGGACCTGGGCAAATGTTCCTCGGGGAAGCGGACTCGGAACTTCGAGCATATTAGCGGCTGCTGTAGTCAAGTGTCTGTTCCAACTCATGGAAGACGATGGAGGCGATGATAATGTCGCCAGGGCTGTGCTGGTAGTAGAGCAGATAATGGGCACCGGTGGAGGGTGGCAGGACCAAATTGGTGGCCTGTATCCTGGGATCAAGTGCACCCAGAGCTTCCCAGGACAGCCGTTGCGCTTGCAGGTTGTTCCATTGTTGGCATCTCCCCAGTTGATCCAGGAACTGGAGCAACGTCTCCTCGTCGTGTTCACCGGCCAAGTAAGTTTGCATCCTTTGTTTTTGCATGGCCAGAGTATACACTGTCAAAATATCTTGAGGTTGCACATCCTGAATGGACTGCGCATTTCGTTGAACAAATGAATGGCAGGTGAGGCTGGCGCACCGGGTGCTGGAGAAGGTGGTGACGCGGTACCTGCGGCGCGACAGCCTGCTGATCTCTAGCATCAAGCGGCTGGCGGAGCTGGCCAGGGCCGGGAGGGAGGCCCTGATGAACGGCGAGGTGGACGAGCTGGGCGGCATCATGCTGGAGGCCTGGGGGCTGCACCAGGAGCTGGACCCCTTCTGCAGCAACAGGCTGGTGGACGAGCTGTTCGCGCTCGCCGACCCCTACTGCTGCGGCTACAAGCTCGTCGGTGCCGGCGGTGGCGGCTTCGCCCTCCTTCTCGCCAGGAGCCCAGGCCACGCCGTCGACCTCCGGCGCGTGCTTCAGGACTCCGCGGCCGGCCTCGACGTCACGGTGTACGACTGGAACGTCGCCGTGCCACTGCCAAGATGATGGACGAGGAAAGCACATACACTTGTGGTGTAAGTATACCCGACAAGAACTCGCCTGACACGCACTCATTCTTGTCATCATTTGTGAATTGTGATGCAAGTATACAATGAAATCTGGAATTTTGACAAAAAATCATGGACATGTTCTTCAATGTGAAATTTTCATCCACTTGGCATATAAATCAGTACAACCATGCAAAGTTCGGTTGTTGGATCTGTTGATCTGATATCTAGATATTTGGTGTAATACTTTCGGCCGATTTGAGTTTGGATATGACAAGTTTTGGAGATTAACATGATGCGTAGTGTGTTAGCTTTCTACGTGGGCCGCCGGTGGGTCGTATGAACGCACGAAAATAATTAGTATTATATATATAAAGTGAAAAGATGGTCATGTATTGCAATAAAAAGTATTCGCTTATTTATAGAAAATCAATCAATTTTGAAAATTTGGTCACATACTACTAAAATACACTATGAACAGTTTTAAAAATGCACGCTAAACAATTTCTAGTTAACGACATACATTTATCTAAATATGCAGTTAATCAATTTTTAAGAATACAATGAACATTTTTTATATACACGTTGAACATTTTGTAAATGTATACGACACAAAATTATAAAATACATGAGTAACATTTTTTAAATACACGTCCAACATTTTATAAATGTACGTGATACAAAATTATAAAATACATTACTAACATTTTTTTGTTCATCGTACATGAATTTTACATGCACGGTTTATGGTAGTCGCTCGAACCAGCCATGTTTTTTTTCTTCACCGTACATGAATTTTACATGTATGGTCTAGGTGGGTGTATCCGGAGTAGCTCTCTAAATGGTGTGAGTGGCCCGGGAGCGGGTGGACTACCGTGTAATCTGCTCCCAGCCTCCCACCCAAATGATTAGGTTTCTGTACCCTTTTCTTCCCTTTAATATATGGTACGCACTCTCGTGCGTGTTTTACATGTTTGTTTCTAGTTTGAATATGAAAACTTGTTATATAATATAGTCATGTGATGAGTCCTACCTGAATTTCATTTTTCTTTTTGTAGTTTACTACTCCCTTCGTCTCACAATATAAGACGTTTTTGCAAGCTAACATGGTATACAAAAACGTCTTATATTATGAGATGGAGAGAGTAGTTTGTTAAAGGAGGGTGATTTTAGCTGGGTGTTGGGCGGGCGCCATGGGCGGCACCAAATCTCAAGATGCACCGAGATAATTTCCGACGCATGGAACATATGTGGTGCGCCGGGTGAAAATGGTGATACCGGTCAGCACGGAATTCGCAATTGATTCCTCAAAAAGGAAAAAAGAAACATGGAATTCGCAATTTTACACATGGATGCCGGTTGAACGGCGAATTGGGAACAACATTTGTTAGTTTCATACGAGTGTAAAAAACATATATATAAATTGTTCGCTCGTGAAAGTAACTATACTTCGCGTGCTTCAATGATTATTTTCGTATTTTCTACGCAGATTGTAATAAGGCACCGATTTGTGCACAAAAACATAACTGCAGGATGCGAAAGCAATGCTCTCTAACTGTTCCAGTGCATTCCTTGCAATCAAGAACCATCTAACGAAACAGAAATAGATGCATGTTGCATACAGTTTGACCTCCTCCCCCGTGTGGCGGCGCCGCGCAGCACCGGGGCCTCCCCGCCGGGCCTCCCTCTCCTCCCGCCGCCGCCGCCGAGGGCATCGCAGGCTAAGCCTGCGGGCCGCAGCGGCGGTGGCGGCAATCTTCCTCGGCCGGCGATCGGATATGGGTGGCGGCGACCCACTCCGGCCGATTCAAGGGTGGTGGCGCAGGCCGGTGGCGACCAAGGTTGTTGTGCTGGCGGCGATGACGAAGAGATCACGTCGACGGCTAGGGTGTCCGATCTGGATCCCATTCGAATCTGGATGGTGGTTCCTCGAGCCGTCGTGCGCATCCCCTGGACTAGGCACGCAACACGAGGACGCCGGGGGCTCCGCCCCTGGGCATGGAGGTGGTGGCCATCTTCTTCGCCGGAGGTGGTCGGCTAGATGGTTGTGGATTCTCGCATCCAGTCCCGGCGTAGAGTGGGGAGATGAGGCTGCCGGTGAAAACCGTGCTATGACTCGGGTCATGGCGGGTGATGGCGGCATTTTCGTGTCGTTGTCTTGTTGAAGACATCGCCTCTGCAGCTTCTGTCGACTTGCTTGCGCTGCTCTGGGTGAAAACCTAGACCCGGAGTTTCCGGATCGGACGATGATGGTGCTTTTGGCGTCGTTTTCCCTCATGGGGGCATCGTTTTTTGAGCAGCGGCTGGATGCAGGACCAGAGGACGGATTCTTTAGTGGACCAGTGCGACATCTCACTCATTGATGGCGGCAGGTCTCGGCGGCATGGCGTTGTGGTGACTCTGCGTCCGATGCGCGGAGATGGACTCGCGCAGGAGGGTGACGCGATATGGCATCGTGGTGGCGTCGACGGCAGCTAGACCGGGCAAGATAGATGCAGCAGTACAGCTCTGAAGATGGATTGGTGGCAGGTGGTTGCGGCGGCCTCAGACCCGGCAGGCGTCCTGGTTGAGGAGTGCGCCGGACTGGTAGGTGACCCATACCTGACAGGCGTCCTGGTTGGGACCTCAGGTCTTAGATGTTAGGTTTGCTGCGAGGTATGTTTGGTACTAGGCCCAGACTATCAGCATCTCATCATCACTTGGATAGGAGTAGTGACACTTTTTGCCTAGACGGTGGCTTCAGTCTTACTGTTGCATGACTTTGTAAGGTCTTGCGTGAATAATTAATAAAGTGGCTGCTGTTAGGATGATCTCCACTGTGTGGGCCCAATGGCCCACCGGGCCCTGATCGGGGGCTCTCAACCCACTATGGGTGACGGGCCCCTGTCACCTGCACTATATAAAGAGGTGGGGGCCAGCGGCTCTCTACACGAGGTTCGTTACGACGCCGCACACCCCACCTAAATCCCCTACCAATCTAGGGTTAGTGCAGTGCTGAAGCACCGCCATCGCTATTCTCTACCATCACCGGCCACCGTCACCATGGCCGGCACCGAGACCTCCTCGAGCCACAAGTGAAGGTAGGACCACCGATCTAATCTAGCCTAACCGATCTACAGTCACAACAATGGTATCAGCCAGATTGGGTTAGATTTTTTCGGTTGAAAAGAAATCACAGAAAGTTATCCCCTCCTCTGGAACCCTAGAACAGAGCACAGAGCAAAGAAAATTTCCACCGGAGAAGGGCCTTGGGCTCGCCGGCAAAGATGCGTCGCCGCAAGGCCGCACCGGTTCCTCTCGATCCGAACGGGCATCGGCAAGCCGAGCCATTCGGACGAAGAACAACCCCGCGAGGGGCAAAGTACACTGCAGCCAAATCGCTCGACGGCGGCGCACTCACCTTAAGGGGAACGTGCAGCCGGCGAGGGGGATGGCCACGGCGCTGCATCTCGCCGTCGTCGTTTACTCTGATGAGAGGTGGAGACGGACAGGGGGTTGAAAGAAGTGGAACGGGAAAGGGAAAGGATAAAACAGAGGGTCACGCGCGCAGCGCGGTGGCTTCAGGTCGCCGTCGGCGGTGGCCAGACATAGCTCGCCGGTGGCCTCGGGCCCTGGCCGCGGAGACAGTTCGGCCCCGCCCTCTCTGCAACAGGAAAGAGAAGGGTAACGGGAGGAAGGAGAAGCGAGCGCGAGGCGGCGCGGTGGTCTTCGACCCCGTCGCTGGCGGCCTGGCTGAGCGCCGCAGGTGGCCCGCCGTTGCCGTGTTCGAATGAACAGAGGAGTCGAGCGATGCGTGCGCCAGCGCAAGAGGCGAGCGGCGCGAGCGATGTGGAAATGGTGCTGCCCGATTTTTTGTTCACCCGATATGCACGTGTGGCCGTCGGATGGCAACCGGTGGTTGCGATTAACCCTAGCCGGTGCCACGGGCCTTTTGGGCCGAAAGTGGCACAGGCCGGCCTCAGCAGCGCGGGCGCAGGAGCCGGACCAGGCCAGCCGCTGCTGGGCCGTGGCCAGTCGTCGCGGGTGCGCGCGGGCCGCTGGGTCGACACCGTAGCCGCACGCCGGGCCAGCTGCCATTTTTTATTTTTGTTTTTAATAGTTTTAGTCTAGTTTTTGGGCAGTTTTTCAAATAGTTTTTCTATGCCAATTTTTTCCAACGAAAATTTTGTCTTAGTAAATAGAAAATTAAACAAAAAAAGTTTTTGAAAATGAAAATAGAAAATTTTCAGAAAAAGAAATGTTCATGAATTTTACAAAGAAAATAATAAAGTTCATGAATTTTGATTTTGTCAAAGAAAAGTTTCTGTAAAGAATAAAAAGTTCATGAATTTTCTATTCATGTTTTTCCAATGCAAATAAAAATAAAAGTGCTCCTCTAAAAGTGAATAGAACTAAAGTAAAAGATTAAATTGTTGCTTCTCTAATGCTTTTTAAACCAACCGGTTAAAATTGCTTAGAGAGTAAAAGCGTACAGAATTGTTTCTGCATAGAATATTGAAAGTTTCTGCTGCAAAGAAAAAGTTTTATCCTCCAATTAAATTGGAACCAATGGGAAAATTTAATTGGAAGAACTGTTCTTAGCAATGTTTTCCCCTGTGGGTGAAATAAGATGCAGATAGTTTCCGCTATGACAAAAGAAAGATATTTGTTTTAAAGTTAAAATATGGTATTGTTATTTTCTAACCAACGTTGATGATAACTGTACTATAATTCTATGAGTCTTATGTTCAAAGCTTAAATCTCTGATAAATTTTGTATCAAAGTGATCAATTTTCAGAGAACAGATAAAGATCAAGAAATGCTCTTGAACTAGAGAAATGTATATTTCTTGTTCCCGCTGCAATAAAGTTGATGATGATGATTATTTCTTAGCAAAGTTGTTTAATAGAAATACTATCATCACATTGTTTATGAGTTATATGCATTATTTCCATTTTCGCCCAATGGTGATATGGAATTAATATAGAAGGATGATGTTTTATTCTAATTTTGCCACAACGCTGATTTAGAATATAAAAAGAAAGTTTTAAATGGTTTAATGTGCATATTTTTTAACCAGACCAACGTAGGGTTATTTTTTATGCTCATTAATGTTGATTATTGACTAAGTTTTCTCAGACAAAAAGTTTTCCATGCTTTCATTCGTGAAAGCGAATGGTTGGGTACTTATGACCCGAAAGATGACCAAGAAAGGTCATAACGTGAGGGAGTATGTTCTCTCCAAAGAATGGCTTCAAAAGAAAAGAATTATTGGATATTAATCCAAGAAAGAAAAGAGATAGATCATTGAGAGTCTTGGTTGACGAATATTTTTCATGTACTCTCTATGAAGAAGATTTCAGTCAACACGATTTGAGCTGAAACAAGCAACATGTGTGTTTAATTTGACCAACGTCGGATGAAGCATGTATGTCAAAGAGCATTCGAATTTATTTCTGAATTTGATGAATGAATATGCAACCAAAAGAGCCAATTTTGACATTTATGTCCCTTATAGGGAATTACCCGCATAGCGGGAAAAAGATGATTATGATAAAACCCGCATGGCGGGAAAAGTCTGGGAAAATATCTGCATAATGGGGTAAAGTTGACATAGTATAT
>NC_041388.1:693071001-693075212 GCF_002162155.2 Triticum dicoccoides
ATATGTATGTATGTATGTATATCCTGTATGGTGGGAGAAATTTTGGCAAAGGACTTATCCTGTATGACAGGAGAAAGATATGATGACTCATGTGCTTTCAATGTGTCCCACTCTAGGAGAAAAGTATGGAGTAGCTATTATACTTTCCTAGTATCGACCGTACACCTTATGTGTAACGGTCATTAACCACTCAATAAATCCAAAGAAAATAAAAGTGAGAGACGAGCCTAAGGATAAGATTAATATGCAAGTGTGACTTGCAAAAGTACTAATAATAAAGAACTTTGTTGAGTTTCTGAAATGGAATGATGAAAAAGTACTCCCATATCAGTTAACAGATAACTTCATTTCACATGAAGTAAACAGATGAATGAAATAGATAATTGAAGTTTCCTCAATTCACAAAAGTTATGAATGGTTTTCAAAATTGTGGCAGAAAATTTCTTGCAACATTTCGAGGGGGAGAAAGAAATATTAGATAAATTAAGAATGATGAAACTCCCCTATACTTTAGATGATGTGATGCATATTATGCATCTAAAGTGATCCATTAATGAAGAATGTGATCGTCTGGGGGAGTACGACGGTCATAATAATACTCCTAAAGAATAGAAATAGTTGGATCCCTGGATCTTTTATAGTTTCAACAGCAGACTAAGGAATACTAAGATGGTGCTTAAAAGTGCCATAAAGAAGAAAGTTTTAACAGAATAAACCCAAATAATAAAGTTTAAAGATACCCCATTTTAGTGAAGATGGAGTAAATCTGGAGGAGCATGGTATGAAAATACCAAAGACTATAGAATTAATTTGCCTCTTGGCAATGACAGAGCAACAACAGCCCCATATGAAAGAAGTGCTAGTACCTAAGACACAGATGGTCTTAAGGAATGAGAAAATCAGATACTTCTGATTACTATAAAGTCTATGTTAGTGAAATTCAAATGGAGGTTGATCACACCTCATTTAAAGCGCTCAATCAAGTTTTGAGACTCATAAGTAATTTCCAATGGAGCCAAAACAGTAGGCTGTAAAGGGTCTACAAGGTCAATGTGACTCCAAAGGAAATATGTAAAGGTGTAAAGCACGACTTAAATTGAAAGTTTTGTGCATGATCTGAGTTACATCAGATGAAAGTAAAGAACACAAGGGGTGCTGCTTCAAGAAGTCTTTTATGGACTAGAGCAAGTCTCTAGGCAGTGGCATTTAAAGTTAAAAGAATCATATGTTATTTTGGGTTAAAGAAAATGAGAGGACAATTGTATTCGTGCAAAGTTATAGAATGGGAAATTCATTTCCTAATCCTATGCATGTGGATGACATCCTACTTGCTAGTGGTGATGTCAACCTACTGCGGGAGGAGAAAAGAAGTTCTTGTCCTCAAAGTTCAAAAGAATGTTCTCGGTAGAGTGTCTCTCGTTATAAGTAACGAGATTCACGAAGAAAAGAATAAAAGGGGGGTATTAGGGATGTCGAATGGACATGCTAAGAAAAAGGTCTCTAAAGTATGCATGCGAGAAAACCTACGCTTGTTCTTATAGTCAAGGGTAATGGAACTGGAAACTATGGTGTTCCCAGAGTTGATGAGAAAAGATTGAAAACGGATATGGTACCATATGCTTGAGTTGCTGGAAGCTCAATACATTACCCTGACATAGTTCACGTATCCGGGTTGTTTTGGCAATGTCCAGTCCATATATAGATCACTGGAATGGATTCAAAGATATCGGCCTCATGCTGAAAGAAATAAGTGCTCTCAAAAGATTGTGAGTACAAAGACAGGACTTGTGAAATGTATAGCAAAATCCACAATTGTCGCTAATTTTCATACTTGGAGGTTTTTGTGTGGAAAAGCTCCAACGAATGAAACAACTATCATCAATGTGATGCAAGGATATTTTATAGCTTGATATGAGGCTGAGGGACAGGCAAAATGGTTAAGGAGACCTGTACCCGGAGTTGATAATGGTTGACAACAACGATAACCATTTTAAATTTTTCGCTACTATGACAACGAGTCAAGTGTTGATGCCAAACACATTGACACAGAGTTATGCGTTGTAAAGGAGAAAGTCCAGAATTATGTAGAAATGCTTGAAGCATAAAAGCAACAGAGAAGTGTTTGCAGATCTGCTTATTAAAGGCTTACCTCCCGGTGTGTTCAAAGAACACACAGTCGACATGGGTTTTATGATATAGTCTAACATTCCCGGACAATAAAAGGGTCCAAGGTTAAAGAATTTGTTTCAAAACAGAGAGGTACGTTGTGGCTGTCTGATTCTATCGGCAATTGAGCTGTGACCATGAAACATGTTCTATGTATTGATCTGTTATGAAACGAGTAAAGTAAAAGTATAAGGTCAAAAGTAAAAGTTGAGATCAAGGGGAAGAATGTTAGGATGATCTTCACCGCATGGGCCCAACGGCCCACCAGGCCCTTAGATCCGCGCCCTGATCGAGGGCGCTCAACCCACTATGGGTGACGGGCCCCTGTCACCTGCACTATATAAAGAGGTGGGGGCCGGCGGCTCGCTACATGAGGTTTGTTACGACGCCGCACACCCCACCTAAATCCCCTACCGATCTAGGGTTAGTGCAGTGCTGACGGGAAGCACCGCCATCTCTACTCTTTGCCATCACCGGCCACCGTCACCATGGCCGGCACCGGGACCTCCTCGAGCCACAAGTGAAGATAGGACCACCGATCTAATCTAGCCTAACCGATCTACAGTCACAACAGCTGCATGCATCGTCTAGATGCAGAGGCCAGGATCCTCCTCCATTTCTAAAAAAAATGTTGCATACAGTTACTTCTCAGAAATTAGTATACACACGAACTTGCAAATTAGCTGATCTGCAGGCGGTGAGTTTGAGGTCTGCGTTCTTCCAAATTGCTTAATTGTAGTGGTGCTTGCTCACAGGTTCAGACGTCTTCCTTGTCCCAACTTCCTTACAGCTACCGCGTCTGCGTTATTGCTTCAGATGGAGCCGAATTTGTAAATATTTACCACTCCAGTTGTCCGAAACAACCTGCCAACCGAGCATGCATACGAACTCCCAAGTCTTCATGCTGCCGCCTCTCAGATCAGGTCCACGCCGAGTGAATTGGCTGCTATTGTCCCTGGGGCAAAAATAAATAAATCAAATTCCTTGTGCATGTCTTGGAAAGAAGCTTTTATCGATGCTGGCCATGGATCCAGGTACGCAAGGTTGAAGTCGCTTACATGGTGCAAACACCTGTATCTCTCTCTGTTCCGAGTGTTCCTGCACCAACACACACAAAAAAATGCAGCTGCAAGCCTCTACTTTCTTTGTTACTCCCTCCATCCCATAATATAAGAGCGTTTTTGCTTATATATTATGGACAGAGGGAGTATCTCTCAGTAGACTTGTCTAATCAAGAGTGATGCTCTTTGTATGATTGAGATTATATGCATGCATGCATCATCTTTTACTCTCTCCGTTTCTAAATATTTATTTTTTTAGAAATTTTAAATGAACTACCACATGCGGATGTACTATATAGACATATTTTAGAGTATAAATTCACTCATTTTGCTTCGTATGTAGTCACTTGTTGAAATGTGCTAGTTCAATGTTTTGACAGAAGCACGCGGTGTAATTCCATTGATTTTTGGATTTCGATCGTATCTAAGATCCTTTTCTTTTATCTAGGTTGTTAACTCAATGGTAGAGTACTCGGTTTTTAAGTGCGGCTTGTTGAAATTTCTAGAAAGACAAATATTCAGAAACGGAGGGAGTAGATTCGATTGCAAATGGAAAGAGCCCTAAGTAGTAACACAAGAGTTGAAGTGCATGTGAGACGAAACTTCATGCCAAGACTTTGGTCGTCGGCCTTGGCACATGCAGCAGCACCAGTCGTGCTACTGCCTAATTAACCACGCAACACTAGTAGAAAAAGGGGGCTTTGGTCCAGGCTGGGTAACCCCATTAATCCCGGTTCAGTTCAGAACCGAGACCAATGGGTGCATTAGTCTCGGTTCGTGCGGCTAAGGCATTAGTCTCGGTTCACTTGGGCCCTTTAGTCCCGGTTCATGCCACGAACCGGGACTAAAGGGTGCGATGCCCATTAGTCCTGGTTGGTGGCACCAACCGGGACTAAAGGTCTAACCTTTAGTACCGGTTGGTGCCACCAACCGGGACTAATGGCCTTTGAGGCATTAGTACCAGTTCATGGCACGAACCAGTAC
>NC_041388.1:693075662-693110421 GCF_002162155.2 Triticum dicoccoides
AAAAGAAAATGATGGAAATATCAAAAAAATAAAATAAAATAAGTTTCCCATGTGATATGTGGTCTAGTTGTTGGGAAATTTACAAATATGAATTTCGACTTTATTTACAAAATCTCTCTGGAATTTGTAAAATGGGCATAACTTTTGCATACGAGCTCGGATTAAAAAGTTTTTTATATGAAAAATCATCTACTCGAAAAGTTACATCCGATGGAGACCGCCTACGGCCTGTTTGCAAATTTGTAGAATTCTCAAATTCCAAAAGGAAAAAAAGTTATGCTCAAATTTCAGTTTTTTTTAAATTTTCATTAAATCTGGTCAAACTATGGTCAAACTACTTATTCAAGAAGTATTAGTGTTACTAAATAATTATTCAAGAATGTTAGTGTTATTAAATAATTATTTTAGTTTTTTTGAATTTTGGTCAAAGCTGGTCAAACAGTGGTCAAACAATGGTCAAACTACTTATTCAAGAAATATTAGTGTAACTAAATAATTATTGTTTTTTAGAACAATAGTTCCAAACTCAAACAGTGAAATGTGTGACTTCATGCTCAAGCTAAAATCATGAGGGTTAATAGGATTAACATCTTACTATTGTCAGGAAAACAACGAGTGCAGACTTGGAAACGAGAGAGAATAGAACCTGGAAGTTAAGCGTGCTCAGGCTGGGGGAGTGGGAGGATGGGTGACCGTCCGGGAAGTTAGATGATTTAGAATGATGAGGGGTGATTAAAGATTAAATTGAGCAGTGATGAGAGGGGTGATTAGAGATTAGAGGTTAAAATAAATCAGAAATTTGAAAATAAAAAAAATTCAAAAAAAATTTCAAAAAAAAATCAGAAAAATTCAAGAAATTCAGTCCAGCCACTGAAATGATTGAGGCCTAGTCATTCCAAAGTGGTCAAAAGAGAACAAAGTCTACATTATTGCTGGGAATATTAGCACACTACTTGCAAACCAAACCAAGAGAAAGGCCAAAAGCATATTATGTAGAGCAGGCTAATGCTACTTGCCAACCAAAGTAGACCAAACCAAGAGGGCATGGCAATGGGGGGCATGTGTTTGCTATGCTCCTTGCTAGCCGTCCTGATGGTTGCCATGGCAACCGCTAGCGACGAGGCCGCGCTGCTAGCTTTCAAAGCACAGATCAACCATGGTGGCTTGCTGGCCTCCTGGAATAGGAGCGCCGGCTTCTGCAGCTGGGAAGGTGTGACGTGCAGCCGTCGGAGGCCGGCGTGGGTGGTGGCGTTGCTATTGAACGGCACTGGGCTCGCCGGGGCACTCTCCCCGGCCATCGGGAACCTCACGTTCCTGCGGACGCTCGACCTGAGCTTCAACTCGCTCCATGGGGGCATTCCGGCAAGCCTCGGCCGCCTCCGCCGCCTACAGGGGCTCTACTTGGACGACAATGCATTCTCCGGCACCTTCCCAGTGAACCTGAGCTCATGCGTCAGCATGAACGAAATGGTACTGGACAACAACAAGATTGGCGGGCGCATCCCGGCTGAGCTCGGTGAGAAGCTGACATCCTTGACAGAGTTCTCGCTGAGTAACAACAGCTTCACAGGGCCAATCTATCCCATCTACAAATCCTCGATCTCACCAGTAACCAGCTCGTGGGCTCGATCCCACCGGGCCTCGAAAGCATCCAGAACATGCAATATTTCAGTCTCTACGGCAACCTCCTCTCTGGTATGCTCCCACTTTCTCTCTACAACTGGTCATCATTGGAAGTACTTGATGTAGCTCTAAATATGTTATATGGAACCATTCCGGATGATATTGGAAGCAAGTTCCCCAAGATGAAAGCTCTAAGCTTATCTTCCAATCACTTCAGTGGGCCCCTCCCCTCATCAATATCCAATATGTCTGATCTCACAAGAATTTTTCTCTGGAAAAATAGATTTAGTGGGTATGTGCCTCCCACATTGGGGAGACTGGGAGTTCTCCAATATCTGAACTTGGCTGACAATCGGCTCGAAGCAAATGACAACAAGGGATGGGAATTCATCACCTCTCTGGCAAACTGCAGCCGACTGCAGATATTAGAACTCAGCGTCAATCCTTTAGGTGGACAACTACCAGGTTCAATTGTCAACCTATCAACGACTCTCCGGGACTTAAGTTTAACTGACAATTGATCTCCGGGGTTATTCCTGCGTACATAGGCAATCTGGTTGGTCTCACAAGACTTGTGTTAGCAAATACTTCCATATCCGGAGTTATTCCAGAGAGCATTGGCAAGCTCAAGAGCTTGATCCAGCTAGGCTTGTACAACAATAGCTTGTCTGGCTCCATACCGCCGTCGCTAGGAAACCTTTCACAGTTGAATGGGCTTATTGCAAACAATGGCAACTTGGAGGGGCCAATTCCAGCAAGCCTGGGGAAGTTGAAAAATCTTTTTGAACTTGATTTGTCAATGAATTACAGACTTAACGGTTCAATACCCAGAGAGATCTTCAAATTACCCAGTCTCTCTTCGTTTTTGGACTTGTCATACAATTCCCTTTCTGGACCCCTTCCTAATGAAGTTGGTAGTTTGGCAAACCTTAACCGACTGATTCTATCAGGAAACCAGCTGTTTGGCAAGATACCTGACGGTATTCAGAATCGCGTAGTGTTGGAATGTCTGTTATTAGACAATAATTCCTTTGAAGGAAGCATACCACAGTCACTGAAGAATATAAAGGGGCTCAGTAAACTGAACCTGACCATGAAAAAGTTCTCTGGTAATATTCCTGAAGCCCTTGGTAGTATTGGAAACCTGCAAGAGCTGTACCTAGCACACAACAACCTGTCAGGATCAATCCCAGTAGTTCTACAGAATTTGACATCATTATCCAAACTGGATGTATCCTTCAATAATTTGCAAGGCGAGGTGCCAGATGAAGGTGTTTTCAGAAACATCACTTACTTAGCGGTTGCTGGGAATATCAATTTGTGTGGTGGTACACCTCAACTTCATTTGGCCCCATGCTCCATAAGCAAGAACAAAAAAAACATGCCAAAGTCTCTTGTAATTTCTCTAGCGACAGCTGGAGCGTTTTTGTTCTCACTTTCAGCTATTCTTATTTGGATACTTTGCAAGAAGCTCAAACCAAGCCAGAAGACACTAGCACAAAATTCAATTGCTGATGACCATTACATGAGAATCCCCTATCATGCATTATTGAGAGGAACTAACGGATTTTCGGAAGTCAGCTTGCTTGGGAGAGGAAGTTATGGTGCGGTTTATAAGTGTGTTTTGGACACTGAAGAAAGAACATTGGCTGTCAAGGTGTTTAATATTGGTCATTCTAGATATTCCAAGAGTTTTGAGGCTGAATGTGAGGCGATGAGAAGGATACGACACCGTTGTCTCATTAAAATCATTACTTCTTGTTCGAGCGTCAACCACCAAGGTCAAGAGTTCAAGGCATTGGTTTTTGAGTTCATGCCCAATGGTAACTTGGATGGTTGGCTTCATCCAAAATCGCAAGATCCCACTATAAACAACACACTCAGCCTTGCCCAAAGGCTTGATATTGCTGTTGATATTGTGGATGCAATAGAATATCTGCACAACTACTGCCAACCATTGGTAATCCATTGTGATCTTAAGCCAAGCAACATTCTTCTTGCCGAAGACATGAGCGCCCGAGTTGGAGACTTTGGCATATCAAGGATCCTTCAAGAAAATACAAGCGAGGGGATGCCAGCTTTAAATAGCTCAACTGGAATTAGAGGTTCCATAGGCTATGTTGCTCCAGGTAACTGATACTCTTCTAATTTTATATTTTACTTTCCATAGCGAGTCTGCGTTGCTTGCTTTCAAAGCCCATGTTAGCCATGGTGGCTCGCCGGCCTCTTGGAACAGCAGCACCGGCTTCTGCAGCTGGGAAGGCATGACGAGCAGCCACCGCAGGCCAGCGCAGCTGGTGGCACTGCGATTGAACAGCACCACCAGAGCACTCTCCACGGCCATCCGGAATCTCATGTTCCTGCGGATCCTGCATGACCAAAAAAAAAAATGTACCGTTTCAGTTAGTGATTGCTCTCATAGGAGCTATGTTGCTTTACAACTGTATGAAATAAATGCAGAACCATGGTGTTCTGCAATAATAGCTCTAGAGCAAGTTCTAGAAAGTTTCAGAAAGGAAGCAGTGTTATTGTTTTTCCATTCTCAAAAGTGTACACATGCAGGCAACATTATTAGTTCATGCTCCAGGTAAACCAGTAGAGCTGAAATTGTAGAGTTTCAGAAGTTTTTTTTTCAAAGGAAACGATCCAATTTTATTAGTTTATATTACAGAAAAGGAAATGAAAGCTGAAAATGTAAACACAATTTGGTAGGATTTAAGCCGTCATGGCTACCTGCCTACCTCGAACCCTCACACAAGTCAACACAGAAGCTAATTAAATTAAATTGCATTGCAGAGATATCATGTTCATATAACCAAAGCAAGTGTGTTTTGACTTGTTGTCAGAGCACATCCTTGTCATACAGGTAGTACAGTACATTAGTTTTTTATTTGCAAAAAAAAAGGTAGTACAGTACAACCTAAAGCCATCATCAAGGCTCTCTCTTCGATACATACATAAAGATAGAATTTTTCAGGGGTGCTTGGTTTCTGTGTTGAGGTTTGGCATATCCTGCTCACAGATACGGCCTCGAGAGCGAGCGTCGATAAGAGATGCAGCAGTAGAGATGCGTACCCCCTGTTTTCTTGTAAGCAAATAGGCGAGCATGGAGCAAATGAGGAGTCTCGGCTCGAGATATTTGATCTGGAGCGATTTTTTTTTTTTGACGCGTCAACGGCGGGCTTACGCCGGCCTGAACCATATATTACCAAAGCAGAAGCAATTACAGCATGCAAGATATGACCCTGCAATAATACAAGCCGCTTCAGTTAGGAAGCATTTGTTTATTATCGGAGCCATATGATTTGCACCATATCAGAAAAATGTGAAGTTAGCTTTGTGCAATAGCACTGCAGAGACGGTACTTGTCAGCATGCTACATGGGTTCTCAAAAACCCCAAAGGTTCGAGGAATCACATCCTCAATCCAGTACGCTAACAACATGAACGAATTTGTGGCTCCAAGGAAATCAGCAGTCAGTCAGGCTGTTTGTTAACAAAGTAGTATATACTGTCCATGTGTACAGAAAAACACAAGGAAGCGGTAGGACCAAACGGAAATCATCAGGCGCGGACGAGCTCGCGCGCTCTCGCTATCGTCGGGCGTCCATCAGGCGGAGATGCGAGACTGGCAGACG
Source organism: Triticum dicoccoides (assembly GCF_002162155.2). NCBI lineage: Eukaryota > Viridiplantae > Streptophyta > Magnoliopsida > Poales > Poaceae > Triticum > Triticum dicoccoides. Next base: position 693,080,923 of record NC_041388.1, read on the forward strand.
TATTGCAGGTGGCAGTTGGGGTCAGTTAATGCGTATACGGCGGGCACAAGACGGCGTTGTGGAGGACGTTGGTGCCGACGTCGGAAGAGGTTTTGACGACGATTTGGCAAAGTGCCGTTCGCGCTCGGTTCTGTACCTCTCGTTCGCGCTCGGCAAGAGATGCAACGCCTCGCTCTTAAATAAAGGTCCGTTGGTGCTGAGCCCAGCGCGCTCATGCTATTTGAAATTCAAAGGACGAGGGATTCCCGCTCAACAGACACAGCAGCTCTTGTGATGCCACCTGGCATAATCAGTTGCGTTCGGAATTTAATGATTGTAGGGTTCAGCGGAGGGATCAGTGATAATGTGCAATGGGCATCAATATATGACGTGAAAAATAAAATATGAAACTGAAAACACATCTCAAATTCAACAGGTCATTACATAATGAGGTGCAAACACAAGAGATGGCACACAAAGATCGACGCAACATGTTATTACACAGATTTATCAATTATCGGCTGCGGAGCCCCCAAGAACAGGTTTATTACACAGATTGAACAGACGATCTCAAATCAGACTGGTGAGTGCATTCGCGTCCACGTTAGTTGTCCCAGCAACATATAGAACAACCTTTGGCTTGTTGCAGGTGTTTTTCCTGTGGCCACCGACACCACATATAGAGCATTTAGCCTCGTTCCTTTCCTTCGGTGGAAGACCTCGTCGCGGACAAGTTGTGCTCTTGTGACCAGGTTCTCGGCATATGCTGCAGAAGCGAGTGCGTTTGCTCGTGCCACACCTATCGACATCTTCAGCAGCTGTGCGTTGCTTCATCCTTTTGCTTTTTGCACCCCGGTCATCATACGGAGGCTTATCTCTGCTATTTGTTGGTCGCGCGGCTTTCCTTTTCCGCTCAGGTGGTTTCAGTCCTATGAAATCCCCGATAGCACTGCCTTCTGCATCACTAACGTTCCCGCTTGCGGGTGCAATTGCTGGAACAATTTCTTTTACCGTATCCTGCATGCATTTTGTGTGTGCAAACTATCTCCTGCATGCATTTTGTTCTCTCAACATTTAGATGGCTCTTGCCGTATCTCACTCCGAACCCAACCTCCCATGAATATAGATTGTAGTAGTCGTAAGCTTCCCCAGCGTATCGAAACTGGCTCCCATAGCAGGAACTATCACAGTTTCAGTTTTTTTTCTCTGCATAGCTTCGTATTGTTAGCTCCAATGCACTCATCCTGGCAGCACATGGGGGCCATTCATCAGGCACACGCCCAACACGGATTCTGCATTTTCCACATTATATTTTTTCAGAACCATGCCTTAACTGGTTTTTCAGTTCATGTGATTAACATATATAACGCTAGCAGGCGGCAGGCCAGGCAAGGACGAGGTTCTCCAAGCAGATTAAAATGATATTAACTGCGAGGAACACAATGCAGTGGATCTTTACCTTCGCGTCCAGCCAGGGGCTTCAGGGTCGTCCTTCCCTGTAGATTGCTCGGACGCCGGCGCCGACAGGGCAACCCCCTGACAAGTGTTGTTCAAATCTGTTTCCACTACTGCCATGGCATCTCCTGCTTCGCCAATGCTTGAGTCCACAGGTCCACATATTATAGCCTAGCTTCTGCCGTGCTCTACCGGCAGCTCGCCGCCGGCCAGATCCGGCAGGGGAAATCTATTTCAAATTGACAAGCAGAGCGAAAACACACTGAAGTACTCATTTGGGATGGCAGGAAAAACAGTTATTGCGGCTTGCAAGGCATACCTGTCAACTAGATCCGATAAGAACTCCAATTCCTCGTCTCTGGTGATCCTAATCTCCATAGCCATGATCTTGGACATCGATAACTGCCAAACGATCGGCCTGGGGACACCCCAGCCCGAACGAGTCGTTCGTGCTGGGAGAGTCGCTGGAACGAACGAACTCGTTCGATAGAAGTACCCCTCTAGCCCGAACCATCCCACGTCAGATAAACTTGTCGCTAGCAGGGACAACGATCTGGCTCTTCCCCTCCGGCGGACCAGCCCAAAAATGGGGGAAGCCCAAAAACGTCATTGCCTACAAGAATTAAAAAAACAAAGAATTTATATGTTAATAAAAAAACAAAGATTGCCTGGTTTTTAGAAACTTTCAAAATTTTACACACCGTAAAAACACATCTTAATTTGCCATGGCAAAAACACATCTTAAATTGGCATGGTAAGAGTATATGTTAGTTGTCATGGTACATGGATTAAACTTGGTCATTTAATGTTGCCCTGGTCCATGAAATAAGTTTGCCATGTTGAAAGAGATAAAAAAATAATCCAAATTTCAAGAAAATGGTGGAAAACTATTCAAATGATGGCAAGTTTGCCATGATTTAAAAACTTTCATAACTTGCCATGTTTTATGTACATTTTCTCTAGTTTGGTGAATGAACTAAGCCATGCTGTGATAATTTGTAAATAATCTAAGAAATTGCCATGTTTTGCTAAACATCATGATTAGAAATTTCCATGTATAGACCAAAATCCTAAAATTCTGTACTACTCACATGGCAAATTTAGTAACTAAATCACGTCAAAAGTGTGTGCTACTCTGATTTTAGTGTAGCATGGCAATTTTTAGGGACTGTTTCATACACAAGCATCTTGGCAAACTGTGTTCAAAAAGCTCATAGTACTCATCATCTAGCAGGTCGTAGTCATCATCCAGCAGGTAGATTAACTCCTAGCAAAATCATCAGACGCAATTACAGGTGCACCTTATTCCAGTGACAAAAAGGAGTAGATGAACACCTCCCCGCCGCAGCTCCTCCACTGGCGCTGGTGGTTGTGCAGTAGCAGGCCGCGCTTGCACGCCACGGCGGCCGATTCGGCCATCTCCTCAACCCACGGGTGGAGTCGACGGAGGCGACAGGGGCGCACCGATGCAGGAGGTTGACCAGGGGCGAGCGGGAGCAGGATCCACTCAGATGAGAAGCGGGAGCGGCTGCCAACGGAAACAGAAGTAGCCGCCGGCTTCCCTCGGCGACCGCGTGAGACGAGGAGAGCACCCAGCCCTCGCCCCCATCACTAGCCGCTCCCTCCGCCTCTGGTGCCGCGACTCGGCAGCTTCCATAGCCGCCCGCCGCAGCCATCCCACATCCTCACCACCGCAATCGCGCGAGGCAGGCCATCGTTCCCCCCACGAGCAGCACCTCCACCGCGACTCCACCCCGCATCGGGATCCCGTGGAGGGCGAGACCGCTCTCCCTGGCGTGGTGCCCTGCCCCGCACACGAGGCCGCCGCCAGGGCCTGTCGTGCTCCTCCCCGCGAGGCCGCCGCGGGAACTGTGTGGCTTCTTGCCGCGCGGCGGAGGCAATGGTCGTCGGGCGGGAGATGTTGTACGAAGGCGACGGCACGCAGCTGCACTGCGGTGGCCGGATATGGCGCATGGTTTGCGGTGGCTATGGTGTCGATTTGTGCGGCGGCGAGCAAGGTGGGGAGGGGAACAGATAGGATAAGAACGTCCGTCACGTACAATTCCATCTCATCTGTACCAATGGTACAGCAATATCCTGTACCGATATGCACACGTTATCATGCACGGGTCCGTCTCCGCACGTCCGTTTTAGTCGTACTCCCTTGCTTGGTATATATACGGCCGTATTAAATACAGTAGGAAACGCGGCGCCCGGTTGTTGGTCCAGCTGGCAGGAGCGCGCCATCTCCACTCTCTAGGACCAAAGGACCTTACCTAGCTAAGAGGATGTTACCAACTGTAAAGATGAAAAGAGAGAGCAGAGAGAATAATAGACGAACAGTTATTCTATTGATTGAAGATTGGGGTATTTATACCCAGTTTACAAGGCGGTTACAAAAAGAGGCAGTTGCCAAAAGTGGCACCGACATAGCAGTGATTAATAGTTAATTAACCTAATTAATTAATTCCTAACACTCCCCCTAATCAATGCTTGTCTTTGTGAATATACATCATCTTGATAGACTCCTCCTAGTATGTATTTGCCTTGAACGTTCATTATCTTCATCTTGGAAGTCTCCTCCAAAAACCCTGTGGGAAAAATATGAGGAGAATAGTGCAGATATGTTGCTAAAACTCCTTTAAACCCGATGGAAAAAATAATAAGGAGAAAATGATGCAACATATAATGATTATTGTCTCTTGATAACTCATATGAGAAAAACCCTTGAAGAAGGAGAAAAATCATCGATGAGCTTAGAGAACAATTAATATGTCTTGAGTACTTTCTTTAAAAAACCCGACAGGGAAAATAGAAAGTATGACATGCCTCATTAAAAACCGTTATGAGAAACTTTGAGAGAAAACTCATAAGGGAAAAGAGTGCGATTATATATGCCATCGAAAACTCCTTTAAAACCCAATGGGAAAAATATAAGGAGAAAATGATATGACATATATGAACACTTGTATCTATATTGTCTCATTAAAAACCTTTTATGAGAAATCATTAGAAAAAACTCATGAAGGGAAAAAGAGTACAATATATGTAATCTGATGTTTGTTAAGAGGTTATACTTTGGGAGATTACTGCCCTTGAACTTTGCAAATTTGGAGGATGTCTCATATCAATTACATTGACATGATCATGACATTATGAATAGTATGTCGGTTTTTCCAATATTTTGTTTGCAAAAAGTTTCATCACTTTTCTATAATTTATGAGGATAAGTGATCTCGAGCAATGTGCTTTGTGATATTGCTCTTCATATAACATGTATGTATTGAGTAATACAAGTGGTAGCATCTTGATAAATCAAGTTATGTTACTCTGATGAATCTCAACCACATGGTTTTGCGTGTGGTTAATCATTCTGCTAAGCCAACCATATTTACAATGCCTCTAGATAAAGTAATTATGTTAGAATGGTAAATGGAAGTAGCCATTAAATTCTATTTATATGACTTCCATAAGAAGGCTATTCCATCAAATTCAGTCATTGATATGGCTTTGTTGGGATCAAGTAAAGAGCCAATATCATATATCATATCATGGTCCAATCTTGGTTTTCCTGATGGAATTGTCCAAGATTTATTCTGAACTTGGGATATAACTCAATATTCCTCATATCGACCATATACGTTTTGTTGGTGTGATATATCCACATTGAACTTCTCATATATGTTTTGGATATATGTAGACTGATATGTATTCTTGAGAGATTGCTTAAGTTGTAAACTTAAGCTAAATTTGGCTTAATCCAAATTTTCCGCCTTGAGATGATTTTGTGTATGTTTAGGTCTTGTATAGGCATTGATGATGAAGTCATTGATATACACTAAGTGATATAAGGAAATCAAATTTTGGGATTCCCTTATTAACACACAAGCAATCATCATTCTTTGAGTAATCCTTTTGAAGAAAGAACTCATTTAGTCGGTAGTACCATATGATTTCCAACTATTTCAAGTCATAGAGTGACTTATGAAGTTTTACACAAAACTTGTTGCGATTTGTGTTCGGATTCGGAAGTTTTAGCCCTTCAGGGACTTCAATAGAGATATCCGAAATGAGCGACTCATATGATTATGTAGCCACTTCATCCATCAACTGCATGGATAATATTTTTTTTATTGCCAACGATATTTAGTATCGAAACATAATTCCACTCATACCAAGAGGGTATGTTACATCATAATCGATGTCGGGTCTCTGCGGGAACCCTTTTGCTACAAGCCTCGCTTTCTCACCACCTCATTGACTTTGTCTATGAATGAGAAGTTTTTAGTATTTCATGTGGAAGATACTTATGAGGAGTAGGTATTACTGCAGTAAATACCACTCGTTTGCAGAGCGAGTGCTATTCTTCATTACTTGCTTCCTTTTATGTGAACCAATATGAGTGCAAGAGGCACTCTACCATGGATTTTGGTTCTGGGCCCAAAAGGTTTTAGCAATTTGAGAAGAAATATATGTCGACAAATGTAGTCTTTAGTTTATATGATTCTGATGGAATCATTGAAGTTTGTGGATTAAATATTTACTCCTTTTTAGCTCCTTGTGATTTCCTACAACAAATGGAGTCAAGGTGTTTCGATGTCCCGACACCAAAACATTTGTGCACATTTATGCCGGGCATTGGATGATGAGCATCCAGTGAGGTGTCTTTCAACTTGATGTTGAATTACATTTACTAGTTGAGGATGTGATTTCCTCTGTTTCGGCGGAAGCATATGAGAAGTTATATCTCGTATTGTCAGATTTTCTCCCCCTCTTGCTCTCATTTGGGCAGAAGAGTGGTTTATCAGGTACCTCCACTCTTCTGACACTTTACTGCATGAATATAGAATTTAGTAACACCTTGTCATCAGTAAATGTATGTGGCAGATTTGCAATGTGTTGCAAATATATGATTCTCTAAACTTCTAGTTCAGATTCTTTGAATACGTGGATATAAGGATTGAATGTCAATAACATTTCTAATTTATTTCTCGGCATTCTTTGTGGTACTTATCTCCCCATAATGTCGAAAAATATCCTTATTGCTGATGCAATCAGCATACGGGCTATAAATAATTTTGATTGACGATTAAATTGTTATTCCTCACATAGATCCCTAATTTTTGTGAGTGCCCATTGATGTACGCTGGAGTGGTGATATCGGTATGTAACCAAATTATCGCAGATGGGAAATACTTTGTTGATTTCCACGTAGTAACTACAAGGGGAAAGTAGTATGACATGCAATCGGTATGATTTAGATCATACTTACGGTGTGTAAGGTCGTATGTGTCCAGCAAGAGGCTGGTAAGTTTACAATTCTTTAAAAGTGGTCATGTAATTCATTTAACTCTCTTTGATAAGAAATTTAGCTAAACCATTCTGGGTATGCACAGAAAATACTTAATGCAAAAAAATGTTCATTGAATGAGTTCAACAACATTGTTCATTCAAATGGGTTTATAGATCCTGTTTTCAGGAGAATTTACTCTTACTTTGATAAGTTGAGCAATTTATTTAGTAAGATCATGCATGGTTGTGTGTGATAAGAGACACTTAAAATCATTTTATGAATGTGTATATGAGTACCATGAAGTGTCTAAATCACCCCAGATAATGGATTAACGTTCCACACATATTTTTGAATGTGTTCAAGAAAGAATAAGTGGCTCATTTAGAATTTTAAGGTGAGAGCTCCTTAAAACAAATTTCCCCTATGGCACATGTGGTGCACATATAATCTGATGATATGGGAAATATTTTGCAACTTGTTAAGTTGTGACCAACCGAATTGTCAACAATTTTCTAATCATCCCCAAACCAGGATGGCTAAGGCTATCAAGCCTAATATTTAATTTATTGATGCTTAGAAAATCATTGTGTACGTAGCAATATTGAGTATGAATTCAAACATACATTCAAATTTATAGAATATTGTATCCAAGGGATATGATATTGGACATTTTACTACATGTAGTACTACAAGTATAGGCTAATAATATGTTGGGATAATTAGGAGATTACCTGAGGTCTCCGATATTACTGAATGCAAATGAGTTCATCCTCCATTTTCTGCACTAGATTTTGGTCCTCCTTCTGATGAAGATTCCGAGAACAATCCTTTTCCAGAATTTGGTTATTATTTGCAAATTTTCAAATTTATCCCATTGAACTTATTGGCCTTTTAATAAATTTGTGGTGTGTTTTGACCATATGTTTGAGGGTTTGGTAATCATAGATACAATATTTATATAACCACACATTTGACAAACTTGAGGGTTGTCTTTTGATCATCTTAAAATGACCGATTCCTATTAAGAGATAATTTTGTCTTTAGTTGTCTATTAGCCTCCACTTTACTTCGAATCCCTCATGGTTCGATTTTGTGACCACTAACTTGCATAGTATTCTCGGTACTAACAAGAATTTTAAATTATGGTATATCATCTATTGGGTGAATCTGATGATTTTAAGAAAATTCATGTTTCTTGATCATAAAAATGGTAGTACCATCTTAAGAGGAGGTAAAGTGCATTAAGGGCTTTTCAACTGAATCTGTATATAGGGAAAATTTGATCAAGGGATCTCAACTTGAAGTTGAATAAGTAACAGAGTTGTTAGCTGCGATAGACTTGAGGTTTTTGAATAAATATTTATCCATTATATACTTAGTTTGAGAACTAAGTGAAGTTGGTGACATATAAAATGCATATGTGCATATTTAGCTATCAATAGAATAGTCATGTGTTACATGAAATGATCACGCATTATTTAATTTACTTCTTGGAGTAGGAGTAAATAATTTTAGCGAACAACAACAATTGCTTCAGAGGAGCATTTTCTTTTAGATAGCTGATGCTATACACTCATATGTGTAGACCTCAATTTATATAGGATAACACTTTGAAGATAAATCACCAGATGCGGTGTAGATCTTGCAGTAATAGAAAAACATAGTCCGACTTTTGTCAGTAGATGTTCATATCTCTATTACCTTATGTTATGCTATATTTTGGAAAATCACTTTGAAGGTAGTCATATGTCATGATGACATGATGTAGACCTCACAGTAGTAATGGATAATCTAGAAAATTTTGCAGTAGATGCCATCAATACCTTGTGATTCACAAATATTTTTTTTGGGTAGTCACATTTAATATTTCGAAGAGCACGTTGAAGGTAGTCATCTTATGAAATCACAAGATGTAGACCTCACAGTAATGATGGATAATCTGCAAACCATGCAGTAGATGCCATCAATACCTTGTGATTCACAAATAAATTTTATACTAGTCATGTTGAGTATGACATTTCATGATACTTCTCTTTTCTTGTCAAGATGTGCAAGACATTTTGTGACACAGTTGTTGCACTAATAATGTTCTAGAAAATAGGTCTAGAATATTCATTCATAAGATCAAAATGTAATGCAGAAGAACCTGAGGGTATATATTACACTACTGACAATGACCTGACCATAGGTTTATGTACAGGCATAAAAACTTTTATGCTTGAACACACATTTGACAGAAATCTGCAAAAAGAAATGTTAAGCCTGAGGGATTAACAAGAAGCGCAGGGCCTTTCGATTAATAATAAATACAGAAAGGAGGGAAACGCAAAACTGCGTAAGGATAAGGTTTCCCCAAATCCACATCCCGTGCGTGTGTGGATAGGAGTCAATTTCTTTCCTTCCTGTGCCTGCGTGGGGGAAAATATCCTGTGCTCCGAGGGATTCCATGCTCCGGCTGCACCCTGCACATCCCAAACGTTAGGTACGGAATGAAGGGACGGGATGGGACCAGAACGCCTCAGCCTTAAGTTTTTGCAAAAAACACCCCAGCTAAGAACAGAATAGGCGTAAGTTTATCCAACCTATGCTACCCCAAGCTGAGCGAACACGAACAGATAGGATCCAGGGCTCCGGCGGCGGACCTGGCTGTGTGCTGTACTGCGACCTCACCGGCGGCTGCCCTGCGACCTCGCAGTGGTCCGACGTACAACGGACAGCCGCCCCATCCCCGTGCCTCCATTCTCCACCTCCGCGCCACCCCCCACCACACCCGGCGCCTACCTCCGCCATCCGCCGGCGGCTAGATCCGTCGTCGCCAGAGAAGAGAACTCCAGCCTTCAGGTATCCTTTTAGATGTTACAGACCTGCATTCTTATACGTGTATTTTGGTTCTAATCCATCAACCCTTTATGTTGATTGTGTTAGATGTAGCTAATCTTATTTGAGTAAAATGTGGTGATCTCTCTCTGTATCAGGGCGCAGGCAATATATCACTGAAATAACTTGCTATATTTTGCTTAGACTACATATTCGAGAAATTATAAATAGAAAAAATGTCGGCAACTTATGGCCTGAAATGAGTTTGAAGTAATTTTAACTGAGTTCGAAGTAAAAATGTCAGCAATTTACGTACAGAAAAATGTCAGCAACTTAGAACATTTAGTTTTGTGTGTGCTGTGGATGAAGCACGTAGAACTTGTACAAATTAATGGAGGTTAATAGTAGCAAGTCCATACACATCTAGTCAGATCATCTGGATGTGGTTGAATCGTTGGTTATATTGTAGAATCAATCATGCTGACACAACCAAGAGAGAAAATGCAGTATGGATAAGCAAGATAGTTTTCATTAGAAGGAAAGGAAACAATAAGAAAAGACAAGTTAGATGCAGCATAATCCATATTTCTGCAAGTTTTGGTTCAGATTCCTTTCATTTTCTTCATGTCCATCCTAATCCTATGTGTGGTTGAAGACTGAATAGTCCGAAAAATATAAGCTACTGCTTGAACATTTATGTTTGTTTGTTCTGAAATCAGTGGATGCAAGCAATCATACAACAGTTAATTTCATTTCATCCTCTGCTACTATCTCTCTCTCAAGGACCGACCACCATTCCAGTTAGGATGGAGTTAGTAACCGGCATATAAGCAATGAATCTGCACTTAATTAACTAGAAGGAGCAAATTAAGCAGCACATGAGATGGTTTTAGTGGCGTACGGTCGTTGGGTCCATGCAAGTGGACAAAGAACTCGTGCGGGGAAATATATGCTGGTGTACTCAGGAATGTTCTTCATTAGCACCGTTTTCTCTCTTTTTCTTTAGTACATCTAAATGTTGCATTAGACATTTTCTTTCATCGCTACTTACTTTTTAGACCTCATTGACAAGCTAATTAGGGGCACCTGCATGTAATATCTTACACTTTTTGCTGCGTCGAGCAGGGAATGATGGAGTCAATGACTAGTATTGCTCCAAGTGTCGGGTCAACTACAGCGATGGGACTTGAAGATGATGCCAACAATTTTTCCATGGTATTTCTTGGTCATATTACTCATGTTTCATCTGTGCGTGTCACACTTGACTTAAATTCAAACAACATTGATAGGTCCAAACGAGATTTGGCATAAATGATGAAGATCGTTACAACACACCGAAAAGAACCAGTAGCCTACCCGCGTGTGTAAGTTTATTACTTAGTGATTTCATTTACTAGTTTCATGGGTTTCAGTTCTGGAGCTAATCCATTGTGTTAACTTACGCAGGGGTCAACTTACGAGCCAGAGTGTGATGACATCCTACAACCCTCAATTGGAATGCGATTTGATAGCTGGGAGGCAGGTTTGGCATTCTATAGAATGTATGCTCATGAGGTTGGCTTCTCTGTACGCATATGGACACAACACAAAGGAGAGGGTGGTGTAATAATCTGGAAGAAGTTTGTTTGCGCAAGACAAGGTTGGAGGAAGAGAATCAGTGGATCCAGGTCAAGTTACTCAAGAAGTGGGGAGAAAAAAGGCTAAAAGAAATATCAAGATAAGCAGATGCGGTTGCGAGGCTATGATGGGATTGAAGAGGCAAGATGACAACAAGTACGAGGTCGTCCAGTTTGTTCAATCGCACACGCACCAACTTGTCTCACCAAGTAAGAGGCATCTCATCAGGTCAAATAGAGAGGTAACTAGTGATTTGAGAAACAAATTATTTACATGCAGTAAGGCATTGCTTGGCACTTCAAAAACTTTTCGCTTGCTTAGCATAGAGAAGGGTGGGCCAGAAAACATCAGTTGCACAAAACGTGACTTACAAAACTGTCAGCGTGATTTCAAGGCAGCGATTAAGGGAGCAGATGGGCAACTTATAGTAGATATAATGGAAAATAAAAAAAAGGCCAATCCAGCATTCTATTTTGATTACCAGGTAGATGAAAACAATAAACTGACAAATATTTTCTGGGCTGATAGTATATGTAGAAAGAACTATTCATTATTTGGTGACGTTGTATCCTTCGATTCTACATATCGGTTTAACAAGTATGACCTGGTATTTGCCCCTTTTACTGGAGTTAACCATCACAAATCTCGTGTTACATTCGGTGCTGCATTCTTGTCAAACGAGAAGATTGCATCATACAAATGGTTATTTCAGACTTTCTTGAAAGCAATGTGTGGGGTTGCACCAAAGCTAATCATAACCGATGAGGATCAAAGCATGAGAAGAGGAATAGAATCTATATTTTCGAACACAAAGCATCAACTCTGTATGTGGCATATTCTGATGAACTCCCTGAAAAGGTTGGACCCATCTTGAGAGACAATGAAGATTTTAAACCACGATTCATGGCATGTGTCTGGGGATCAGAGACTCTAGATGAGTTCGAATCACGGTGGTCCTCAATAATTTCTGAGTTTGGCCTAGAGGATAATGAATGGTTGAAAGAGAAGTATGGTTTACGGGAATCATGGATTCCAGCATACTTTATGGAGTTCTCCATTGGTGGAATATTACGTACAACATCTAGATCTGAGAGTGAGAATGCATTTTTCGACACTTCACTAACCGGAAGCTTACCTTGATTGAGTTTTGGGTAAGATTTGAAACCGTTTTGGAAGAGCAACGACAAAAGGAGTTGCAAGAGGATAATTGTGCACTTCATACCTTGCCAGTACTCGAGACTTGCTGGGGAATTGAGGCTCATGCCAGAGAAGTGTATACTCACAATATTTTTGTTGCTTTCCAACGTGAGGTGGTGGCTGCTAGGGATCGTCGTCATGTCAAAACCATTGAGCAGGTTGGTGATGTCCGAACCACGAGCATTGGTGACCTTAGTGGAAGGATAAGAACTGTCTGCTTCAACACTAATACAAAGGCTGCACAATGTACCTGTCGAATGTTTGAATCATTGGGCATCCTTTGCTCTCACATCATTGTTGTCTTAAAGAATGATGGGTGTAATGAAATTCCTAGCCAATATGTGCTGCATAGGTGGACTAAAATGGCTGCACGACATCTTTGCTATGATGCCAATGGACATGAGATGGAAGGGTCATCTACTTCTCTTTCACCTATCATCAAGAAATTGTACTCACAAACATGCTCGCGGTTCAGCTTGGCATTGCATGAAGCTAAACATTGTGAGGACAAGATGGAATACTTAAACAAAGTTGTTGCTGATGCTCTTGCACACTTGAGGCAGACGGCGCCACTTGACGAACAAAGTAAAGTTCAAGAGTTTGAATCCTTTATTGGAACGACATTCCCAAGCATCATCAATATTCATCCCCCTGATATTGCAAATACAAAGGGCAGTGGCAAGAGATTGAAGAGGGGTTCAGAGGAGGCCATTAACAAAAGGAAAAAGGTCAATAAACCATAATCTAAGTAGTATATCTTCTGTCATGTTTTCATAATCTGATTTCCTTGTTTGCAGAGCAAGTAGCATCCAAGAAGGTTCAACATCAACATATTGTTCTACTTAACGAGGCAAACATGACAGGGGTATTTATATTTTGCTCCTCATTGGTTAAAACATGTTTAGTATGTTTGCAAACCTTTGACTTTTACTTGTTTAATATTTTGCAGCACAACCCACCAAAGGGAGCGGACAACCTTTACTTTGCGTTAAATAATGGATGAAAGATGTGTTTGTTAATGTGATATATGGACCTAGTTCAAGTACACCATGTTGAATCTGTCGCAATATATGTGTACCTACTAATCTTCTATACATTTCTTGTAACTGCTGGCTGCAACTCTAGTTATGTGCATGAGACTAATGTGTATTGTCATGAATGTCGTTCACAAAGCATTCAAACTGTCCTACTATGAGCTACGAAATGTCGAGATAGTTGTTGATGTGTTGCCTTCTGAGTTCAGAAAGGTGTTTAACACACCTGATGTTCTGGTCTTTCCATCTTTGGTGCAGGATTTATGAAACCAAATCTTGGTTCATGGACTTCCTATCTCTTTATTTTCTTAGAACTAGCTGTACCTTCTCAAATAAACTTGCTGAATGAGGTTCATGTTGTATTTATACATATGTTTTCCATCTTGGAAAGTCATGATTCTCTCTGTACCATGGGGCTGTTGTCGTATTTATACGTGTTGGATGAATGCATCATCATAAGACAACAAGCTATAGAGGCACATGATGTCTCTGTTCATTCTGTTCCAAACTGGGTGGCACAACTTTTGAAGATAATGTATTAAACGTTGGTGATTCTGTATCTATATGGGGGGCTTTCTGCAAATTTGACAAGCTGAGTACTCCGCATTATATCCTGTACCTAGATTTTCAATCGGACAGTTGTGCAGCACACGGTGCAGCCGGAGTACTACATCATCGGGAGTACAGGATATGTTCTCGCCTGCGTGGAATGGATTGGAATCAATTGATTCCTTCCTGTACGTGTGTTCTGGCCATGGTTACCGATGATGCCGCGTGCAGTGCGTTCCGACTGATGGTTGGGTTGCGTCTTGCGCCCCGTGGGCTGCCTCCGCCCGGGTTGCCGCGTGCCGGTCGATGATCACCGCCGCGTTGCCGCGACACATCGCGTTTGCTCCCGTCCTGTACCGGCCGGGGGCCATCTCCATCGCGCTGCAGGGAGTGGGGCGTGCTACAGCGCGCGCTCCGGCCGATTGCCACCTGTGCCATCGGCTTGGGAGCCGCGTCCGAGGGAGGGCTGCGCGCCGCGCCGTGGTCGTGCTCCGCCTGAGGGAGGAGCGCCGCATCGGATGCTGCTTCGGAGAGGTGGAGGACGCCGTCCTCGCCAAACGTCGAGGTACGCTCGCTGGGGCTTCTTCCCTTCTTTTCTCTGTTTTCTCTGGATGTTTTGTTGCTGATAGTTGCGATGGGCGACGAGATCGTCATAGTGGACGATGAAGAGAGAGAAAAATGCGAAGAACAAGTTTGTTGGAGCTTGTTCCTCATCTTCTAGCCTTGTTCTTGATTCTGATTCTTCTTTTCTTCTTGATTGAGAATTCCTTCCTCTTTCTGTTTGAGTAGCGATCAATCCATCTCACCACGAGCATACGCCGGATGAAGCAATTTGCAAAAACAATACTTGTTATTAGATCCTTGATTGATTGCAAGAAGACAAAAACAAATAGAAGAATCTCCTGATCCAGTTTTCCTCTCTTGCAGAAGCATGTCTATTGATTCCTGCCATGGAAGGGTTGCGGTTGATCGAATCGGCAGCGACTGAAATTCTCCTGTGCTGAAGCCGTGCGCGCTGGATGGAGTCGACATCGCGAGTACAGGGGCAGACGTTGGCGCCGCCGTGACTAATGTCGCCATCCGCGCCAAGACTCAATGCTGCAGTCCGCCGCGCGAGATAAGGCCGGCAGCGCTGGGAATCGCGCGAGGCGTCGAGGAGGTCTGGCCTAATCGCTCTGTTAGGGCAAGGTGCTGACAACGTGTAAAGATGAAAAGAGAGAGCAGAGAGAATAATAGATGAACAGTTATTCTATTGATTGAAGATGAGCAGTGCTATACACACGATAGTGGCGGACGATGTGTGCACGACAATGCAATCAGCTCCGTCCATTGCATGGCAACAGCAGACAGCAGGCCGCTAGATGCTTATCGTGCAGTGGTCGTGCACATATTTGTCGTCTGCGAAGCAGTTCCGATTGAAGATTGAGGTATTTATACCCAGTTTACAAGGCGGTTACAAAAGGAGGCAGTTGTCAAAAGTGGCACCGACATAGCAGTGATTAATAGTTAATTAACCTAATTAATTAATTCCTAACACCAACTACCGTTTCAGTTGGCATTTGTTTGTTATCGCAGCCATTTCTTTGGAAAATATGTCAGATAATGTAAATGTAAAAAGGTAAAAATCCTGGTGTTGTGCAATAGCAACAAAGCAATAGCAGTTGTCAGCATATTACATCTATATATATACCAATATAAAAAGACTCAAAGGGGCAGATCCAACAAATCCCGGCCGTCAAATCAGGTCAATCCAACGACTCAGACTGCTCCAATAATGAGCATTCAACACGTTTAGTGTGCAGTTAATATCATACCAAATATTAATGCCAATGCTAATCACATAATTAATACGCAAATAATATTCTGCCTAATATTTACGTGTAATTAATATGCATTGCACGTACACATTTACTAGTGGCTTGTAAACAGTTCGAAAGATTCAGGAAATTGCATCCTCCATGAAGTGGCTGGCAACACGGACAAGTTAATGCATATAATAATTCATTTTACAGCAAAAGCAATTTGGCCTGATAGAAACAGAAATCATCTAACAGCATCACGAACCACAGAGGAGTTGTACCGAATGCATCGGTAACATTCATTCAACCAGAGACCAGTTCGCTTCCAAAAGAAGCAGCAGAAAGTACAGGTGGTAGATAATCAAATAAGCAGGGACCTAAGACCTTAGTAGCTAGCGAAGAGGACTTGGTCCTCTTGGTTGATCTGGAGATCTGGAGAAGCGGAGCCGAAGGAGACGCCGGAGAAGAGGGAAAGCAGGCCGGTAGGCCTAGTACAGTTTCCTTCCCGATTGGCATTAGGGGGGGCGGGGAGAGAGGTGCCATGGCCGTTGGAGAGGCGACGGAGAGGAGGAAGAACAGGACACAGCAGGGGAAGGTGGGGGAAGGGGGGCGCCATGGGAGAAGATAGACTATGGAGGAAAACAACGGAACACTAGATAGACTATGGAGAAGGTGTGCATGTAGGTGCGCCGCCGTCGCCGAGCTTTCTTTCTCCGCCGGCCGTCATCCCGCTCCTGCTCTGCTGCTTACTTTTTTATTCTTTTACTAGTGATTATGGGGTGCTCTAATTAGAAACACAACAATCAGTATCTTTCATTTATCATCCCCTCATATTGGGTGATTATGAGGTGCTCTAATTAGAAACACAACAATCAAATATTAGGAAATTTCACCGAACGAACAACAACGAATAATACGATATCTATCAAATGAATAAAATGAGGTCATATTTTTGGTCCGTCATGCACTTCTGTTGAAAAGTGTCTATCCCTTTTAGAATCAACCCACTGTTTGCTCGCACGCAAAAAAAAATACATCTCTAAAGTGAGGAACCGATCGGTGCCAAAAAGAACTCAAACTCCTATCCAATCTCGACTTCGTGCTCTTCCACTTCCATTGATAAAGATGGGACGTCAAGGGTTTCATCATGATGACCTCGAGCAGCCGCCGACATCCCTCCCCACATCTACCCCTACCCCCTGCTGCCGCTTGCACTGTCCTTGCTCCTCAAGGGAGCTAGGGACACAATGTTCTCTAGGATGGGCATGACCAGATCCACGAGGAGGCCACATTCTTCCATGGGAACCCAACCAAGCACACCACCCTCCGCAACCATCCAATCCCAGTCTAACAAAGTCAAGACCCGCCATCGATCCACAAATCAGGCTCGCCGCATCCAGGTTCACTGCAAGTCTGCGACGAGTCTGTAGTCGACATCTTGACTTTGGCTATCCCCACGGAAGAATCATCGGATCCTGCTTACTTTTACCATCACTTCGTCTTTTCCCAAGGCAGCGACACCACCCAGCCAATCACCACCACCGCTTGCGGCTTGCCTACATAAAATCATGAGAAATCTCCATGGCGGTGCTGTAAGATCACCTTGGCGACCTCGACAGTGACCGACTGGTCTAAGATCTAAGCTAGCCGCTCTTTGTAGAAACCAATAGAAGTAGGCATGTGACTCAGATTTGTTCTTTGGTGTGCATGCGTTTCTTGCTGCCCACCAGCTCTTGTCTACAACTCGCCTATCTCTGTACCAGCTCTTGGTCTACAACTCGCCTATCTCCATGCTCGAGACGACCAAGCACGATGCGCAATCCGCATACGTCTGCTAGAGCTATATCCAGGCCCTATGATTTTTGGATCACTGGCACTATGGGTGCCAGGACCGGAGTCGCCCTCATCCACCAAGTGGATCAAGGAGGTCCACCACCTAGACTCTACATCGCAACATTTTGTGTTTTCCTATAAAAAGTAAAGAACCTTCTCTAATAAACGTAAATATAACCTTTTGGTTTTATAGTCTCAACTTTCCTACACTCCAATACTAGAAGGATTTCTTGGTTTTATTTAATGACCTTCTTGAATGTCATTCACTTAGAAAGGTAGTAATACAATCTGTGATATTAAGGCAAACTATTAGTCATATTAAAGTGCAAAAGGCCCTATAGGAGTCAAAGCATGACTTTTATGGTTATACTGTAATTTGCAAGATCTGAGATTTATGCAAGTGTACAATTAGAGAAGAGCCAATTAAATAGATTTTCACATTCAGAATAGTACGATTAGTAGTAGCACTTCAATTTTTTCATGTTTGATCAGCTTGCTAGGTGGTTATCACTAAGCATGTTGGAACGATGAGCATAACCTAACTTAGTTCAGTACGTGTTGCTGCAAATTAGTTCAGTACGTACGCAGCTGTTGCTAACTTCAATGCCTGGCTGTTGCAAGTTTCTAATGAAAAAGTACTTCAGGTCAAAGGTCAGGGAGTATACACTTTTGTTATCATGGTTGTTTCCTTATAGTGAACAACTTTGATCACCACTTCAGCAGCTACTATCTATAAGAAGACATTAGCTAAGTAGATACAGGCAAAGAAAGCATGTAGGCAAAACCAGAATTAAAAACATCCTTCTCAATGGAGCTCGTGCAGTTCGGAAGACCCTAATCATCGATGAGGGACCCCTCCGATGGTAGCATGGCGTGACAATTGCCGTCAATGACGACACCCAAAGTACCTTGCACAATCCATCGATCCAGTTCGGAACAATCAAGCACATACCTTGCAAAGTGATGTGGATCTAAAGCAGAGGTGGGAAGGTAAAGGCTCAGGTGAGGTGGAATGAGACGTTGATATAGACGTGCACGCATGAGAATAAGGCGGTGCCCAGGATGGATCTCCATCGGAGGAGGCCGGATCCGCTGGGGAGGAGGTCGCTGTAGTACCTGCCATCTGTGCGATGGATCATGGGGCTGGCAGGCAGGGGGAGGGGATAGGAGGGAGCGGGTGGGCTAGAGCGCAGATGGCGGGTGCCCCCGACGACGGCTGGGAAGGATGGTGGAGGAGGTGGATGAGGATGGCGGCGGCGGCGTCTGCGGTTGCGCCTCGTCCGCAGCCGTGCTGGTGGTGGTCGATGCGAGAGCCGGATGGCGTCGGCCAGAATCAGGCAGGGACGACAAAGATTTAGAGGAGAGAGAGAATGAAGGCGATGATCGATGGGAGGAAGGGCCACCGGCGATTGGGGTGGCCTCAGATCCGCCCTCCGTGGCCGCCTATTTCATGGGACGAACACCCGTGCTCACCATCGGGCTCGCCTTCGGCCGCTGCCTCGCCGACATTCACGACGTAGAGCCCCTTCCTCCGATCCCATTTGCCAGGGAGGCAGCGCCATCCTTCATCGCAGAGAACGATTCCACACTGAGATCCCAACCAGATCGTGATTGCGCCTCCCCAAACCGCAGCGGCACATCCCACTCCATCAACGACCAACCTATATGAGGCGGAGGGTCAGTGTAGGACGCGAGCGCCGTCAGAATGGACGTGGGGGACGCTGTAGGTGGGAAGGAGGCGGCGACGGCGTCTGTGTCAGGAAGATCGCACGACGGTGGCGGCGTTTACTCGAGGGGATCGAGAGGAGCAGCGTTTGGTGCCGGGTGGGTTCTTTGGTGCGTGCGTGGGGCTGGAGATTGTGATAGGTGATCAGGTGAGGGCGTGCCATACCTGGATCGATAGCCTTACCATACCTGGTGGTAATTTAAATTTATTACCATATTTGATATTTCCCGAGTTATGGCCTTACCATACCTGGATTGATAGTCTTTAGGGTAATTTAAATTTATTACCATATAATTACCATATTCAAAATTTCCTGAGTTATGACCTTACCATACCTGGATTGATTTATTACTATACATGGATTAATTATGATTTATTACTATATGATTTATTACTATACGTGGATAGTCTTACCATACCTGGTGGTAATTTAAATTTATTACCATATTCGATATTTCCCGAGTTATGGCCTTACCATACTTGAATTGATAGCCTTTGGGGTAATTTAAATTTATTACCATATAATTACCATTTTCAAAATTTCCTGAGTTATGACCTTACCATACCTGGATTGATTTATTACTATACGTGGATTAATTATGATTTATTACTATATGATTTATTACTATACGTGAATAGCCTTATCATACCTGGTGGTAATTTAAATTTATTACCATATTCGATATTTCCCGAGTTATGGCCTTACCATACCTGGATTGATAGCCTTTGGGGTAATTTAAATTTATTACCATATAATTACCATTTTCAAAATTTCCTGAGTTATGACCTAACCATACCTGGATTGATTTATTACTATACGTGGATTAATTATGATTGATTACCATAAATACGTTGGGTATTGCCGGTCAGACGAGAAAAGAGAAAAACCGGTGGGAGGGGCTGGTGGGAGGTGGGACGAAGAAAAACCGATTGAAAATAAACCGGTTGAAAGTGAGGGGGACTATTCAACCAATTCGTCCATTAGGAGTAGAGATTATTATTATTATTAAACGTGGTTATCTGGTTGTTTTACTTCGAGCGCTTCTATGTTTTTTTTAACAAGTACAATGACAGATGTCCACATACGCTCACATATAATCACCCATGTGTGCACACCTTCAACATACTAGGCTGCCGTCATATGTTGAAGTTCACAAAGTCACAACAAATGTCTTGTAGAGAATGTCTCTTTTCATTAAATGCACATCACTGAAAAGTCTGAAAAATCAAGTCTAGGATTTGAACCCCGATGAATTTAATTCCATCAAGAGAAATCTTACCATCTAAGCCATGCTCATTCGTTTGAGCGCTTCTATCTTGTCAGCTAGTATGAGTATATTTGAGAATAATCTGGTCAGTTTAGGAGTCACAAACATCACGAGACACATCTGCCACGTGGCCACGGCTCCAACCCCCAACTAGATCAATGTATCCCCGCTTAGAGCGCCAAGAGGGGAGCACAATCTGGCCAGGCCGAGGCGAAAGACATGGGGAAAGTGATGGAACCTAAACCGACAGATCTTGAGGTAGAATATCCTAAGCTAAGGGTCTAAGAGGGATGGCAACAATGACATAAGGTTTTACTTTTATCCAGGTTCGGGCTCCAAGCAAATAATACACAACATCCTGCTTGCATTTATTGCGTTGGAGTGGGTATAGAGTACAGGTAAACTATTATGAGATTGTAACTTGTTTTCTATAAGCCTGGCCCCTTGGTTTATATACGTACCGGGGATTCTAGAGTTACAAGATCCTAATTAGCTACGTACCAGGAGGCAAAGTGCTCCACAGATCCAACATGATGAGAGGTCTTCTGAAACTTTCTGATTATACATCATGAGCCGCCTAATGTGGCCCAGGTCGGAACCGTCATGGGGTACTCAGCCCGACCCATCAAGCCTGGAGTCAACATGGTGAAAGGCCCCCTAGCCAGGATATCATCAGTAGCCCATGAACCAGTCTTCAAGTTTGGACTCTCCTCGACTCATTCGAGTTGCCTTCATCTTCAACCGGCTCATTCAAGTTGCCTTCATCTTCAACCGCCGGTCATGAACCTAGTTCGACGAAAGAATCCCTTTGCAGTCAAATCTTGACATCGAAATACATCCGAGGTGACCAACACCATCTTGGTCTCTGAGAAGTGTCAAAAGAATTTGAACCGAGCTGCACGTTGGAATTGGTTCCCGCGCTGCAGGTCCGTGGGCATGAGGTATTCCCGCGCTCCGGATGTGATGGTTCTGGTTCTGAGAGCAACTCCAACACAGGTACCCATTTCGTCAGCCGTTGTCCGTTTGGATCGGCATGAAAAAAACTAGAGGCCCAACACGTCGACCCATTCGCAAAACGCGTCCGCTTCATGTCCGCGCCGCGAAGCGGACGCCTCGCGCGCCTTTATTTCTCGATGTCCACCGCGTCCTCACCTGGTGGCTATCCAACTACCACGGTCAGCTTAATTTATGATGACCGCCCACCTCAGGCCCATGCGTCAGCGACGGCGGTCGGCCTTTTTTAATTCGAGCATGCGAGGGGGTGGCGTCCTCATCCGCTCCAGAAAGCCCCCCGTCTCCATCTCGCCACCCTCTGCTCCCCCGTCGACGGCAACCCTAGCCACCCCTTCGGCGCCACGGTCGACGAGGGCGCACACAGAGGAGGTGTGGCGCCGGTGGGCACTGCTGACGCCGAAGCAGCACCGCGACTCCGCCTACGACGTCGACTCGCCCTATTGGGCCCATTGGTTCGCCTTCGAGCACGAGGAGCCCAGGCGGCGCGGCGTTCGCGGCATCTCGCATGGCTCCTCGCCGACGCCCCTCATCGTTTGCCACGAGGACCAGGCGGCGGAGGTCGCCTACCAGGCGGCCCTGGCGGCTGTCCTCCAGGAGAACGAGGAGGAGGGCGCGGTGTAGGGAGGAGGAGGAGGCGGCGTACAAGGCGCGCATGGTGGAGGCCATGGCGTTGTCCGCAACCGGCGATTGCGTTGTGTCGTCGCTAGCCCCACCGTCTTCAGCCAAGGCCGAGCCGGAGCTGACCCCCATCAAGCGCTACTCCTGGACCAGGGTGGTGCATGAGTGGGTCAGCGAGCCGGCAATCTGGATGAGGGCGATGGAGGCGTAGGAGGCGGCCTACCTTGAGCAATGGCGCCAGCGAAGGCTGGCCGAGGAGCGCCACGAGGGCGAGTACCTCGAGCAGCTAGAGCACGACGCCGAGGAGGAGGCACGCCGTGCCCAGCCGGCGACGGCACAGCCTCCGGCAGATGACATCGCCAGGCTCTGGAACACGACGTTCCCTTGGGCCGGCCCGACGCCGACGCTGATCGACCTCACCGGCCCCGATGTCGACGAGGAGGACTCCTAGGGCAACACGCCGCCTCCTAGTTTAATCTTAATTAATGTTTTAATCAATGTAATTTGGACGCATGGACTCTCGCCGGCCTTTGTGGCCGGCAATAATGTTTACTTAATGTTTTTCTATTTTTGAAATATTTGTGATCTATTTTCACGTGAACTAAAAATTAGGTCATGCTAGCATTGGACGCATGCGCCGACCCAAATGCGGAAGCAGACATTGGTGTCCGCCGGGCCGATCCAAACGGATAAAAAACTGATAAAACTGTCGTCTGTTTGGATCGACGCGTTGGGGTTGATCTGACAGCGCAAACCGGTCATATCCGCACTGGTGTCCTTGACCTGATGGTCAACATGACATGCTGACATGGCATGGAACCCACCAAGGTCACGTCACATCAAGAGGGATTGTGAGTGCCCAATCTAGTTTGTGTGCGTAATATTATCGTAATCACAGCCATAAATGTAGAATGATTCGATGTATTTCCTGGCCTTTGAACCATTCCACGATATGCGGTATGTTCACAGAGGACTGTAATGCAGGAAAAGCAGACAGCTCAATTCTCCAGTACAAGTAATCCATGGGTGCTCTGCCAAACATGCATTCTGATGGGCTAGAAAATATATTGAGGAATGAAGGCAGTTCCTTGCAATGGAAAATCCACAATAAAATCAGTTGTACTCCCTCTGTTCCAAAACAGATGACTTAATTTTGTACTAACTTTAGTACAAAGTTGGTATAAAATTGGGTCATCTATTTTAGAACGGAGAGAGTACTAGTTAATAACACCTTTATGTTCACCCTCTATAACAAAAGATAATTATGGGCTAACTTTTTTGGCCATCCAATCACTGGACTCATCTCCTTCCTGGGTTCTTGTGAACATCAATCTCTGATTACTTTTCAGGTTCACGTAATCAACCTGAATAAGAAAATCAACAGTATTAAGCAACACGATAGAGGCATATGAATCTGCAATAAGTATAACTCATTCTGTATTTTAAAGTATAAAGGCAGATACCGATATAGCGATAAGATAACTTAACCTAACCTTTTCTGGATCAAGAGTCAGAAGACAATAGGCATCAACTGGGCCAGCTGACGGATCGAGATGAACATCCGTAACGTGGTCATCATTTGCGACGGGGACCCCTGGAGATGGTCCTAAGTATTGCAATCTTGACTTTACTGAACTGGCGAACCAAGCTTTCTCTCGTTGCTGTGCGATAAAACAACCAATGTTGAGCAAAAGGATTATACAAGAGCACTTAATATCAATGAATGCAGCTGTGCTGCTTCTAAGCATCACCAAAAGCTTTGAAAGATGAAAGTTGTGGAGACATTAATACTATGTTAAGCCGTCATATCTCAATGAGATGATCAAACCCTGTGTGTGAGAAACTATGCCGAAGTAAACTAGCTACTAGAACAGTTATGTTCAGTTTTGTGCAAAACCAAATCTTCAATTACAGATATCATTTCATATGCAAGACACCTCCACTACGCAGAGCACAAAGCAGACTGTACTCAGCTCTAACCTGGAGCTTGGCAGGATCGGGACAGGAACCATCGATCACATCTATGATGCCGCTGATACGAAATTGTTCCCATGAATCGGTGAAATACCAGCATATCTGCAAGACATTGAATATCAGGCATTCCTCTGCGAGAAGTCGGCACTTGTGATGCTTAAAATGGTGATACGCAATTCTGCAAATTCTTCACATCCCCTACCTCGCCGAGGGGCCACTCCTTGATCTCACCAATCTGTTCGTTCGCAATTCGCACAACCAAACCAGCAAGGGAATCAGCGAGCAGCAAGAAAAGAACTATGTATATATAACAAGGTTAGAAAAGCACGGGATTAGTGGAAGCAACCTTGTTGCTCCGCGCATCCGTATTAATCTGAATCTTGTCGCAGTGTTCTTGGAAGCCCCTAGCAAGACCAAAATTCCAGGTCAAAACCGGTAAGAGATGGAGGGGGAGGGCAGGGAGCTACTCCCAGCAAGGCCGGCACCTGAACACGACGGTGCGGTTCGCCGGCCTGCCGCCGCCGCCCACCGTGGCCTGAAACGACGGACCGTCCGTTAGGGTATCAAGTTTTTCTCCCCAAAAGAAGGGGATGGGGAGGGGGACGGGGGATGGGAGCGTACGAGCTGGAAGAAGGTGGAGTGCTTGAGGTGCGCGTTGGTGTCCAGCGCTCGCTGCAGCAGCAACCTCCATGGGCTCGAGAGCGTCGACGCGGCGGCGCCACCGCCGGCCATCTCTGCCTGTCGCCGCCTCCTGCCGTCTCGCCTCACTCGCACTGAATGTTCGTTTGACGCTGGTTGATGCTGGGCGGGGAGATTAGCGCGGATGAGCGGCTAGGATCTCCCGGGCGATGTCCCGCCGGGCCCACGGGCCAGTGACAGTTAACGGGAGGTGCCTTATGCAACACTAATAAAAAAAATAAAAAGAGCTCGTACGATTGCAAAGGAGGAAAAAAAATACCGCACGCTCCTAACCCAATCTATCCCTTCTATCCCTAATCCCTATCTCTCCCTAATAATAAAGCACGGATTGGGTCTCCGGATTCACCGTCGCGGCGTTTTTACACAAAGGTCCTTGTGTTTCGGTGTATTCAACCCACAGTACATATAATAGGTCAACCGAACCAGTATGTCGAGATAAAAGGAAAAAAAATTGCGAGCGAAAGGCGCCTGTTGACGCACGACCGAGCAATTGACCAGGTTTTCTCAAACCGAAGCCATCATCGATACCGGGCATACCAGACGCACACGAATCCCTGTCCCGATCTGATACGGAGACTCCGTCACCTCCCTAGCCATCGGGATTGGACCGGCACACCTATATATAACTAGCGAGATCTGAGAGACCGCTGAACCACGCCGATCGAATATCGTGGACGCCATCATAGGTACGCGCGTGAGCTGCGCCGCCGAGACACCGGTGAACCACGCTGATCCAACGTCATGGCCGTCATCATGGAGAAGCGTGGCGCCGCCGAGTCACCGGTGAACCGTGCTGATACAACGCCATGGCCGTCATGATGGAGACGCACAAGCACTGCGCCGTGGCCTTCATGGATGAGCCGTCCACGACACCACCGCACGCCCCCAAGAGCGGTCGCTGAGCTGTCCCCGGCGCCACCTCATCTAGCTAACCCGGGCTAATTCACGCCATGCGGGGACAGGGATCCATTATCCCGCGCTGCCGATGACCCAGGCATTCGACCGCTTGACGCCCTCCGCATTGTCTTGTACACGCTTCACACACGTCTTGCGGTTGTAGCGGATGACAAGGAGTACCACGCCGACGTGCTACGACCTGGGGTGAGTCTTGCTATGGCTTCAGGTCGCTCTAGCTATTTTTCGACAGTAAGTTGAGGCCGCATGCAATTCTATGGAGCAGTCCCCTAAAATAAGCTAGATGGAGCAACGACGGTGGGCACGGAGAAAGCGCTCGGCAACCCCCACATTATCATTGGAATCGAGCGTAATATCGATCTCTGCATGAGGTGCGGGCCTACATGGACGCCAGTGGCGCATGCATGCGTGCAGCCCCCGACCTTGGCATCTAGCGCGTCGTATCGTGCCCTTGGGTACAGCACTGCTGCTTGGCGTCGAGGGTGGTCAAGATCAGGCAGCGGCGAGGCTCAGGGATTCAGATAATCATAGATGGGGGCTCGCCTGGGGTTCCAGTGTAGTCTTCCTGCTACCCCGGTAACCCTCCCACTTCACATTTTTTCCACTTCGCCTATTTTCATGTGTTTTGAATTTGGGAGCAGTATATTAGGTAGACATATTTTGGTGAA
This sequence comes from Triticum dicoccoides, assembly GCF_002162155.2. Taxonomy (NCBI): domain Eukaryota; kingdom Viridiplantae; phylum Streptophyta; class Magnoliopsida; order Poales; family Poaceae; genus Triticum; species Triticum dicoccoides. The sequence continues at coordinate 693,107,378 of NC_041388.1, forward strand.
CTGCAGATTTGAGCGTAGGGTAGAATTCTTGGTTATTTATAGAATTAGTTGGTAGGTACATTTTCATGAGTTTCGATGCGTCTTTCAGTGTATGATGGAATATTTATCCTATTTATATACTCCCAAAATTTCTGCATCATCTCATATATAGAAACAAATATATTGTCTAATTTGATATAAGAATTCGGACCAATGTCACCTTCCCTGCATTGGGTGGCTTCCTTATTATGAACTAAGCAAATCTGAAAATGACAAAAAAAACTACTGTAGAGATATTTAACTCATCAAGGTGGCAGGCTTGTGCTCGAAGTTGAACATGAGCAGCCTGCGCCGGCACGCACGTCGTGGTGACGAGAGCAGAGCACATGAGCGCTCATGTGGTTTTCCTTCAGCTAGAAGTTTAGAACGGGATGTGATCCTCTGAATTTATTCTCAAGAAGTTCAGAACATGGTGACGAGAACAGTTGTTGGACACTGAATGGGATGCGCTGCGATCTCTTGAATAGCCATGTTCCTCTGCTTCTGAATTTATTCTCAAGATGGAGGTTTGTCAATTCTTATTCCAATTTCGGTTTCAAGGTGACTGCCCAAGAACTGTTTGAATGAAAAAGATTTATTAGTGCTAACATATCGTCACACGGCCCGGCGTACTACATTTATCGTGTGCCAACCTCCTTTTCGTCTTTCTATCTAAATCTCTGAATCTCTATCCCGTGGAGTCTTAACCCATAGAAGCAATTGAGGACCTGTTCGGAGCCACTCCGCTCCACAACTCCGCTCCGGGAGCGGGCGGAGCAGCGCCGAACGGTACAACTCCGCGGAGTCGAAAGAGCGGAGCGGAGCGGTTCGCAGTTGAATTTCACGGAGTCGCTGAAACCGAGCTCCCCACCACGACTCCCTCACTTTCCCCCTCCCCAACCTACCGGTTCGATCCAATCTGAGCGAATCCCAGGGTCCTCCCCCGACCATGGAACCCTAGCGTTGCGCCGCCGCCGCCGCCGTTCCCCGGCCACCACTGCAACCTCGCCATCTCCTCGCCCCCCTCGTCATCCCCGGCCAAATTCTCACCCCTACAACCTCGCCATCTCCTCGCCCCCCTCCTCATCCAAGGCAGCTTTCTGTTCGGCGATAACTTTGGGGGCATACGGGTTGTGTGGACCTCTGGCGGCTGAGATCACCAGGGCCTCGTCCTCGTCCCCGGCAGCTCGGATTCGTCGTTTGCAAGGTCGGCACCCATATTCTACGAAGATCTTTATCGGTCAGACCGCATAAAACATACGTCGTTCCCTTTGTCATCGGTATGTTACTTGCCCGAGATTCGATCGTCGGTATCCCATACCTAGTTCAATCTCGTTGCCGGCAAGTCTCTTTACTCGTTCTGTAATACATCATCCGCAACTAACTCATTTAGTTGCAATGCTTGCAAGGCTTAAGTGATGTGCATTACCGAGAGGGCCTAGAGATACCTCTCTGATAATCGGAGTGACAAAACCTAATCTCGAAATACGCCAACCCAACATGTACCTTTGAAGACACATGTAGTACTCCTTTATAATCACCCAGTTACGTTGTGACGTTTGGTAGTACCCAAAGTGTTCCTTCGGTAAACGGGAGTTGCATAATCTCATAGTTATAGGAACATGTATAAGTCATGAAGAAAGCAATAGCAACATACTAAACGATCGGGTGCCAAGCTAATGGAATGGGTCATGTCAATCAGATCATTCTCTTAATGATGTGATCCCGTTAATCAAATAACAACTCATTGTTCATGGTTAGGAAACATAACCATCTTTGATCAACGGGCTAGTCAAGTAGAGGCATACTAGTGACACTTTGTTTGTCTATGTATTCACACATGTATTATGTTTCCGGTTAATACAATTCTAGCATGAATAATAAACATTTATCATGATTATAAGGAAATAAATAATAACTTTATTATTGCCTCTAGGGCATATTTCCTTCACCCCTCCCCTCCCAACACCTCTCCTCCTCCGTAAGAGCTTGGCGAAGCCCTGCCGAAGTACTGCAGCTTCACCACCACCACGCCGTCGTGCTGCTGTTGGAGCCCTCTTCCTCAACCTCTCCCTCCTCCTTGCTGGATCAAGGCGCGGGAGACGTCCTCGCTCCGTACGTGTGTTGAACGCAGAGGTGTCGTCCGTTCGGCGCTAGGATCTTCGGTGATTTGGATCACGACGAGTACGACTCCATTAACCCCGTTCTCTTGAACGCTTCCGCTCGTGATCTACAAGGGTATGTAGATGCACTCCTCTCTCCCTCGTTGCTAGATGACTCCATAGATTGATCTTGGTGATGCGTAGAAAATTTTAAAATTTTGCTACGTTCCCCAACATCCATATCTCGGAAATGTTCATTAGCATGTTGTCGAAAGAGTAATCCAATATGTAAAAAAGGATCCCCCAATAGAGGTGACTGCAATATTTGGACAGTTACTACAAATCTTTGAATATTGTCAACAGATATAGTATGGGAGGGAGTCAAGTGCATCCTAGGTCCTCAAACTATTTCGAAAGTGTCATGTAGGTCCTCAAACTAAGAAGAGTGTCATCTAGGTCCTCAAAAATCCTTGAAATGTAATGACTGTTGTAACGCCCGGATAATCTTGCTACAGTAATCCCACGCTAATCTTGGCACGTCATCCCGATTACTGTTGCTATCCTCGCAATAATTCGAAACCGTTCAAATTCAAAATTCAAATTGATGAAAACAATAAAAATTTTCAAAATTTAAAATAAAATTGTTCGGTGGTTGACGAATATTACAAGGGTAATTATAGTGCAACAGGCATATTTTTATAAAATGGCTAAATGGATTAAATGATTTAAACAAAAAAGAAATAATAAAAGAAAATACAAAAGGAAAGAAAAAAAAAAGGAGGGAAGCCCCTCCCCTGCTGGACCGCGGCCCAGCTGGCCATCGGGCCAACCAGGCCGGCCCAGGTCGCCCCCCCACTCCTCTCCCTTATCCACTCCTCCCCCACTCCCCACCGACAGCCCCCCCCACTTCCCCCCGAAATATCC
>NC_041388.1:693111061-693118865 GCF_002162155.2 Triticum dicoccoides
CGGTCGTCCCCGGCCGCCCCCGAGCACGCTGCCTAGACCCTACGCGCCTCCCCCCACCGTGAGCATCGCCCCGCTCCTCCCCCTCTGCTCCCGTCGCCGGATCCGCCGCGCCCCTGCTAGCCGGCCCTGACCGCGTCCACCCCTCCCGGCTGCTTGCCGCCTTGGGACTCCGTCCCTCGCCCGGTCCGACGCCCCGCCTCGCCCAGCCTACCTCACCTCGCCGTGCCTGTGGCCGGCGGCTTCCCCTTCGATCTGGGCGTACGCCCGCTCGGGCTGGGCGCCAACGCCCGTGCGCTCTGCCCGCATCCCGCTCCGGCCATGGACACGCCGTGGCCACCGGCCTCTTCTTCCTTCGCCTGGCGCAGTCCACCGCTGGCCCGCGCCCTACCTTGCCCTCCCACGCGCGCCATGGAATGCCCCTATCGCTGGAGCCGCAGCCTCCATCGACCGCCGCCACCACTCTCCAGCGGCGCCGCCCTTCGCCGGCGCCGTTCGCTGCCGGCTCCCCCTCGCTCCACCTACCGCAGCCGACGCCACAATGGTCGCGCCCGCTGGAGCCCCGTTCCAGCCTCGCCCGCGCCCGATAAGCCCCCAGGGGCCTATGACAAGGGGGCCCCATCCCCAGAACTTTATTAAAAAAAAGGAATTAAAAATAAATAAATAAATAAATAATAATTACATTAATTAATTAATCAATAAGCGAATTAATTAAGTTAATTAATCTTGTTTAATTAATCTAATTAACTAGTTAGTTTAATTAAATAGTGCTTAGTTTAACTAAGACCTAATTAACCTAAACAGAGTATGACAGGTGGGTCCCACTGGACCCACATGTCAGTTTGACCCAGTCAACTCTGTTGACTGCTGATGTCAGCATGACATCATGCTGATGTCATTAATCTGTTTTCCGAATTAACTAAATAATTAAATAAATTCCAGAAATTAATAAAATCTTTAGAAAATCATATCTTTTAATCCGTAACTCGGATTAAAATATTTTCAACATGAAAGTTGCTCAGAACGACGAGACGAATTCGGATACGCAGTCCGTTCGTCCGCCACACCCCCCTAACCTATCGAACCCGCAACTTTCCCCCTCCGGCTCCTCTGCCCGAAAACACGAAACACCGGGAATACTTTCCCGGATGTTTTCCCCCCTTCGCCGGTATCACCTACTACCGCGTTAGGGCACACCGAACACCGCGTATTGCCTTGTTATATTTTGAGATGCTTTGTTTGCTCTGTATTCATTATTTCTTCCCCCTCTTCTCTCCGGTAGACTACGAGACCGACGTTGCTGCTGACCAGTTCGACTACGGAGTTGACGACCCCTCTCTCTTGCCAGAGCAACCAGGCAAGCCCCCCCCCCTTGATCACCAGATATCGCCTATTCTACTCTATACTGCTTGCATTAGAGTAGTGTAGCATGTTACTGCTTTCCGTTATACCTATCCTGATGCATAGCCTGTCCTTGTTACTACTGTTGATACCTTTACCTGCAATCCTATATACTTAGTATAGGATGCTAGTATTTCCATCTGAGGCCCTACATTCTTGTCAGTCTACCTTGCTATACTATTGGGCCGTGATCACCCGGGAGGTGATCACGGGTATATACTATACATACATACATACTATACAGATGGTGACTAAAGTCGGGTCAGCTCGAAGAGTACCCGCGAGTGATTCACGGATTGAGGGCTGAAAGGACCTTTGTCCCGACGGCCCTCTGTGTGGATCTTTGTGGCGGAGCGACAGGGCAGGTTGAGACCGCCTAGGAGAGAGGTGGGCCTGGCCCTGTTCGGCGGTCGCGGACACTTAACACGCTTAACGAGATCTTGGTATTTGATCCGAGTCTGGCTACGAGCCTATACGCACTAACCATCTACGTGGGAGTAGTTATGGGTATCCCGACGTCGTGGTATCAGCCGAAGCACTTCGTGACATCAGCGACTGAGCGGCGCGCGCCGGGTTGGACTGCGTTAACGCAACTTCCTTTGTAATGGAGGTTGCTAGGTCTGCTCACCGGCCGCGTACGCAACGTGCAGGTGTGCTCAGGGCGATGGGCCCAGACCCCTGCGCGCTTAGGTTTAGACCGGCGTGCTGGCCTCTCCGTTGAGCCTAGGTGGGGCTGCGACGTGTTGATCTTCCGAGGCCGGGCATGACCCAGGAAAGTGTGTCCGGCCAAATGGGATCAAGCGTGTTGGGTTATGTGGTGCACCCCTGCAAGGAAGTTAATCTATTCGAATAGCCGTGATCTTCGGTAACAGGACGACTTGGAGTTGTACCTTGACCTTATGACAACTAGAACCGGATACTTAATAAAACACACCCTTCCAAGTGCCAGATACAAACGGTGGTCGCTCTACCTCAGGGATATGAGGAGGGGATCGCCGGGTAGGATTATGCTATGAGATGCTATTTGGAGATGTTATTTGGAGATGCTACTTGGAGGACTTCAATCTACTCTCTTCTGCTTGATGCAAGACGGTGGTTGCGAGAAGCGTAGTCTTCGACAGGATTAGCTTTCCCCCTCTTATTCTGGCATTCTGCAGTTCAGTCCACTGATATGGCCTCCTTACACATTTACCCATGCATATGTAGTGTAGTTCCTTGCTTGCGAGTACTTTGGATGAGTACTCACGGTTGCTTTCTCCCCCCTTTTCCCCTTTCCTTTCTTCCTGGTTGTCGCAACCAGATGCTGGAGTCCAGGAGCCAGACGCCACCGTCGACGACGACCCCTACTACACCGGAGGTGCCTACTACTACGTGCTGCCCGCTGACGACGACCTGGAGTAGTTAGGAGGATCCCAGGCAGGAGGCCTGCGCCTCTTTCGATCTATACCCCAGTTTGTGCTAGCCTTCTTAAGGCAACTTGTTTAACTTATGTCTCTACTCAGATATTGTTGCTTCCGCTGACTCGTCTATGATCGAGCACTTGTATTCGAGCCCTCGAGGCCCCTGGCTTGTATTATGATGCTTGTATGACTTATTTTATTTGTAGAGTTGTGTTGTGATATCTTCCCGTGAGTCCCTGATCTTGATCGTACACATTTGCGTGCATGATTAGTGTACGATTGAATCGGGGGCGTCACAAGTTGGTATCAGAGCCGACTGCCTGTAGGAATCCCCCTTCCACACTCCTTGGCCGAAGTCGAGTCTAGACATTACAAAAACTTTTGCTAACTTGGCTGTGTGCCTTACGGGCCCACGTCGCCATTGGGTGGTATTAGGATCTTTTACTCCTCGACCTTTACTTTGGGACTCTGAACTCTTTTCTACTCGGGTTAAACGAATTTACTAACTCTGGCATTAGGATCCCGTTACCACGTTCACCCCAAAGTTGGATAAGCCATAGTTATTCTGCAGGATAGCATTTTGAATAGTGCCCGTGTTGTCATTTGACTCCATTGAAACATCTTTGTTTTCAGATGGAACCCGCGAGGCAGGTCGTGCGCCACACTGCGGCCATTGGTGCCTCAGGATCACCTGCTGTGCTAGCTGATATGATGACCTATCTGGGTTATCGCTGGCACCCTGAGTACACCGTCTACGAGGAGTACCAGGACTTTAACCAGGAGCAGTACCGTGCCATCGTCCACCTCTACTCTCGGGAGTATGAGTCCACTACCGTGCTGCACACCGCTCATGGTGTTGGAGTGACCATCGAGATGGCAGTCCACGATGCTGCTCATGCTGCTCTAACACGTCTTCGTGGCGAGTATCAGGCATTGGACACTTCCCCTTTCAGGCACATTCCGATCGCATCTGACGTTGGTGCGGAGGGATACTACACTGCCGCCTACTCCACCGTCACCCGAGAGCCTTTCCACCATCAGCGCCTGGTTCTGCATGCTGATGGGCTGGACCGAGCTAACAGAGCTCTTCGCCACGAGTTGTACACCACTCGTCAGCACCTTTACAGGGCTCTAACACGGTTGCACCCCTTTGTCCGGTCCGGACAGCTGCCGCGTTCTGCGATCTACCCAGCCAGGACCGTGATGCCCCACGGTGTCGGATGGCCAGAGGTGGGAGGCTACTCTCCCGCACTTGGTCCTCTTCTGCCACCTGAGCGTCGGGTTCTACACCAGAGTATCCGCGGCCCCCAGGCCACTGACGTGGAGGACTATCCGTTGCCTCACTACCAGCTGTCAGGTTACAGCTACCTTCACAGTACCTCCTGGGACTGATGTAGTCTTGCTCATTAGTCTTAGATGCACTCGCGAGCCTGCGTGCCGCCTATGATGACTTAATCTATGTACTGAACTCTGTGTACTGAACTCTATGTTCGACCCCTTTTGTAAGTTATGCCGACTATCTATGTGGTATCTGTCGTGCTCCTTTCATTATGCATGTTTCATCATGAATGACTCTTGTCTATGCAAATTTCTCAATACTGAACTATCCCTGTTATATATTAGCAGGATGGTTAGACCAGCTGGTCGTGGTCGTGGTGGCAACTTCCCACCACCGCCTGAGTACATGGCTGGTATGATCCAACAGCTTGAGATGAATCGCCAGTTCATGGAAAACATGATGGCTCAGTTTCCTCGCCCCAATATGAACCAGCATCTAAACACAACAACTCTGCAGGATTTCATACGCCTCAACCCAAGTGTGTACCGCAGCTCAACCCAGCCGCTGGATGCTGATGACTGGCTCCGTGACATCACCTATGAGATGGAGTCTGCTGATGTAGCCCCTGCCAGCTATGTCACTTTTGCTTCCTTCTTCCTGAAGGGACCCGCAGCTCAATGGTGGGACAGCCATAGGCGTACTCTGCCAGTTGGGACAATCATCTCCTGGCCAGACTTTCAGGCTGCCTTCCGTGCCCGCTTCATCCCACAAGGAGTCATGGACCGGAAGAAGCGTGAGTTTCGCAACCTCACCCAAGGCAACAAGACTGTTGAAGCCTATCAGCGAGAGTTTCTGGACTTGTCTCGCTATGCTGAAGAGGACATTGCAACTGATGCACGTAGGCAGGAGAAGTTCCGTGAAGGCCTTCAAGCTGACATCAAGCTCGCACTTCTAGTGCATGACTTTGCCGATTTCGCCACCTTGGTGAACAAGGCCATCAATGTCGAGACTGGTCTGCAAGAACACCAGAGCTCTCAAAGGCGCAACCGTGACACGGGCTCATCTTCGGGCCCGCCCTCGCAGAAGCGTAAGATATGGATCCCGAACAGCATGTACCGTCCAAATGCACCTGCCCCAAGGCAGTCTTATGCTGCACCTCGTCTGCCGGCTGCTCCAACTAGGCAGCCGAGGCTTCCAGCTCCACCACCCGGAGCACCTGTTCCCACTCCCAATAATGGTCTGTGCTACCAGTGTGGTCAACCAGGTCACCTTGCCAGGAACTGCTATCAGAATCAAAAACAGAATCAACTGGCCCTCCCAGCTACTGGTCGTGGAAACAACCAGGCCCGCAACAACAATGCCAAGCCTTATGGCCGTGTTCATGCCAACCACATTGATCTGAATGAAGCTCAAGACCAGCCTGCTACTGTGATGGGTACACTCCTCGTAAATTCAGTACCAGCATCCGTTTTATTTGATACAGGTGCATCGCATTCATTCATGTCCAAAGATTTTGCATACAAGCACGATATTAAATTTGAGCAGATGAACACTTCGGTAGTGGTAAAAACCCCCGCGGGACAATGTCAGACCTCCATGGTTGGCATTGACGTCCCTGTGGAAATCGAAGGGTTGGAGTTCCGTGCCTCGCCCATTATACTGAAATCGTCTAACATTGACCTCATTCTGGGAATGGATTGGTTAAAGGCGCATACTGCTTCTATCGTTTGCGCCACTAAGACCGTCCATCTGCTACACCCTTCTGATGAAATAATTAGCTACGATGCTCATCTGGTTCGGAATGCCGAGGCCAGACTTTATGCCTTAAATGCATTGAACGCTGCACCACTCGAGGGCATTTAAAACATTCCCGTCGTGCGTGAATTCCTAGACGTCTTTCCTGAAGAACTCCCAGGGATTCCCCCTGCTAGAGCTGTCGAATTCGTCATCGACTTGAAACCAGGCACCACTCCTATAGCCAAGCGACCCTACAAGATGCCGCCGCATGAACTCCTTGAGCTTAAGGAGGAAATCGATAAATCTCTTCGAAGTGGTTTCATTCGCCCAAGTTGCTCTCCTTGGGGAGCACCTTCTCTCTTTGTCAAGAAGAAAGATGGGACAAACCGATTGGTCCAAGACTACCGTCCTATAAATCAAGCTACCATTCAGAATAAGTATCCTCTTCCTCGGATCAATGATCTGTATGATCAATTGGCTGGTTCATCAGTGTTCTCTAAACTCGACTTGAGGTTGGGTTACCACCAGATCCGTGTTCGTGAGGAAGATATCCCCAAGACCGCCTTTGTGACTCGTTATGGTTCATACGAGTACACCGTCATGTCTTTCGGCTTGACCAATGCTCCAGCCACCTTCTCTCGCCTGATGAACTATATATTCATGGATTACCTCGACAAGTTCGTCGTGGTTTATCTGGATGATATCCTGATATTTTCCAAGAGTGAAGAAGAACATGCTGAACATCTTCGTCTTGTGCTGGAAAAGCTACGAGAGCATCAGCTATATGCCAAGTTCTCCAAATGTGAATTCTGGCTGCCCGAAGTAACCTATCTTGGGCATGTCATCTCTAAGGATGGTATTGCCGTCAATCCTGAACGAGTTCAGGCTATTCTCGATTGGACTCCTCCGAAGAACGTTAAGCAAGTCAGAAGTTTTCTCGGTCTCGCCAGCTACTGCCGTCGATTCATCGAGAACTTCTCCAAGATTGCCAGGCCTCTGACTAACCTATTGCATAAGGGCGTCAAGTTCCAATGGACAGATAAATGTCAGGAAAGTTTCCAGGCACTCAAGGACAAGTTGACTTCTGCCCCAGTACTAGCTCCTCCTGATACTAAAAAGGACTTCGTCATTTACTGCGACGCTTCCCGTCAAGGATTAGGCTGTGTCCTAATGCAGGAGCGCAAAGTGATTGCCTATGCCTCTCGACAATTGCGCCCTCACGAAGAGAACTACCCAGTTCACGACCTCGAGCTTGCTGCTGTTATCCATTCACTGAAACAGTGGCGACATTACCTTCTCGGTAATCGTTGCGAGATCTTCACCGACCATCAAAGTCTGAAGTATCTGTTTACTCAACCAGACCCGAACCTCCGTCAGCAGAGATGGATGGAGACTGTTGCAGACTTTGATTTGGGTATTTCCTATACACCAGGCAAGGCTAATGTAATGGCTGATGCCTTGAGCCGCAAGTCTTACTGCAACCACCTCCAGGTTCACAAAGTTCAGCCCTCACTTGTTGAAGAATTCAGAAAGCTAAACCTCCATATTGTTCCTCCGGGTGCACTCGCTCCCCCTCCTCCGGAGTTCCGCAAGATGAATCTCCGTGTTGTTTCCCAGGGATCCCTCTATACCCTGGCTGTTGAGCCCGATCTCGTGGGCACCATAAAGACAATGCAGGGATTTGACTCTGAAGTCTACAAGATTAAGCAAGACCTCAAAGAAGGAAGTTCCTCATCCTTCACTATTGCTGATGATGGCGCCTTGTACTTCAAAGGCCGCCTAGTGGTGCCGTGTAAGAAGGAAAACCTGAATATGACTCAGGAGGTTATGAAAGAAGCTCATGATACGCCTCTATGTATCCACCCTGGTAGTACGAAGATGTATCAAGACATTCGTCAGAGATTCTGGTGGTCTAATATGAAGCAAGACATTGCTCGTTATGTTGCTGAATGTGACGTTTGCCGTCGTATCAAAGCAGAACATCAAAGGC
>NC_041388.1:693120513-693121712 GCF_002162155.2 Triticum dicoccoides
CGCGCCCCTGCTAGCCGGCCCTGACCGCGTCCACCCCTCCCGGCTGCTTGCCGCCTTGGGACTCCGTCCCTCGCCCGGTCCGACGCCCCGCCTCGCCCAGCCTACCTCACCTCGCCGTGCCTGTGGCCGGCGGCTTCCCCTTCGATCTGGGCGTACGCCCGCTCGGGCTGGGCGCCAACGCCCGTGCGCTCTGCCCGCATCCCGCTCCGGCCATGGACACGCCGTGGCCACCGGCCTCTTCTTCCTTCGCCTGGCGCAGTCCACCGCTAGCCCGCGCCCTACCTCACCCTCCCACGCGCGCCATGGAATGCCCCTGTCGCTGGAGCCGCAGCCTCCATCGACCGCCGCCACCACTCTCCGGCGGCGCCGCCCTTCGCCGGCGCCGTTCGCTGCCGGCTCCCCCTCGCTCCACCTACCGCAGCCGACGCCACAATGGCCGCGCCCGCTGGAGCCCCGTTCCAGCCTCGCCCGCGCCCGATAAGCCCCCAGGGGCCTATGACAAGGGGGCCCCATCCCCAGAACTTTATTAAAAAAAAGGAATTAAAAATAAATAAATAAATAAATAATAATTACATTAATTAAATAATCAATAAGCGAATTAATTAAGTTAATTAATCTTGTTTAATTAATCTAATTAACTAGTTAGTTTAATTAAATAGTGCTTAGTTTAACTAAGACCTAATTAACCTAAACAGAGTATGACAGGTGGGTCCCACTGGACCCACATGTCAGTTTGACCCAGTCAACTCTGTTGACTGCTGATGTCAGCATGACATCATGCTGATGTCATTAATCTGTTTTCCGAATTAATTAAATAATTAAATAAATTCCAGAAATTAATAAAATCTTTAGAAAATCATATCTTTTAATCCGTAACTCGGATTAAAATATTTTCAACATGAAAGTTGCTCAGAACGACGAGACGAATTCGGATACGCAGTCCGTTCGTCCGCCACACCCCCCTAACCTATCGAACCCGCAACTTTCCCCCTCTGGCTCCTCTGCCCGAAAACACGAAACACCGGGAATACTTTCCCGGATGTTTTCCCCCCTTCACCGGTATCACCTACTACCGCGTTAGGGCACACCGAACACCGCGTATTGCCTTGTTATATTTTGAGATGCTTTGTTTGCTCTGTATTCATTATTTCTTCCCCCTCTTCTCTCCGGTAGACTACGAGACCGACGCTGCTGCTGAC
>NC_041388.1:693121951-693133786 GCF_002162155.2 Triticum dicoccoides
GCCTATTCTACTCTATACTGCTTGCATTAGAGTAGTGTAGCATGTTACTGCTTTCCGTTATACCTATCCTGATGCATAGCCTGTCCTTGTTACTACTGTTGATACCTTTACCTGCAATCCTATATACTTAGTATAGGATGCTAGTATTTCCATCTGAGGCCCTACATTCTTGTCAGTCTGCCTTGCTATACTATTGGGCCGTGATCACCCGGGAGGTGATCACGGGTATATACTATACATACATACATACTATACAGATGGTGACTAAAGTCGGGTCAGCTCGAAGAGTACCCGCGAGTGATTCACGGATTGGGGGCTGAAAGGACCTTTGTCCCGACGGCCCTCTGTGTGGATCTTTGTGGCGGAGCGACAGGGCAGGTTGAGACCGCCTAGGAGAGAGGTGGGCCTGGCCCTGTTCGGCGGTCGCGGACACTTAACACGCTTAACGAGATCTTGGTATTTGATCCGAGTCTGGCTACGAGCCTATACGCACTAACCATCTATGTGGGAGTAGTTATGGGTATCCCGACGTCGTGGTATCAGCCGAAGCACTTCGTGACGTCAGCGACTGAGCGGCGCGCGCCGGGTTGGACTGCGTTAACGCAACTTCCTTTGTAATGGAGGTTGCTAGGTCTGCTCACCGGCCGCGTACGCAACGTGCAGGTGTGCTCAGGGCGATGGGCCCAGACCCCTGCGCGCTTAGGTTTAGACCGGCGTGCTGGCCTCTCCGTTGAGCCTAGGTGGGGCTGCGACGTGTTGATCTTCCGAGGCCGGGCATGACCCAGGAAAGTGTGTCCGGCCAAATGGGATCAAGCGTGTTGGGTTATGTGGTGCACCCCTGCAGGGAAGTTAATCTATTCGAATAGCCGTGATCTTCGGTAACAGGACGACTTGGAGTTGTACCTTGACCTTATGACAACTAGAACCGGATACTTAATAAAACACACCCTTCCAAGTGCCAGATACAACCGGTGGTCGCTCTACCTCAGGGATATGAGGAGGGGATCGCCGGGTAGGATTATGCTATGAGATGCTATTTGGAGATGTTATTTGGAGATGCTACTTGGAGGACTTCAATCTACTCTCTTCTGCTTGATGCAAGACGGTGGTTGCGAGAAGCGTAGTCTTCGACAGGATTAGCTTTCCCCCTCTTATTCTGGCATTCTGCAGTTCAGTCCACTGATATGGCCTCCTTACACATTTACCCATGCATATGTAGTGTAGTTCCTTGCTTGCGAGTACTTTGGATGAGTACTCACGGTTGCTTTCTCCCCCCTTTTCCCCTTTTCTTTCTTCCTGGTTGTCGCAACCAGATGCTGGAGTCCAGGAGCCAGACGCCACCGTCGACGACGACCCCTACTACACCGGAGGTGCCTACTACTACGTGCTGCCCGCTGACGACGACCTGGAGTAGTTAGGAGGATCCCAGGCAGGAGGCCTGCGCCTCTTTCGATCTGTACCCCAGTTTGTGCTAGCCTTGTTAAGGCAACTTGTTTAACTTATGTCTGTACTCAGATATTGTTGCTTCCGCTGACTCGTCTATGATCGAGCACTTGTATTCGAGCCCTCGAGGCCCCTGGCTTGTATTATGATGCTTGTATGACTTATTTTATTTGTAGAGTTGTGTTGTGATATCTTCCCGTGAGTCCCTGATCTTGATCGTACACATTTGCGTGCATGATTAGTGTACGATTGAATCGGGGGCGTCACAACTGTGTATATATGTGACACCTCTGAAATAGTTCAAGGACCTATGTGATATCTTTGAAATAGTTTGAGGACCAGGAATGACACACATATTGCATTTTGAGGACCTGGATGACAATTTTCATAGTTCGAGGACCTATGTGACACCTCTGAAATAGTTCGAGGACCTATGATGCACTTCACTCTATGGGAGGAAATTATAAAAGAAAAGCTGGCAATGTGTGATGACTGACGAGTTTATATCAAGTAAAAACAAACCATCTCCCTAAGCTATGGCCACCATCGTAGTCGGGCTGGGGTGGCACTTTCTGTTGATGGCTCCTTTTCGAGCATGGATAATCGGGCAGCGGACGGAATGGTCTTACGAAGGGAAGGTGGCTCGTTGATTTTTGTGGCATATAGATGCATATTTCACTGCAATGACGCCCTTGAAGTGGAAATACATGCGATTATGCAAGGGATGACGCTGACGATTAAGCATTCGAATTTTCCAATGGTGGCGCAATCAAATTTTGTTAATGCTTTAGCCATTCTTGCAGGCGACACCTTATTCAGGTCGGTGTATGGACACAGCTGTTGAGATTAGAGAAAATATGTCTGTTAGAGTTTGTTTCTCTGAAGATTAGTAGGGAACAGAATAAAGCAACACATCAATTGGCATATTATAGCCATACCGAAGCTTGTATTTGCGGTGTGGTTGAATTCGAGCCCTCCATATTGTGAGGACTTGTTGTCTCGAGATTGTAACCGTATCATTATGGAATAAAACTCCTTTTCATCTGGCAAAAAGAAACATGATCATCAAACCATTGGCTTGCGCATGCATTTAGTTGGTGCTATGTGTCATGACATCTCATTTTGATGTAAGCAGACCAAACCGACTTGCTTCAAAAATCTCAAATCTCATAAATGTTTATTACTCCTTATGTTCACTTTTATAAGACCTTGAAGATATTCAGACAATGTGCAAAACGGCTCATTTTGAGATGTCTGAAACCACTTACAAAAGTGAACGGAGGCAGTGGCATTGGTATCGAAAGAGTAATGCAATATATAAACCACTTACAGAAGTGAACGGAGGCAGCGGCATTGGTATCGAAAGAGTAATGCAATATATAAAAGTTACTATAACATTATGAGTCCGATACATCGGGTACAGGGCAAAGGCATGAAAATCTTAGGGATTCACGGAGAAAGCAAAGCTGGTGCATACATGAATTAAAAAAAGGATATATGGCTAAAAGTAGAATTAAGTAAGCCAAAGGGATCCGAAAAAGAATAATTCTCATATATGGATGTAAATTAATTAGCGAATCCGAAAAATACAAAAGAAGAGGATAGCGGGGGGGAGGGAATGCATGGCAGCTGTCCCGTCGTCCGGTGGCGCCGTACGCCCCGACGACGTCGTCCGGTCGCGACGGCGAGGAACGGGTCAAAGGACACTAAAACTGGGCCCCACCCCGCCCGATTTAGCCACAGGCCACCGCGGTCCCCCCCTCTCTCTCTCTCCTCATCCCGCAGAGTCTCCGTGGACCAAGCCTATAAACCCCGCGCGCACTCCGCCTGCACACCACACAGACTGTCGATACGCCGCGTCCACGCAGGCAGAGCAGAGCAAGCGCCCGTGCTCCTCCTCCCGTCCCCTTCTTCCCTCCTCCGCCGCGAGATATTTCTCCTGTCAGCTCCGCCTCCTCGCCGCCGTCGCCGTCGCCATGAACTGCCTCCAGCACCTGCTCAAGTAAGTCAGGCACGGGCCCCCCTTTCGATTTCTCGCCGGAATCATGTTTCGCCGCCGCCGCCGCCTCTCGCCCCCGCAGCTTGGCTGATTTTTGCCGCCCCCCTCCGCCCCCAGGGAGCCTCCGATCTTAGCGGGATCCAGATCGATGAGGCGGCCCTCGCCGCTCAACCTCGTGAGTTTCTCTTCTTTTTTCAACCACCGCGGATCCCATTTATCTCGATTTCGATTTCGATTCTCATTTCGCCGGCCACGGAATCGAAACTCTAATCTAACCCGCTGCTTTTGGCCGAGCCCAGGCCATGGTTCGCGGAGGGAGTCGCCGCTCCAACACCGTCAAAACTGTAAGCATTCCAACGTCCTCTGCGATTTCGCTTTTGTTTCTACAGAATCAACTGTCTCAGCGTTTGCGGACTTGCGATTGCAGGCATCCGGGACATCCACTTCCAGCGCGGAGAACAGCGCCATGGAGCCAGGCGCGGACAGGTCCGACACGTATAGCACCAACATGACACAAGCCATGGGAGCAGGTAGGCGAAGAGAAACATTCAACCTCCATGACCGATTCACAGTTTTTCCCTCGCACTTGCGTGTCTGCTTCACTATCAGTGCCAAGGTTACACAATGGTGCTAGTTGCATTTCGGTCAGTCATGTTGCTTGCTGACTTGATGAAAATCCCTTGCTGCCCCATTCATATAAATGTCACCATCACAATGCTGACCCGAGCTACCTGATTGGAACCATTCACAACAAACTATTATTGTCTATCCTAGTATGAGCATTTTATCATCTTCTTCTCCATTACTAGCCTTTGTAGACTTTCAGGCTTTAGCGACACCTCATTCATCTGACTTTTTTGGCATGTCTAACCTCCCCTTCTTGGAGACTATGAGTGTTTCAACAGCTGGCCTTGTCCATTTTTCCTCGACTGAAAGTTCCCTCGTTTGCTGCTATTATGGAGTTCTGTCACTTTAATTTTATTCATTATGTTGTACAGAATGAATCTTATCATATAGAAAGCTTCGACACTGATTAGTCGAAATTTACTTACCTTCAGATCACCAATTGAGCACTAACGTCTGCAATATCTTATGCTCCTTTCTCATTAAGTTCTGTTTACTACACTATTCCTAAAATATTTCCTTTTATTCCGAAAAAAAAAAACATTTCTAGCGTTGACGTACAGGCATGAGCTTGGGATGAATTACAATTTTATATGCCCAGACTTGATTGTAGGCTCCTGCTTACAGGTTCTCATCTCAACCATTCAGATAGAGACTTTACACCTGTGACTCCATCTAATTATCTGCTTTCATGTGCAGAGCCCAAGTGATGTTGATAAGCTTCGGGAGATTGGTGTAAAAACTGTATTCTGCTTGCAGCAAGATCCAGACCTTGAGTATCCTTATCATTCAAGTGTATTTTCATCTTTCTGGTAGAAATAAAGAAATATCTTCACTACTGCCTATTAAGCTAGATCCAAATTTGCATATCGGTAAGATCGTAACGCTAATGTTCATACATAAGGAAACATTGTTGAATTCAGCTCATAGCTTTCTATCCACACATGCATTTTTGTCTGCAGATATTTTATCTGTGCAGTGTGTGTAGACATCTTTTAACATGATTTAGTTTTTATCCTAGCGACATAGTTATTTGTTACTTCAACTGCTATGTAATGCTTTCTTACTATGAATATATGTGTTTCATCCTTCACCACTTTGTTTAGATACTTTGGAGTTGACATTTGTGCCATTCAAGATTATTGTCTAGAATGCAAAGACATTGAGCACTGCCGTGAAGAAGTTAGGTATTGAAAGTTCTAATCTTCATGAGTCCATTTTAAACTGGACGTAAGAATTGGGCATAACCTATGCCTAATGGAGTTACGCAATTCCTTGTTCCAAGGTGACGTAGTTAAATTAGAGAATATGTCATTGTTCCTCTGGGTTTGGAATTGATCAAATTGCAGTGTTCATTCAGCCGTCCTTTAGTTTCAAAGAGATTACCATATTGTTCACAGCTTATTGTCTGTATTCTCTCTTGTCCTGTTGACCTTGTACATCCATGATATGGTATTACATTTCAGTGCAGTTGTCCCGTACTGTTTCTCAATACAAGAAAAAAAATATTGACACAAGTGCAGTCTTCAACATGCATAACCTTATGAAAAGTTACTCCGATGAACAATCTCTGTTTTTTTGGCTTCTGTTCTCAGTTCAATCACAAACATTTCACTTTTCAATACTTAGAGGCTTCAGCTAGATGATTCGTATTTGCACCAGGCAGTATGTACTCCTTCCGTCCCATATTATAAGATCGTTTCGAGCTGTTTAGCTTGCAAAACGATCTTATATTATGGGACGGAGGGAGTATATAGCAATGTAGTTCTTCCTCGCATCCAGTGTGTGTTCTTTTCATTGTCTGTGTTGCGAATATCCAAAGTATTAAATTAATTTAATGTTTAATTACACCAGGGATTTCGATGCTTTCGATTTGCGACTGAGGCTTCCTGCTGTGATTAGCAAATTGTACAAGCTTGCCAGCCATAATGGTGGAATAACATATATACATTGTACTGCTGGACTTGGAAGAGCTCCTGCTGTGGCAGTAGGTTTATAGTCTTTCTCTTATTGTTTCTCAATATGTCCGGATGTGCCAATTGGGTTACATAGTCATGACTCTTCCCACAGAAAATGAAGCAACATAACGACCTGCATATATGCAAGCATTTCCTTGTAGTACCATCCACCAGATAACAAATATAGCTAGAACATAACACATCTTATTTGGAGTGAGTAAAATGTACAGTTTGCAGATTGCTTTGGTAACTTTCCACTATGATTTGATGGTATCCATAATCTTGTGCGCTGACAGTTCTCTAATTCTGAGAATATTTTGCAAAATTTCAGCTGGCATATATGTTCTGGATTCTTGGTTACAATCTTAATGAAGGACATCAACTACTGCAGGTAGTATTAGGAAGTTGAAAAGTTATTTGTAAGTTAATATGTATGCACTGTTGATGCCAATATCCACCCCCGGATGCTTATTTGCTAATCTCTCTTTCACTGTATTCTAAGTTGTTTTTACCACATGGCTAGTTATCTTGTTTTTTGTACAGAATTTGAACCCATTCTTTTATGTTGTATAGAGTAAAAGGCCTAGCTTTCCAAAGTTGGAAGCCATCAAATTGGCAACAGCTGACATTGTAAGTAAGAACTATGTTGTATTCCCAGTATGTAGTTATGATGAAGAAGTTAAAGTAGATTTCCGACATAATTGTGTGTCATGCATCTCGTCTTATTCTTTAGCTCACGGGCTTGTCAAAAAACTGCATCACTCTGAAGTGGAAAAATGGCAGTTGTTCTTCTGTTGAAATTTCTGGGCTTGACATTGGGTGGGGACAGGTATGTTTATTCTTCAATTATGTCATATATACATTTCTTGTGTTGAAGAATTTCAGTTAGATGGTGTGATTCTGCCCAGCTGCTTTCTAGTATGGAATGTATTGTATTAAATCCATGTTACATAGGAGACGCTCTTAGCTGATTTCTTTTTATGTCTTATATTTCTTGCATTTATGCAGAAAATTCCCCTGGCATATGATGAGGAGAAAAGAGCATGGTTTCTTGAGAGAGAGTTACCTGTGAGTATCAACCTAACTGTCATACCGAGAGCAATCATCCGCCTTTATTTTTTCTTGTTCATTGTTATATTCCTCACATGCCTTGTATGTTACATCTGTATACCATCAGCGTGTGATATCAAGCCTAATCCTTCATAAAATCTGACATTTCAACAGTGTTCATAGAATTCAAAGGTTCT
Organism: Triticum dicoccoides; assembly: GCF_002162155.2. Lineage (NCBI taxonomy): Eukaryota > Viridiplantae > Streptophyta > Magnoliopsida > Poales > Poaceae > Triticum > Triticum dicoccoides. The sequence goes on from NC_041388.1 coordinate 693,129,223, forward strand.
GACTACTGAACATCCTGATAGTTATGCCACTTTCTCGTTGATCATTAATTAGAACCATAGTTTTGGCCATCTTATTGATCCAAGTTATACTGGTGGCAGTCATTATGTCACTTTCTCGTTGGGATCCTCTTTAGTAGCGCACCGTGCAGTACGGTCGCTGCCGTGTGGACCCGACCCCACATGTCATCTGCAGTACTGTAGAGGATTTCGACCTAATTGTGCGTAACTTCACACTCACCTGTATCTTACATACCTTTGGTGTTTGTGTTTCCTGAAGGAAGGACGGTATGAGTACAAATATGTAGTGGATGGCAACTGGGTGTGCAATGAGCATGAGATGAAGACCAAACCCAATGCGGACGGCCATGTGAATAACTACATCCAAGTGAGATAGATAGTTTTCCCTGAAAGTAACCTGCAGACGTCTCGCTTATCCCAGCATATATATAGCTTACAAATCTTGCCTGCAGGTTGCCAGGGATGGCACGAGCGATGAAGAGAAGGCGATGAGGGAGCGGTTGACTGGGCCAGACCCCGATCTAACAAAAGAGGAAAGGCTGATGATTAAAGAGTACCTGGAACAGTACACAGAGCAATAAGAGGTTAGCCCAGATCGTCCAGACTTTTGTGCCGCGCCTCTCTAATTCTCATTTTCTTTTCATATAAGTACACCATACAATGGTGCGCAAACAAATTGCTTGGATTAGAAGACCCTAACAAGTTATTATATGGTATCTAAATTGCAGAACTTCCCTTTTGGTGCGACCGGCTCGAGATGCAGCCGGGAACACCTAGTGATGAAATGAAATGAAACTAGACTACGCATCTCTGAAGCGCTGCTGTGCTCGGGTCGAGTAGCAAGCAGCTGTTAACTGGAAAAAATAGTTTGGCTCGAGTTCTAGTTACTATTCGTAGCATCCCTCTTTATCTTGTCCTGTGTAAACACGTGCGTGCTCCATGAGACGAGCAATCAGTGAGTGTCCCTGACAGTACCGTTCTAGCAGTCGTATAAAAGTACAATAAAGGGCTGTGCTGTGCACCTCCACACAAAACGTGTAAAATCATTTAGGTATGTTACTACTACTACTGAAGAATAAAATCAGATGACATGATTCTCTTCATATGTTATGTTTGGATCTCCTTCCGTTGGGCCCTCTCCTTGCTGTTCATCATTTTCATTCACAAAACAAAGGGAAGTTATTTTTTGAAGTTTTCTGAGTCAAGTCAACTGTCAAAGTCGAGAGACAGCTGTGTTGTCAGCGTCGGTGCCTTGTGCCGTTGAAGTCAAAGCGGCTGCTTGGTGCTGAGTTGGGCAGATAATTATTATATTAGGTGGGGATCCAATCGGCAGTATACTAGTAGGAATTTCTCTCAAAAAAAGAAGAAGCGTAAATTACTGGGCAGATTCATACATGGAATGGTTATTACTGCAAAATCAATCAAAAGAAAACAGGTTAGATTTGGCAAGCGTCAAATCAAAAGGGTAATAAATTTGTGTGGATGGCGGTTTGTTCCTCTTTCCATGATATGCAGAGTTAATTAGGCCTTTTCATCTTATCCATCCACTGCATCCCGCCTGATTGGATCTGATTTCGAAAATCCTGTTCCCCTTTGTGTAGATGAAAACACCAAATCTGCTTTGCTTTTCCCCGTTCATCTCAAAAGATTTTACCCCTGTCGGCTCCCTCTCTCTCTCTCTCTCTCTCTCTCTCTCTCAGTCAGTCAGTCAATTTCTCACCCCTGTTGTACAGTCCATTTCAACATTCGTATAACATATTCAGTACTGAACGAACATTCGCAAGATGAGCAACAAATCAAACAAGGGGTACAGATAATCATCTTATTATATGACGGATGATTACAGAGGATGGGTGTGCAAAGCGAAGTGTCGGTCGTGGCTACCACTAGTGTTTTTACCTGAAGTGGTTGATACATCATCAATTCCATCCACACAAGTGTCAGTCAATTCCTCACCCGTGGTAATCAGTAGTGTTCAACTTCAACACTTGAGCATTCGCAAGGAATCAAAGATGGGCAGTAGAAATAATAATACGTAGTAATAATATTATTATGATATGATGGATGATTACAGAGGATGGGTGCGTGCGTGAGGCGAAGTATGGGTCGTGGCTACCGCTACTGAAGATGGCTGATACAGGTGTCAACTCAACTCAACTCAACTACTGGTGCTGATTGCTAATGACAAGCACTTAATTTAAGCGAGCCTGCCGAGCGAGCGGCGGCTCCGGTGCTGCTGCTTCTTGTTGTTGTTGTTGTTGTTGTGGTCGTGGCAGGGCGGCGGCGGCGAGGGGCGGAAGATGGCGTCGAGGTCGTCGAAGCGGAGGCTGATGACCTGGACGTCGAAGAGGCGCTTCCGGCAGGCGGCGTCGGGGCGCGGGCGCGGCTTCCGCGGCGCCGGCGGGCAGGTGGCGGCCTGGCCCAGGCAGCCGACCCCGGCGCCCGTGGGCGTCCGGCAGCAGCGGTGGTAGTCGTCGTCGGCGCCGTCGGCGGCGAGGAGGTGGAGGCGCGGCGAGAAGGCGGCGGGCGGCTTGAAGAACTCGGGCGAGGCGGCGGCCATGGATGAGTGGATGGATGGGGGAGGGAGCGGAGGAAGGCGGCGATGTGTTCCTGTTCCTTTGAAAAAAAGAAAAGAAAAGAAAGGGAGGGATTTGAAAAGGAGAGGAGGGGTGCTGGTGCGGGTGCCGGTGTGGGGGGCGAGGGAAGCGCGGCGTATATGTAGCGGGGGTGACGGGCCAGACGGGAGTGGGGGATGGGATGGGAGGTGCGTGCGGGGGAAGTGTGAAACGGAGAACAAGGTTTGTAAAATCGATAGGCTTCGCCCCCGCCTTTTTTACTCCGAGGTTTGCCTATTCACTCGGGTCTATGTGTGGTCAACTATTCGGGTGTGAAATCGGACTCACATGTTTTGTTGTGCGTGCGTGCGTGCGTGCACAATGAGGATGAGATGCGTGAGATTCATGCACACCATTTCTTTCGCCAATTCTTTTCATTATGCGAGGAGAAGGCGACCTAAGTAGTAGGACTAGTACGAAGCAATCAGGTTCATCTCATAGGCTTGCCCTTGGTGATGCCATATATACTTTCTAAATTGGTTTTATTTCAGGTTTGTCGACGCTATTCTTTTAGCGGTACGGTGTGACCCCGTTTCTGTCTCTTACATGTGCTCATAGTGGGTAAGGTTGGATTAGTGCGTGCGCGTGTTTTCAGCGTTGGGGTGTCTATTGTGTTTCTAAAAGAAAAAAAGGTCTGCAACCCTTGCACATCACCAACAAAAACGGTGGGGGTAAGAAAGAAGAGAAAAGGCAACATAAATGCGAGCGTAAAAATCAGACAACTATATAGTTGATCGGCGTTTAAACAACTCAGGGCGATTTGGCGATGACCATGTCCTTAACGTCGGTGTAATCTGTTGGCACGTACGAGGACGGGGGAGGTAGTTGAGGCATGAGGTGACGTTGTCTCATGCAGATCAGTCATCGCTACCACTTGTGAGGACGAAGCGGGAACATCCCAAAATCAGGATTTTGGTGGTGCATGTGACCTACCTCCCTCATCAAAGTCTACGTCGTGTTCTGCTGTTGGAATCGTGGAAAATGGAGGAGATAACATATGATGACTTTAACTGGGTGGTGCTTCTCGAGTACCTAGTCTTGAACTCCGGGGCCAAAACCCTACGCGAGACCCTAGTTGGTTATCCTTGGCAATGGTGGCGTTTTTGCGTCGTTACCCTGTTGAAGGCATTGTTTGGAATTTGCTTGGCTTGATCCGCAGGGTAAAAACCCGATCTGACTTCCAGTGGTCGGATCGGGCAACGACGACGCATGTGCACCGTTCTCTTCCTAAGGGCATTGCTGTTGGACAACCTTTTCTCGTAGTCCTTGTCTTGTCAAAAGATAGTTGGTCTCGTTGGTCATTCTTGTATATCGCCGATCGCTGTTTTGATCGCTTCGGGTTTGTTTTTGTTTTTCTCTTTCACCTTGGCATAGCTTTTGTTTTATGTGTGCATTGTAGTTATGCAGACACCAGGTGTATATTATATCCCTAGACCCTACATTACGAGTCAATAAAAAACGCCCTTTATCGAAGAAGGAAAAACATATTTTTGGTAGCTTGTTTCTTTAAAGGGTTTTTGGCTAGTCAGTTATATTAGTCTCGAAACAGAGGATACATGGATCGTATTTGTTGGTTCCCGGCTTTGGTGGATGGATAGCCGGCGAACGAAACGAAGAAAGCGTATATATCGTACAGTATCAAGGAAGGTTTTCGGTAGCTTGTTTCTTTAAAGGTTTTTGGGCTAGTCAGTTAGTATTAGTCTCGAAACAGAGGATACATGGATCATATTTGTTGGTTCCCGGCTTTGGTGGATGGATAGCCGGCGGACGAACCAAAGAAAGCGTATATATCGTACAGTATCAAGGAAGGTTTTCGGTAGCTTGTTTCTTTGAAGGGTTTTGGGCTAGTCAGTTAGTATTAGTCTCGCAACAGAGGATACATGGATCGTATTTGTTGGTTCCCGGCTTTGGTGGATGGATAGCCGGCGGAC
>NC_041388.1:693134805-693152097 GCF_002162155.2 Triticum dicoccoides
CGTACAGTATCAAGGAAGGTTTTCGGTAGCTTGTTTCTTTAAAGGGTTTTGGGCTAGTCAGTAAGTATTAGTTTCGAAACAGAGGATACATGGATTGTATTTGTTGGTTCCCGGCTTTGGTGGATGGATAGCCGGCGGACGAAACGAAGAAAGCGTATATATCGTACAATATCAAGGAAGGTTTTTGGTAGCTTGTTTCTTTAAAGGGTTTTGGGCTAGTCAGTTAGTATTAGTCTCGAAACAGAGGATACATGGATCGTATTTGTTGCTTCCCGGCTTTGGTGGATGGATAGCCGGCGGACGAAACGAAGAAAGCGTATATTGAAGGAAATATGCCCTAGAGGCAATAATAAAGTTATTATTTATTTCCTTATATCATGATACATGTTTATTATTCATGCTAGAATTGTATTAACCGGAAACATAATACATGTGTGAATACATAGACAAACTTAGTGTCACTAGTATGCCTCTACTTGACTAGCTCGTTAATCAAAGATGGTTATGTTTCCTAACCATGAACAAGGTGTTGTTATTTGATTAACGAGGTCACATCATTAGTTGAATGATCTGATTGACATGACCTATTTCATTAGCTTAGCAACCAATCGTTTAGTATGTTGCTATTGCTTTCTTCATGACTTATACATGTTCCTATGACTATGAGATTATGCAACTCCCGTTTACCGGAGGAACACTTTGTGTGCTACCAAACGTCACAACGTAACTGGGTGATTATAAAGGAGCTCTACAGGTGTCTCCAAAGGTAGATGTTGGGTTGGCGTATTTCGAGATTAGGATTTGTCATTCCGATTGTCGGAGAGGTATCTCTGGGCCCTCTCGGTAATGCACATCACATAAGCCTTGCAAGCATTGCAACTAATGAGTTAGTTGCGAAATGATGTATTACGGAACGAGTAAAGAGACTTGCCGGTAACGAGATTGAACTAGGTATTGGATACCGACGATCGAATCTCGGGCTAGTAACATACCGATGACAAAGGGAACAACGTATGTTGTTATGCGGTCTGACCGATAAAGATCTTCGTTGAATATGTAGGAGCCAATATGGGCATCCAGGTCCCGCTATTGGTTATTGACCGGAGATGTGTCTCAGTCATGTCAGCATTATTCTCGAACCGTAGGGTCCGCACGCTTAACTTTACGATGACAGTTATTATGAGTTTATGCATTTTGATGTACCGAAGTTAGTTCGGAGTCCCGGATGTGATCACGGACATGACGAGGAGTCTCTAAATGGCCGAGACATAAAGATTGATATATTGGAAGCCTATATTTGGACATCGGTAGTGTTCTGGGTGAAATCGGGATTTTACCGGAGTACCGGGAGGTTACCGGAACCCCCCGGGAGCCATATGGGCCTTGATGGGCTTTAGTGGAAAGGATAAAGGGGCAGCCCAAGGTGTCCGCGCGCCTCCCCCTTTCCCTAGTCCTATTAGGACTAGGAGAGGTGGCCGACCCCCCTCTCTCTCTTTCCCCCTCGGGGAATCCTAGTCCAACTAGGATTGGGGGGGGGGGTCCTACTCCCGGTAGGAGTAGGACTCCTCCTGCGCCCTCCTCCTGGCCGGCGGCCCCCTCCCCCTTGGCTCCTTTATATACGGAGGCAGGGGGCACCTCTAGACACACAAGTTGATCCTTGAGATCGTTCCTTAGCCGTGTGCGGTGCCCCCTGCCACCATATTCCACCTCGATCATATTGTAGCGATGCTTAGGCGAAGCCCTGCGACAGTAGAACATCAAGATCGTCACCACGCCGTCATGCTGACGGAACTCCTCCCCGACGCTTTGCTGGATCGGAGCCCGGGGATCGTCATCGAGCTGTACGTGTGCTAAGAACTCGGAGGTGCCGGAGTAACGGTGCTTGGATCGGTCGGATCGGGAAGACGTACGACTACTTCCTCTACGTTGCGTCAACGCTTTCGCAGTCGGTCTGCGTGGGTACGTAGACAACACTCTCCCCTCTCTTTGCTATGCATCACCATGATCTTGCGTGTGCGTAGGAAAATTTTGAAATTACCGCGTTCCCCAACAGTGGCATCCGAGCCTAGGTTTTATGGTTTGATGTTATATGCACGAGTAGAACACAAGTGAGTTGTGGGCGATATAAGTCATACTGCCTACCAGCATGTCATACTTTGGTTCGGCGGTATTGTTGGACAAGACGACCCGGACCGACATTACGCGTACGCTTACGCGAGACCGGTTCTCCCGACGTGCTTTGCACATAGGTGGCTTGCAGGCGACAGTCTCTCCAACTTTAGTTGAACCAAGTGTGGCTACGCCCGGTCCTTGCGAAGGTTAAAACAGAGTCTATTTGACATACTATCGTTGTGGTTTTGATGCGTAGGTGAGATTGGTTCTTGCTTAAGCCCGTAGCAGTCACGTAAAACTTGCAACAACAAAGTAGAGGACGTCTAACTTGTTTTTGCAGGGCATGTTGTGATGTGATATGGTCAAGGCATGATGATGAATTTTATTGTATGAGATGATCATGTTTTGTAACCGAGCTATCGGCAACTGGCAGGAGCCATATGGTTGTCGCTTTATTGTATGCAATGCAATCGCGATGTAATGCTTTACTTTATCACTAAGCGGTAGCGATAGTCGTGGAAGCATAAGATTGGCGAGACGACAACGATGCTACGATGGAGATCAAGGTGTCGCGCCGGTGACGATGGTGATCATGACGGTGCTCCGGAGATGGAGATCACAAGCACAAGATGATGATGGCCATATCATATCACTTATATTGATTGCATGTGATGTTTATCTTTTTATGCATCTTATATTGCTTTGATTGATGGTAGCATTATAAGATGATCTCTCACTAAATTATCAAGAAGTGTTCTCCCTGAGTATGCACCGTTGCCAAAGTTCGTCGTGCCCAGACACCACGTGATGATCGGGTATGATAAGCTCTACGTCCATCTACAACGGGTGCAAGCCAGTTTTGCACACACAGAATACTCAGGTTAAACTTGACGAGCCTAGCATATGCAGATATGGCCTCGTAACACAGAGACCGAAAGGTCGAGCGTGAATCATATAGTAGATATGATCAACATAATGATGTTCACCATTGAAAACTACTCCATCTCACGTGATGATCGGTTATGGTTTAGTTGATTTGGATCACGTGATCACTTAGAGGATTAGAGGGATGTCTATCTAAGTGGGAGTTCTTAAGTAATTTGATTAATTGAACTTAAACTTATCATGAACTTAGTACCTGATAGTATCTTGCTTGCTTATGTTGATTGTAGATAGATGGCTCGTGCTGTTGTTCCGTTGAATTTTAATGCGTTCCTTGAGAAAGCAAAGTTGAAAGATGATGGTAGCAATTACACGGACTGGGTTCGCGTGGGCCAGTTTCGATGCGGAGGGAGCCGGCCCCGCCGGAGGTGGTACGTCGCCGTGTCAGGGAGGAGGACGATCACGTCCATCGCTACATGGTTGCGTTAGAGGGCGGCAGGTTCTCCTGTTGGAAATATGCCCTAGAGGCAATAATAAATTGATTATTATTATATTTCCTTGTTCATGATAATCGTTTATTATCCATGCTAGAATTGTATTGATAGGAAACTCAGATACATGTGTGGATACATAGACAACACCATGTCCCTAGTAAGCCTCTAATTGACTAGCTCGGTTATCAATAGATGGTTACGGTTTCCTAACCATGGACATTGAATGTCATTGATAACGGGATCACACCATTAGGAGAATGATGTGATGGACAAGACCCAATCCTAAGCATAGCACTAGATCGTGTAGTTTGTATGCTAAAGCTTTTCTAATGTCAAGTATCATTTCCTTAGACCATGAGATTGTGCAACTCCCGGATACCGTAGGAGTGCTTTGGGTGTGCCAAACATCACAACGTAACTGGGTGGCTATAAAGGTACACTACGGGTATCTCCGAAAGTGATTGTTGGGTTGGCACGAATCGAGACTGGGATTTGTCACTCCGTGTGACGGAGAGGTGTCTCTGGGCCCACTCGGTAGGACATCATCATAATGTGCACAATGTGATCAAGGAGTTGATCACGGGATGATGTGTTACGGAATGAGTAAAGAGACTTGCCGGTAACGAGATTGAACAAGGTATCGGGATACCGACGATCGAATCTCGGGCAAGTATCGTACCGATAGACAAAGGGAATTGTATACGGGATTGATTAAGTCCTTGACATCGTGGTTCATCCGATGAGATCATCGTGGAACATGTGGGAGCCAACATGGGTATCCAGATCCCGCTGTTGGTTATTGACCGGAGAACATCTCGGTCATGTCTGCATGTCTCCCGAACCCGTAGGGTCTACACACTTAAGGTTCGATGACGCTAGGGTTATAAAGGAAGTTTGTATGTGGTTACCGAATGTTGTTCGGAGTCCCGGATGAGATCCCGGACGTCACGAGGAGTTCCGGAATGGTCCGGAGGTAAAGATTTATATATGGGAAGTCCTGTTTTGGTCACCGAAAAAGTTTCGGGGTTTATCGGTAACGTACCGGGACCACCGGGAGGGTCCCGGGGGTCCACCAAGTGGGGCCACCAGCCCCGGAGGGCTTCATGGGCCAAGTGTGGAAGGGGACCAGCCCCAGGTGGGCTAGTGCGCCCCCCCCACAAGGGCCCAAGGCGCAAGGGAGAGGAGAAGGGGGCAAACCCTAGGGCAGATGGGCCCTAAGGCCCATCCTGGTGCGCCTCCCTCTCCCCCTCCCCCTTGGCCGCCCCCCTTAGATGGGATCTAGGCTGGCCGCTACCCCTAGGGGTGTAAACCCTAAAGGGGGCACAGCCCCTCCCCTTCCCCTATATATAGTTGAGGTTTGGGCTGCTCATAACACGCGAGTTCCTCTCCTCTATATGACGCAGCCCTGCATCTCTCCTTCCTCCTCTCCCGCGGTACTTGGCGAAGCCCTGCAGGATAGCCACGCTCCTCCACCACCACCACGCCGTTGTGCTGCTGCTGGATGGAGTCTTCCTCAACTTCTCCTCTCCCCTTGCTGGATCAAGAAGGAGGAGACGTCCCCGGGCTGTACGTGTGTTGAACGCGGAGGTGCCGTCCGTTCGGCACTAGGTTCATCGGTGATTTGGATCACGACGAGTACGACTCCATCAACCCCGTTCTCTTGAACGCTTCCGCTTAGCGATCTACAAGGGTATGTAGATGCACTCTTCTTCCCCTCGTTGCTGGTCTCTCCATAGATAGATCTTGGTGACACGTAGGAAAATTTTGAATTTCTGCTACGTTCCCCAACATCTCCAATACCTGGCAGTTTCTTCAGGGATCTCACTTCAGCTATGATCCTGTGAGGGTTCCTTCTCTTTGGGTGTCCACCGCCCGCGCCGCAGAAACCGCGAGTGTCCTAGATTCTTCTATAGTATTCGATCTTTAATTAGCTACCTAGCCAGTGATGTACTATTCAATATTATATATTATTCGAGACGATGTATTCGAGATTATATCTATTATTCGAGACGATGTATTCGAGACTATATCTATTATTCGAGACGGTGTATTCAAGATTATATCTATTATTCGAGACGATGTAATTTGAATACTAAATTGTTTTATATTTCTTTTGGCATAGTTAAATAAAAGCTATGGCGGCCAATACCGACAGAGAGGGAGAACAGACCATGTTCGATATCATACGCGGGCGAGATGATGATCAGAATGAAGAAGATTATGATGGCTCCGAATTTCTAAACAACACCAGAGAGGGTGATATGATATTCGATCGCGACGACCGAATTGATGAAGTCATGAACGACGATGACGAAGAACATGTTGATCCTGAAACAATAAAGACCGGCGAGGTATATATATTTATATAAGCAGGCATCTGGTGATCATCACATGTTTTAAATGAGTTGAAGATATATTAACGAATCGATCTTTCTTCTTTCAGCCATCCGGATCGAGCAAATCTTCAGGCAACAGGACGAAACGAGGCCCGAAGAAAAAGTTGAAGGAGGGCGTAAAGTATAATATCGAGGCAATCAGACCTAATGGCAAACCATTAGCGCCTAAGAAGATTGCGGACAAGTTCGTTCGTCAGTGCGGAGTTCTTGTGAAGGACCAACTCCCGATCTCCCTTCAAGAATGGAGAGAGCCAGCAAAGCCACGTCCAGATCTTACTTTTGTCGACGACAGACAAAAAAGTCTGCTTTGGGATACTCTCATGGAACATTTCACCCTACCAGATCATTTCACAGAAGCAGATGTGCAGAAAGTCAAGGACGCTGCTCTTAGGAAGATGGCGGTTGCATTCAAGAACCACAAGAATCGTGAATGGGACAAGTACGTCAAGGGAGGAAGGAAGACTCCAGTATTCGAGGGAACACTGGAGAATCAAAGTGCTCATTAGGACGATTTCGTGAAATTCAAGGATTCAGAATTAGCTAAGGAACGGTCGAGAATAAACAAGAAGAATGCTGAAAAAAGGATAAGTTCCATAAGCTGGGGCCAGGTGGCTACGCGGTGGCAATGCCTAAGTGGGATAAGTCTGAGAAAGAGATGGAGGATGCAGGTGTCACTCCGGTTACTAAGAGCTGGCCCCCCAGGTGCAGGACTTGGTTCTATGCGCATGGGGGGGAGTTGGACCCGAAGACATGCAAAGTTTCGACGAAGGCATGTCTGAACGGAGCCGACGATAATATACTTGTTGCAATAGAAGAGGCTCGAACGGGGGTGTTCCAGCCCAACAGAGAGAACGACAAGCTTACGCGTGCCCTGGGAAATCCTGAACACCCGGGAAGAACACGAGGCAAGGGCGTTATTCCGTGGTATGAGGGGTTTTCGGACTGGAACGCCGACTACAGAAACCGTGCGAGAAGGAAGATTGCGGAGGAGAAGCAGAGGAAGATGGAGGAGGAGAAGAGGAAGCTGGACTATGAACGCCTTCAAGGCCTAGAATCAGCGCACGCGGACTTGGTAGTCAAATTCCAGCGGCAGCAGGAGCAGATCGACTCACTTAGCCAGCAAAGGGGGTCTCAGCAGCTGCAGCAACTAGCGGATGATCCAGCATTGGATACCACCGCCCCATCCATGCCGAGAAGCAGCGTGGGTTCCGCCCCATTTGACGCAATGCTGGATAGATACCCCGTGGATGACATCGCGGAGAACACTAACTGCGAGCTACACTTCAAAATTAAGAACATATCCTTGAAGGTGGCGGACGGCGTTGCTTATACAAATTCCCCCGATGCAACCTTCCATTGCAACCCGATTCCAGCAGGCTATGCTCGTGTCGTGGTTGATGAGGTGGTGGACCAATATTCGGGGCTAGAGCTTGACATTCCTGGAGGTGACGAGGAGCACACACTCGGAGATGCCAAACATCGTATCATCCTATGGAGAAAGGATTGCATCATCTTTCGAAGGCCACCGACACCGCGTCACCCGACTCCTCGTCGAAGTCCGCCACCGAGTCAGCAGACTCCCGCTCCTCCAAGTCCACCAACGCGTCAGACGTCCACTCCTCCTCCAAGTCCGGCACAACCTCAGGCCACTCCTCCTCCAAGTCCGGCACAACTTCAGGCCACTCCTTCTCGTCCAACTCAGCCCCGTCAGCCGTCTCCGCCGCCTCAGCAATCGCAGAAGAGACACCCCGCAGCTATGGTGCGTAGCGGTACAAGTCGAGGTCATAGTACAGGAAGTACAGGCGGAGGCAAGCGATATAAATATGGTCCAAACCTCACTACTCCTCTTCCTGAGAGGGCTTACGACAGGACCGAGGAGCAAACCAATGCCATAGTGCGGGCAGAAGTCGACGCCCATTTTGGACCGAAACCGCCACCGCCGCCAAGGGAGAAAGTGCCTGTGGAAGTAGTTGACCACTTCATTCGTATGGCTCAACCACCAGCTCCTAAGCCTGCTGACACAGACTATGAGCGCCACATCAGGAAGTTACATCGACAACGTCTACAGAAGGAGGCGAGCTCGAGCTCGAGCAAACAACAAGCAGCTGTCAAAAAATGCGGGAAAACCGTTGCCCAGCTGGGAGAACAGGCGGCGCAATCGATCCCCCCGCTTGTTGTGCCGCCAACAACACGTGACAGTATGCGCGCCCAATATTATTGTGGGCAAACAGTTTAGTTCCTGAGGTGGGCGATGTGGTAATAACCCAGGAGCATATAATGCAGGCTGAAACTCTCAACATCACTGTTGGACAACTCCTCGAGATCGAGGACATGCCTGTTCTTACAGAGGAGGAAATAAAACAGAAATATGCCCGGGGCCAACCTTTGGTCAAGCCAGAAGAGGTCAAGAAGCTCCCAACGAGAATGTATGAATTGCATCAATGGTACATGGACATTACCAAGAGATCCGATCGAGAGTCCCTCATGGTGCAAGTCAAGAAGGATCATTACTACCATCAGAAACCTGTGACCGTTGAGTATTCTAAACTGTTTCAGTTATACAATCAAGACGCACTCGACAAATCTATTGTCAGTTGCTATTGTCTGTAAGTGATTTCTTTCTGTAATTTAAGTCTCAAGCTAGCTGTAGTGATCCTTTTGATCAATCATTACCTGTAATTATCCTCACTATATTCTTTTCTATGGTATTATGCAGGATGAAGATGTATGAAATGAGAAAAGGTGGACGCTATGGCATTGGGTTCATTGACCCAAACACCATTAATGAATACACATGGAAAATAAACAAGTATCATGAAAAGCAGGTAGAGGACAGCATGCTAGAGTTCTTGAAGCGCCTCAAATACAATGAAGATATACTACTTCCTTACAATTTCCAGTGACTCACACTTTCTTGTACTACAAATTCTCTGTTTTTGCCTACTAGCTAGCTACATGTTTTTGCTTAATTAAGACATGCAAACGTGTGTGCATGCAGATTTCACTGGATCTTGTGTATCATTAAAGTTGACGTCGGAACAGTTGAAATACTAGACTCACTACTCAAAGCAAATAGTGACTATAACATCTTGTTTGGGATAGTCAACAGGTAATTTCAATCATTATTAACTATATATCTCGGCCTATTTAGTTCGTCATTTCATGATATGAACTATTTAATAACCCCTTTATTCATTTTCTTTGTCGGCGGGCAGGGCTTGAGCAAGGTTCATCAGCGTCACGGAAGGCGAATGAAAACGACAACTGAAATGGTTTTGACCCAAGGTAAGTAATTAAGTAGTACTAGCTAGCTAGCTAGCTGCCATCTCTTTAATTATCATGCTTGATTAATTATTATCTGATCAAATTAAATTCCATTCTCGTAATAAAGGACCTGAAGCAGGCGCAGGGGACTGATCTGTGTGCATTCTGCGTTTGCGAGAACGTTCGCACGATGGCGTCCGAAAGGAGCAGATCTCAAAGACAGGAATGTGTACGCTTGTCAGAACACTATTCACAATTTTTACACCATTATCGATATCTAGTCACACAACTAATACACATGCATATTGATCTCCTTCTTAACAGTTCAAAGAGGTGCGGGACAAGCTCCTAGAAACGGAGCGCGTAGATGCACATTGATGATATATATATATATGATTGGTTCTACTAGAAATTTTATTTATATATATATCGTACAGTATATATCGTACGAAACGAAGAAAGCGTATATATCGTACAGTATCAAGGAAGGAGCAGCAGCATAGGATACTGTAGCGGGAATTGATTCAACGCACCAGCGTAAAATCAGACTGTTATAGTTGATCGGGTATTTAAAAAACAGCCGTGGGTTGTTTGAGATTTATTAACGAATCCGCTTAAACATATTTCCGCTAGTCTTTTTTTTAAAAAAAAAAGGGTTTTTCGCCGGTCTGTTAGTCTCAACAGATAGTGCTACATCCTAGCGGGAGTAGTGTTTGTTTTATCGGATTTGGTGGGTGGCCGACGGAGCGAAAACGAACAAAGAAAGCGTATCGTATCTTGAAGGAGTAGAGCAGCATAGGATGCCCTGCTGCTGGGGATTGTTCGCCTCGGATTCCCGTTCCCCGTTCAGAATTCATTCAAACGAGACGACCAGCAAAGCAACGTGCGTGCGTGCGTGCGCGACCGAGTGATGGGGACGGAAGAGCAGGCCATTGGTATGACTGTGATCTGACTCCCACTCTGATCGGATGCGCCCAACCATGCGGCAGGCATGGGAAGAGGGGATGGATGGGTGGGCTCTGTCTTTCACTTACTCACGTCCTTCCGTCGCGGCCGGCGCCACGTGTTTTTCCTTCCTTATCATCTTGATAGCGAGTGCGTGACACAGACCAAAACAACCGACGCAAAATTATTTCTTCAGGAGCGCCTGTGCTGCTACAGCTTCCTAAAAAAAAATCATCTTCTTCCTCGGAGTGAATTGCAGAAAACCTTCACATTGGCGCATAGGTTTGCAAAAAACACCCTTCTATGAATTTCTGCCAAAAAACGCTGATTTCCGGCCTAATCTTTTGTAGAAAACGCTAATACTTGGCTCAGGCCATATTAATGATGACTGTGACATATGGGTCCGGCTCTTCAGAAGCTGACTTGGCCAAAAAAAACGCCACATAGACTCGTTTGACTGGTCTATTTCGCAATAGTGCAGCCCGCCGTCGCTTTGGTTCCCACTGCCGCATGGTGCGGCGGGGGTTGCCGCTCGGGCTCGCCACCACATGCCTCCTCCCCAGAGCCCCCGCACTCCTGCTCCGACAAGCACTTGGCTTCCTGCCGCAGCACACCGCTGTGCCGCCGTCGCCGACCTCCCCTCGGCCGCAGCACACCGTCGTGCCGCCGTCGCCCAAGGCCATTCCTCTAAACCCTCTGATCTCATGTTCGCCGGCAACAGCCCTGCACCCCGTCTCTGACGAGGAAGAAACTCACGTCGTTCCGTCGCGGCCGACGTCAGTACAAAAAATTAGGCAGCTGATGTCTAACAAAGGCTGGAAAATAAATTATTTCAAAAAAGAAAAAGGAAAAAAGGACTGGAACCACGAGAGCGACCTGCCATCTTTCTCTTTGTTCTGCCACATGTACATACACTCACCCAATGGAAGCAGCTCCATCCCTCCCCTCAGTCTACAGAGAAGAAGATGCAGGGCCTCTTCACTGCGTCGGCGGCGGCGTCCTGGAGGAGGAGCAGGCGGCGGCGACGTGCCTGAGCACCGCCTTGCCGGACTCCCGCGCGAAGTGCCTCTGCCGGAGGCGCACGTAGGGGTAGCACAGCGCCGACAGCGGGTGCGCCGGCTTGGAGAAGGACACCACCTCGTACCACACCCGCTCCTCCGCGTCCACCTCCACCGAGAACCGCTCCTCCCCGGCCTGCATCCACGACCATGTCACCCAAACCATCATCACCAATCTGCTGCGACTTGATCCCCCCAACCCACACACACTCAATCACGCCGGAAACAGAATGTAGTACTAGTTACCAGCAGATGGCCCTGCAGGGTGCCGCTGCCGAACGCGAACACGCCGCCTTTCCCGCGCTTGCCGCCATTGTACTTGTCGTCCGTGACGTAGGCGATCTGCAGCGGGAACATCACCCAGGGGACCACCTCCTTGTAGCAGATGCAGAACCTCGCGCCGATCTTCACCGGCGTGCCCGGCTCCGCCTCCGCCCACCCCAGCGCCAGATGCCTGACCAACAACAACCAGCAGCTTTATATTAGCATTGCTGCAGACATATACTACAACAGTGGAGCGAGTTTAAACAGGCCAGGTTAAGAATCAATGTGGCTTACTTCCAGGAGAGGAGGGCCGACTTGGCGTGGCGGAAGGTGTCGGCGCCGGATCCGACGAGGACGCGCGAGCGGTTCACGGAGAAGCCGCGGTCCGCCAGCACCCTGTCGGAGTCTTCAGCGGTTGTTAATGCGGCTGGTGATTTCGGGTGGGTGGCGCCATGGAGGTCCGTGTCGTAATTGAAGCCGCCGGCAGCCGCCAGGCACGACTTCTGCTGCTCCGGTGTGGGGCGGCTCAGGCTCAAGAAGAGGCCTCCCCATGCCATGGTTTCTACAGAGAGTGGTGTGAGGCTGTGAGGGCAATCAATCCAGAGGGTTCAGTTCAGTTGCCGTGGATCAGCTCCACTGTGGATTCGGTTAATCCCCGCTAGGAGGGATTTTATCCACGTAAACAAGCTCACATACATACTTCACTTATGTTTTTTACTGAAGCACAACCAACTAATACTTTTTTCGAGTTTTTAGAACACCATCAAACACAGCTGTTCACAATTCAGAAAAAATAAGATCCAAATCAAACACAGCTGTTCATAATTCTGAATTTTCTTCTCAAATAAAACACACTGCAACATGCAATTGCAGTGCATTATTCAGAGTTACCACCTACACATACAACAATAGTCATAGGATTATGGTTTACTGATACCAAATTGCAATAATTGATACTCTGGATATGTAAATCCTGCATATCTTCATGTAGAGCTGTGTGGTTAATTCTATGCATATGGAAACTCAACACAAAATGGTGACTCTGCTTCTGTATACTGATCGCACCCAAGCCCAGGTGGGCAAGCTTAATCACCAAGCAGAGCTCATAATATAACTCTTGGAGCCAAATAAACTTAAAAAATAGCTGGAATGATGGTTGTGAATTGGGTTTACGGGCAAGTCATAAGATGCTCATGATTGACTTCTCATACGGGACTACAATAACATGCTAGACAGAATTAGTAGATTTTGTTTCTCTTCATTTTAGGTGCCAGTAAAGAGATGGATAATCCCGCTCCCTTAATCTGGACTATAACAAAAAATCCAACTAGACCTGCAATGGGGAAAAACAATCGCAGGGGCATATGAATTCTAGACGATGCATTTTATAATCACTAACAAAGTTGCGTCCATTCAAAATGTCACTAATTGTAAGTATTAGATAATGTTTGGCAGCACTTTTCAGGGAAGAAAAGAAAAAATCCTGAGCCGACACTCAAGTAAGCTAGCCAGGTTCTGAGCCTAGTGCTGAAGTGATTGGTACTATGCATTACAGGCAGGATGATACGAGCAGGAGGAAATTGAGTATCCTGAACTGAACTCTACCCTGAACAGCCCCACGATAGATCAAGATCTTCATTTTACCATCTAAATAAATCCCTGAACACACAAAAGCTTCAAGGACTGACTGAGAGCACCCAGTTAGCTACTACAGTACAACCAAGCTCTGTCATGCTACATGATGGATGAGAAGAAAGCATGCGAGACTGGGCATCCCCATTGCCAGTCTGCTCCACATTGGTCAGCCCAAATACGCTCCAGCCAATACTAAATGGAGCGAAGGTTCAAGCCGCAGCTAATCTGATCCGCCCAACGATTTAGTTTCTCATCCCCTTTTTCGAATACAGTAGGAATTTGCCATGTTGTCTGGATAAACAAAGTCGAGCAGCAACTCTCCTGACTGAACACAGGAGGAGTTTTGGTGCAGTTATCTATTGCGAGACGGAGTGGAAAAACTGCAGGGTTAACTGAGTCGCTGTTCCTCTGGTGGATCCTAAAATTGTTGGAGATTCCTGGCATCGGACGATGTGGAGATGGGAGCAGCGGAGGGCGGAGGAGTTGAGGGGGGCTGGGCTGGAGAGGACATACATACCTGGGAGCTCAAGGGAACGGAAGGCCGGTACGGCGGGCGGCGGCCACCGGCCGACGAGTGCTGCGGCGGTTGCGGCGACCGGCCGGTAAGAGGAACCGTGGCGAGGTCTCACAGCCTCTCAGCAGCAGCCCTGCACTGGACGAAGGGGGGATACACTCCTCGATCTGAGGCCGGCCGTGAGAGTTGGCGTAGGCCCAGCTGCCGGCCCAGGTTCATTCCAGTTGGACCAACCCAACACATTTCTATGACTCCCAATTTTCAAGAATAACCAACTTTTGCTTTTTTTTTGAGAACTGCATCCTTTTATTCAGAGTTTAAAACATTCATAGGAATACAGGTAATATCGGGCAAATTAGAGAGCCACACATGGCGCCTGAAAAATAGTGAGGAAGCTGCCTTAGCTAAATTATGGGCATCTGTGTTGAACTCCCGCTTCTCATGGATAAGCTTGAAAGCTTGAAAAAACTCGCGCCCTTGGTGTATTTCCAACTTTTGCTGTTCTTCTAAAAAAAACCAACTTTTGCTGCTTCCATAAAACGAACAACTTTTGTTGCAAAACTTTATTGGTCACGATTTTAGTTTCGATTTTGAGGTGCGTGGATGAACTATGAAGCACATAACCCTCCTGGTAATTACCGCCTGAGCCCAGGCTCAGTTTGTACACTGTGAACAATAAATTCAAAAGAAATAGTAATAAAATTCAGATTTTTTCCGCATCAAAGATGCTTAATGCGCTAGGCGCGTACACATTTTCAGAGCGAAATGACTTTTGAGGAGCTCTCGGTGAAAAAAAGAGAGGCTCTGGATGGTGCTATTTTACAAGTTTCTATGAGACATTGTTTTTCTTGAGCTCCTCGAATACCATTTCACCACGAAATTTTGTAGGCAACTGGTGCATTCGAACATCTTTGATGTAAAAAAGGTTCAGATTTTTCAAACTTGCTTATTATTTTATTTGAATTTATAGTTTACTTCCAAGGGCAGATGCGGCACCGAATCGCCGCAGTCATAAGCTTGCCAAGTTTTGTCTCGTTGATTAGGGTTGTTATCTTTTTTTGTAGGTAGCTTAACAAGCTGACCGCTTCATGACTCCTATGACCATGTCTTCTGATTAAAGCTTGATGAATTGCTAAAAAAGAACCCAACTTTCGTTGCAACTTGAGTGGATGACTTCCCTTATACGAAAACATCCCTGTCGGATCTTTGAGGTGCGGTGGATCTTCGACGATCATGTTGTGCAAGATCACACTACATGTCATCACCTCTCACAAGGTCTTCGAATCTCATTGTTTAGCAGGTCCATGAACAACTGCAAAACGGGCCTGTAGAACTTCAAATGCCCTCTCGACATCCTTTCCAGCTGCTTTCTTGTCTTTCGGCAAAGTGAGCCTTTTTTTGGCCAACTGGGTTAGAGATGGTGCTGACAAAGGCAGCCCACGGAGGATAGATACCGTCAACAAGATAGTAACCCATGTTGTACTCATGTCCATTGGCAGTATAGTGTCAAGAAGGAACTTTTCCTTCAGTCAGCCTTCAAAACAACGGCGATCGCTGCAGTACATTGATGTCATTGTGAGACCCGGACATGCCAAATCAAAAGATCCTGTGATGCAACTACTTCAAGAATGATGGTGGGCTTCTTAACATGACCTTGATATTTCCTTTGTAAAGCCTCCAAGAAGTTCTTCCATTTTCAATGCATGTAGTCAAGGGATCCAAGAAAACCTGGTCACCCTCTTGCTTTTGAGATTGCCAAGAGCCTCTCGGTGTCTGCCACAGTTGGTTCTCTCTGGTACTGAGGTCCGAACACGTCGACCGCGACAGTTGCAAACCTGACCATGGCATCTCCGCATGTGCTCTCAGACATCCGTAGGTACTCGTCCCACGGAGTGCGGTCGTGCACTTCTGGTAACCAGAGAAGCAAATCGTTCCCATGGCGTCATCGCTGGGCATGGTGAGTATAGTAGTAGCAGATGATACCTCGCGGTGCGGTCGGAGGACAGGGCTCGAATTGTGACACCCCCGATTCAATCGTACACTAATCATACACGCAAACATGTACGATCAAGATCAGGGACTCACGGGAAGATATCACAACACAACTCTACAAATAAAAATAAGTCATACAAGCATCATATTACAAGCCAGGGGCCTCGAGGGCTCGAATACAAGAGCTCGATCATAGACGAGTCAGCGGAAGCAACAATATCTGAGTAAAGACATAAGTTAAACAAGTTTGCCTCAAGAAGGCTAGCACAAACTGGGATACAGATCGAAAGAGGCGCAGGCCTCTTGCCTAGGATCCTCCTAAACTACTCCTACTCGTCGTCAGCGGGCTGCACGTAGTAGTAGGCACCTCCCGAGTAGTAGTAGTCGTCGTCGACGGTGGCGTTTGGCTCCTGGGCTCCAACTGTTGGGGATCGTAGCAGAAATTCAAAATTTTCTACGCATCACCAAGATCAATCTATGGAGTAATCTAGCAACGAGGGGAAGGAGAGTGCATCTACATACCCTTGTAGATCGCTAAGCGGAAGCGTTCAAGTGAACGGGGTTGATGGAGTCGTACTCGTCGTGATCCAAATCACCGATTATCCTAGTGCCGAACGGACGGCACCTCCGTGTTCAACACACGTACAGCCCGGTGACGTCTCTACGCCTTGATCCAGCAAGGGGAGAAGGAGAGGTTGGGGAAGACACCATCCAGCAGCAGCACGACGGCGTGGTGGTGGTGGAGGAGCGCGGGACTCCAGCAAGGCTTCGCCAAGCACTACGAGAGACGAGGAGGGAGAGGGGTAGGGCTGCGCCAGCAGGGAGATTGAATCGCGCGTTGGGCTGCCCCTTTGCTCAAGTATATATAGGGGGAGGGGAGGGGCTGCGCCCCCATCTAGGGTTCCCTCCCTAGGGGTGGCGGCAGCCCCCAGATCCCATCTGGAAGGCGGCCAAGGGGGAGAGAGAGGGGGGCGCACCTAGGGTGGGCCTTAGGGCCCATCTGCGCCTAGGGTTTTGTAACACCCCGGTTGTAACTTTTCCTATTTGTACTCCAACTCTTGCCGTTTCCGGCGTTAAGTTATATTTATTTTCTCGGGTTTGGGTTTCATCTCCATGTGTTGTTGTCGTTGTCGTGCATCTCATATCATGTCATCATGTGCATTGCATTTGCATACGTGTTCGTGTCATGCATTCGAGCATTTTCCCCGTTGTCCGTTTTGCATTCCAGTGCTTCGTTCTCCTCCGGTGGTCATTTCTAGCTTTCTTTCGTATGTGGGGATTAAACATTTCCGGATTGGACCGAGACTTGCCAAGCGGCCTTGGTTTACTACCGGTAGACCGCCTGTCAAGTTTCGTATCATTTGGACTTCGTTTGATACTCCAACGGTTAACCGAGGGACCGAAAAGGCCTCGTGTGTGTTGCATCCCAACACCCCTCCAATTTGGCCCAAAACCCACCAAACTCTGCTCCATGTCCTAGAGCGTTTGATCACGATCGCGTGGCCGAAAACCGCACCTCATTTGGACTCCCCTAGCTCCACTTATGCCTATAAATAGCCCCCCCCGTTTTCGGATCTCTCTCCCTCTCCGAAACCCTAGAAGAAAAAAACAGATCCCGCCGCCGCCGGACGTGTCCGCGCCAGGCCGGACAACGTCCGCCGCCCCACCGCCCTCTCAGCACGTGCCACGTGGCAGCCGCCACCTCGCCGCCGCCGCGGGCCGGGGAGCCCGAAGCC
>NC_041388.1:693152584-693175962 GCF_002162155.2 Triticum dicoccoides
GCCCCGCCGCCCCGCCACTCGACTCCGGTGGCCGGAGCTCCGCCGCCTCCCTCCACGGCGAGCGCCGCCCCCCGCGGCCACCCTCGCCGCCCCGGCCTTCTTCTCCCTCGCCGGCGATCTCCACCGGCTCCGGCGCCGGTCGTCCTCGGCTTCCGCGCCGACCGGTGAACAGTGCAGCGCCGTGCCTCGGTTTCCGTGCGAACCCTAGATCCAGATCCAGAGGTTGTTTTTTTGCTAAGTCCCTAGATTTTTTACTCCATATGCTCCTATTTGAGGCCCCGTAACTTTGCATCCGTAGCTCTGATTTGGACATATATTATATCAAAATGTTCATCTCAGAGAGTACATCATTTCATTCCATTGCATCATTTTCATTGGAGCTCATCTTGATGCCCAAAATGCTGTTAGAAGGAGGCCTCGTGAGTTAATTGTCAGATCTGCTAGTTCATCTTAGACTTTTGTCATTTTTGTCATGATTATTGTGTGCATGCTATGCCTGTGAGTCCTTCATATGTTTTGTTAAGGATTTTGTTATCTTTCCAGAGGAGCAACCCATGCATTTTTAGGATGTGTGTGGTGACTTGTGCAAGCTTGCAAAGTGAGGCACCCGGTAAATCTGTTTTCAGGGACTTAATAGTTTTCACAAAGTCTGGGATTATTTAGTTCATGATGCCATATGTTCGTGTTGTTTCCTAGTGATCCGTGCCCCTTTTGAGGATGATCAGTAAGGGAGTTCTGTTAACCTTGTAGTGCTCTATCCATCCATGCCTTTGTTTGCAATTATGGAGCACCCTAGCTTGAGTCAATCAAGCTCTACTTTTGCTTCGTTGTGAATCTGGGCAGATCGTCAACTTGTTTGCGATTTTGCCGATGTTATTGTAGTTGATCCGTGCATGCTATGCCATTGTTCTTGCCATGTCTAGCTTGTATTTTGTTCCTTCTTAATGGATGTATGCTTGCCTTGCCATGACTTGCACCGTGGTGAGTGCATCGAGCTTGTTTACATGCCTTCGTGAGTTATGTTTCAGCATGTCCCAGTTTTCACCAAGTCTGAAAACTGATTATGTTTTTGCTATGTTCGTGTGCTTGTTAGTATATTTTGTGATCCCTTTTGACCCCAGGTCACTTAGGGACTTTTGTTAATATTGTTGAGTAGCTCCATGCCATGTCTTTCTTTGTCATGTTCAGGCCCTGTAGTATGTTGTTTTGTTGCTCCGAAAAGGGCTATATGATCTGAAATTTCAGACAAGTGTTAATTTCACTAAGTCTGAAATCTGTTTTGCATTTGTGTTTTTACCATGCTTGTTTGAACCTCCTAATGGATGAATTGGCCATGGCTCAGTGCTAGTCTTTTGTTAAGCATCTTGTGTGCATCCCTGCCATGTATTTTGTTGCCATGTTTGGGTGCTGTAGCATGTTCATCTCATTGCATTTAGATGCCTACTTGCTGTAAATCGCAGACCGGTGTCATTTTGAATCGCTTGCCATTTCCAAACCGTAACTCCGATTCCGGCGTTCTTTATATCGTTTTCAAGCGATTTCATCTCATCTTTCCAGTGGCACACTTGGAATTCCAAGTTGAGGCCAGGTTCATGCATTTCCTGTCATATCTTGCTTTTTGCATCCCGCATCGCATCCCACATAGCATACCATCTTTGCATCTTATTGTTTGAGCTTGGACGTGGTTGATTGTATCCTTGTTGCTTGTTTGACTTGTTTGGGTAGAGCCGGGAGACGAGTTCGCTAACGAGGAGCCCGTTGAGTTTTCTTTTGAGGATCCAGTCAACTCTGACAGCTTTGCA
This sequence comes from Triticum dicoccoides, assembly GCF_002162155.2. Lineage (NCBI taxonomy): Eukaryota > Viridiplantae > Streptophyta > Magnoliopsida > Poales > Poaceae > Triticum > Triticum dicoccoides. The sequence goes on from NC_041388.1 coordinate 693,154,387, forward strand.
GGCAAGATGATCATACCCTCGAAATCACTACTATCTTTGCTATGCTAGTTTGCTCGCTCTTTTGCTATGCCAATGCTACGATGCCTACCTTTTGCTTGTCAGCCTCCCAATTGCCATGTTGAAACTCTAACCCACCATGTCCTAGCAAACCGTTGTTTGTCTATGTTACCGCTTTGCTCAGCCCCTCTTATAGCGTTGCTAGTTACAGGTGAAGATTGGAGCCGTTCCTTGTTGGAACATTTACTTACTTGTTGGGATATCATTATATTGCTATGTTATCTTAATGCATCTATATACTTGGTAAAGGGTGGAAGGCTTGGCCTCTCGCCTAGTGTTTTGTTCCACTCTTGCCGCCCTAGTTTCCGTCATATCGGTGTTATGTTCCCGGATTTTGCGTTCCTTACGCGGTTGGGTTATAATGGGAACCCCTTGATATTTCGCCTTGATTAAAGCTTTTCCAGCAATGCCCAACATTGGTCTTACCATTTGCCATCTAGCCTTTTTGTCCCTTGGGTTCTGCAGACTCAAGGGTCATCTTATTTTAACCCCCCCGGGCCAGTGCTCCTCTGAGTGTTGGTCCAAACTAGAGCCCCTTGCAGCGCCACCTCGGGAAAACTCGAGGGCTGGTTTTAGTTGTACGGATTGCTTATCTGAGTGTGCCCTAAGAAAGAGATATGTGCAGCTCCTATCGGGATTTGTTGGCACATTCGAGCGGTGTTGCTGGTCTTGTTTTAACCTGTCGAAGTGTCTTGAGTTACCGAGACACTGAGTCTGATCGAAACGTCTTGGGAGGAGGTCTATTCCTTCGTTGACCGTGAGAGCTTGTCATGGGCTAAGTTGGGACTCCCCCTCAGGGATTGAACTTTCGAAAGCCGTGCCCGCGGTTATGGGCAGATGGGAATTTGTTAATGTCCGGTTGTAGATAACTTGAACCTTAATTAATTAAAATGAATCAACTGAGTGTGTTACCGTGATGGCCTCTTCTCGGCGGAGTCCGGGAAGTGGACACGGTGTTGGAGTAATGCCTGCGCAGGTTGTTCCTCTAGTTTTTCACGCTCGCGCTTTGCCTCCTCTTCTCGCTCTCTTTTGCGAATAAGATAGCCACCATATATGCTAGTCACTTGCTGCAGCTCCACATATATTTGCCTTACCCTTCCTATAAGCTTAAATAGTCTTGTTCGCGAGGGTGCGAGATTGCTGAGTCCCTGTGGCTCATAGATTCCTATTACACCAGATGCAGGTCCAGGTGATTCCGCTCCAGGTGACGCGTACGAGCTGAAGTGGGAGTTCGACGAGGACTCTCAGCGTTACTATGTTTCTTTTCCCAACGATCAGTAATGGTGCCCAGTTGGGTGTGATTGGGACCGTGTCGCATGTTGGGTTCTCTTCTATTTTGGCGCCGTAGTCGGGCCATGAGTGTTTTGGATGATGTAATGTTATTTATGTTCTTGATTGACGTGGCGAGTGTAAGCCAACTATGTTCTCCCCTTTATTATTCATATTACATGGGATGTTGTGAAGATTGTCTAACTTGCGACATATGCCTTCAATGCGATTATGTCTCTAAGTCATGCCTCAACACGTGGGAGCTATAATCGCATCGAGGGTGTTACAAGTTGGTAATCAGAGCCTTCCCCGACCTTAGGAGCCCCATTGCTTGATCGTTTTTAGTGGCCGAGTTGTGTCTAGAAAAATGTTTTGAGTCTTTAGGAATTATATATCGGAGAGTTTATGAATTCTTTTTACTTCCCAGTCTCCTCATCGCTCTGGTAAGGCATCCTGACGTAGAGTTTTGACTCTTCTCTTCTCAAATTTCACAATTTTTTTTAGGATCACGCGAGTATCTTGGAATCGTTCCGATGGCTTATGATGAGAACATTGTCTTGGTGCCTCCTGTCAGGGGTTTAGTGGAAGTGTCCCGGGGAGTTGAGCTCTGAGGTGTTGTCATCATAATTTTATCGTTGCAATTCTGGAATACTTGAGATATGTTCGCCGACATCGAAAATCTCTTTTATGCAGTTCGTTGGTGAGATAACCTCGACGCCACCCAGTACTGGGGCGGGAGTTCGGGAGTATCGCCATAACTTGTATAATGGATGCTTTTCGAAGGTTGAGGTAGATGGTTTTCGAAGTTTTCTTGGTTATGTGTTGAAGGATGGATACAGCTGGATGTAGGATTTGCTAGTTTGGGTGAGATATTATGCTTCCCCTGTATCCCCAACACCTGATTGCATAACCGGAAAGGTTCGGGAGTTTCATAGGTGGGAATTCTAGTAGCTCTAGTTCTTCTTCCACGAATATTGGTTTGAGATTGGGATTTCTTACCGATTATTCGTTCTCGGGCCGTATCTTGTTGTTTTACTTCTTCTACCTAATTCTACGTGGCTTCGCAATTTATGGATATGTGACCATTTGAAGAGGAATGCATTCGTTCATTTTGTTCGGATGTGAAGACTATATGTTGCAATTTTCATTTCGTTGGTTTCAGCTTCATTTATCTGTCTATGTGCTAACGGTGGTCAACCTCTTCAGGATGGCTCCCGCTAAGAGCACCAGTCAGAACCAGAATCAAGATCCGCCACCACCTCCACCTCCTCCGGAGGCATGGCAAGCTGTGATGGCCGCAACCAATGCAAACACACAGCTGATCATGCAAATTCTCCAAGAGAGCAATCAAGGCAGTCAAGGGAATCAAGGCAGCAATCAGAGTCACTTTGCTACACTCAACCAGTTCCTTGCTAACGGGCCAAAGACTTTCAGCAATTGTGTTGAGGCAACCGATGCTGACGATTAGCTTGTGGATCTGTGTAAGCATTTCGAGTGCAGTAATGTCAGGCCTGAGGACTTTGTCAAGTTTGCTTCCTTCCAACTCAAAGATCAAGCTGCAGAATGGTTCCAGCAGTACAAGGATTCCAGAGGTGGACGTGTTATCACTTGGGATGATTTCCGTCGAGATTTCCGAGCTCATCATATTCCCCAGAGCGTGATTGAAAGCAAGCATGAGGAATTCCGCAATCTGAAGCAAGGCTCTTTGTCTGTCTATGACTACAACAAGTTGTTCCAGAAGCTCGCCCGCTTTGCCAAGCAGGACGTCCCTGATGAGAAGAGCATGATATATCAGTTCAGGGGTGGTCTCAGAGAAGATATTCAGCTCGCTCTTGTTCTCTTTGAGCCCTTGAGGTACGATGAGTTCTACAACATGGCACTGAAGCAAGAGGCTGCTCAGTTGAGGTGTGATGCTTCCAAGAAGCGAGTCAGAGATGTTACTCCTTCTTCCTCTACTCAAGTGGCCAAGCAGCAGAAGTTTTGGCTTCCTCCTCCTCTGTTCCGTCAGCCGTATCAGCAGAAGAGTAAAGGTGGCAGTGGTTCTTCCCACCCACCCAACCCTGGCTTTCAGAACAAGACTTCGTCTCAACCTCCAAGATCGAGTGCTCCGTATCACCGTCCGCTTTCAGAGGTCACGTGCAACAAGTGCCAACAGAAGGGTCACTATGCCAACAAGTGTCTCAACCAGAGGCGTCTTCCTCCTCCTCCTCCTGTCAGATCGGCAAGTACAGCTACGGTCAAGCATAACCCCAAGCATGCCAAGGTCAATATGATGAATGCAGCTCAGGCAGAGGACTCGTCAGATGTGATCATGGGTAACCTTCCTGTTAATGATATTCATGCAAAAGTTCTTTTTGACACGGGTGCATCGCATTGTTTCATCTCGAGACCTTTTGCATCTAAGCATGATTTTGTTACTCAAGTGTTGCCGAAGCTGTTGGCTATCGTCTCTCCGGCCCGTCAAATGACATCTCGAGTATGCGTTCCGGATGTTACTATCACTTTGGGTGACTATAAGTTCTTGTCCTCTCCAAATGTTCTTGGTGACTCGGATATTGATCTTATTCTCGGAATGGATTGGCTTTCTAAGCACAAGGCTCAGCTTGATTGTGCAGCCAGGCAGATTCAATTGACTCATTCGTCTGAGGATGTAATTGTCTTTGCCGCTCGGGATAATACTATCCGTCTGTTTTCTCTCAATGAGAAGGGTGAATTGGATGCTATCGCTCAAATTCCAGTCGTTTGCGAATATCAAGACGTCTTTCCAGAAGAGCTCCCAGGAATGCCTCCGCACCGGCCAGTTGAATTCGTTATTGATCTTGAGCCTGGCACGGAACCTGTGTGCAAACGTCCTTACAAGCTCGGACCTGAAGAGTTGAAGGAGCTGAAGAAGCAACTCGATGAGCAAGAAAGAATGGGTCTCATCCGGCCTAGTTCTTCTCTGTGGGGTTGTGGTGTTCTTTTTGTGAAAAAGAAGGATGAAACGAACCGACTTTGTGTTGATTACCGTCCAGTGAACAAGAAGACCATCAAGAACAAATACCCACTTCCCAACATCAATGAGCTGTTCGAACAACTCAAAGGTGCTCAAGTATTGTCCAAGCTTGATCTCCGTATGGGCTATCATCAGATTCACATTCGTGAAGAAGATATTCCCAAGACAGCATTCAGAACAAGCTTTGGTTCATATGAATACACTGTCATGTCTTTTGGCCTCGCCAACGCTCCTCCGACGTTCTCTCGCATGATGAACTTCATCTTCAACGCCTACACCAATGACTTCGTTTTGGTCTATCTCGATGACATTCTGGTTTTCTCCAAGAACAAGGAAGATCATGCCAAGCACTTCCGTTTGGTTCTCGATAAGCTCAGGGAACATCAGTTCTGCGCCAAGTTCTCCAAGTGTGAATTTTGGCTCGATGAGGTTCTTTATCTTGCTCATATCATCTCTGCCAAGGGCATTGCCGTGAATCCTGAGAAGGTGTCTGCAATTATGAATTGGGAACCTCCTCAGAACGTAAAGCAACTCCGCAGTTTTCTCGGTCTCGCAAGCTATTGCCGAAGATTCGTTGAAAACTTTTCCAAGATCGCGAAGCCTCTCTCAAATCTTCTTCAGAAGCACGTCAAGTACGTTTGGTCTCCGGAGTGTGATATTGCTTTCAACACTTTAAAAGAGAAATTGATCACTGCTCCAGTTCTGACTCCGCCTGATGAATCCAAGCCGTACGAGGTCTTTTGTGATGCCTCTCTCCAAGGTCTTGGTGCAGTATTGATGCAAGAGAAGAAAGTTGTTGCTTATACATCTCGCCAGTTGAAGCCTAATGAGAAAAACTACCCCACTCATGATCTCGAGTTGGCGGCAGTTGTGCATGCTCTTTTGACTTGGAGACATCTTCTATTGGGAAGAAAAGTGGACATTTTCACTGATCACAAGAGTCTCAAGTACATCTTCACTCAGCCTAATCTCAACATCAGGCAAACTCGATGGGTCGAAATGATTCAAGAGTATAATCCGAGTATTGAGTATACTCCAGGCAAGGCCAATGTGATTGCTGACGCTTTGAGCAGAAAGGCTTACTGCAACAGTCTGATTCTCAAAGCCTTATCAACCCGAGCTTTGTGAAGCTTTCCACAAACTTAATCTGCAAGTTGTCCTCAAGGTTTCCTCGCCAACCTTCAAGTCTCTCCTACCTTGGAAGACTAGATTCGCCAAGCCCAGCTTCTTGATGCTATGGTGAAAAAGGTGAAGATTGGGATTGCTAAGAGTCAGTCCAAATACAAGTGCTACCGCCTTAATGACAAGGACACTCTCTTCTTCGAGGATCGTATTGTTGTGCCCAAAGGTGAACTTCGTAAAGTGATCATGAACGAGGCTCACAATTCTCTCCTCTCCATCCACCCTGGGAGCATGAAGATGTATCAGGACCTTAAGCAAGCTTATTGGTGGACTCGAATGAAGCGCGAGATCGCTCAATTCGTGAATGAATGTGATGTCTGCAGAAGAGTGAAGGCAGAACACCAAAGGCCAGCAGGTCTCCTCCAACCTCTTGCCATTCCAGAATGGAAGTTTGACCACATTGAAATGGACTTCGTGACTGGGTTTCCAAAGTCCAAGCGTGGCAATGATGCTATATTTGTTGTCATCGATAAACTCACCAAAGTGGCTCACTTTCTGCCTATCAAAGAGTCGATCACTGCAGCTCAATTGGCGGAACTCTATACCTCTTGCATTGTCTCTCTGCACGGTATTACTCAAGTGATATCTTCAGACCGTGGCAGCATCTTTACCTCGAAGTTTTGGGATTCTTTTCAGAAGGCCATGGGCACTAACATCCGCTTCAGCACAGCTTTCCATCCTCAAACAAGCGGTCAAGTCGAGCGTGTCAACCAGATTCTTGAAGATATGCTCAGGGCTTGTGTGATCTCCTTCGGCATGAAGTGGGAGGATTGTCTTCCTTATGCTGAATTCTCCTACAACAATAGTTTTCAAGCAAGTTCGGGCAAGGCCCCATTTGAAATTCTATATGGCAGGAAGTGCTGTACCCCTCTCAACTGGTCTGAAACCGGTGAACGTCAGCTTTTGGGTAATGACTTAATCACAGAAGCAGCAGAAATGTGCAAAGTCATTCGTGATAACCTCAAAGCAGCCCAATCCCGCCAAAAGAGCTACTATGATAGTAAGCACCGTGATTTGGCTTTCGAGATCGGAGATCATGTTTACCTCCGCGTCTCTCCTATGAAAGGTACTCGTCGGTTCGGTATCAAAGGGAAGCTTGCCCCTAGATATGTGGGACCTTTCAAGATTGTCAGCAAGAGAGGCGACCTCGCCTATCAACTCGAGCTTCCTTCAAACTTTGCAAATGTTCATGACGTGTTCCATGTCTCTCAGCTTCGAAAGTGCTTCAAGACTCCTGACCGCACCGTCAACTTAGAGGACATTGAGCTCCAAGAAGATCTCTCTTATCGTGAACACCCAGTTGCTATTCTTGAAGAGACTGAACGCAAGACTCGCAACAAGTCAATCAAATTTCTCAAAGTCAAGTGGTCACACCATTCCGACTGTGAAGCTACCTGGGAACGCGAGGATCACCTCCGTTCTGAGTACCCGGAGTTCTTTCAGTCCTAGATCTTGGGACGAGATCCTTTCGTAGTGGTGGAGTGTTGTAACACCCCGGATGTAACTTTCCCTATTTGTACTCCAACTCTTGCCATTTCCGGCGTTAAGTTATATTTATTTCCTCGGGTTTGGGTTTCGTCTCCGTGTGTTGTTGTCATTGTCATGCATCTCATATCATGTCATCATGTGAATTGCATTTGCATACGTGTTCGTCTCATGCATTCGAGCATTTTCCCCGTTGTCCGTTTTGCATTCCGGCGCTTCGTTCTCCTCCGGTGGTCGTTTCTAGCTTTCTTTCGTGTGTGGGGATTAAACATTTCCGGATTGGACCGAGACTTGCCAAGCGGCCTTGGTTTACTATCGGTAGACCGCCTATCAAGTTTCGTATCATTTGGACTTCGTTTGATACTCCAACGGTTAACCGAGGGACCGAAAAGGCCTCGTGTGTGTTGCAGCCCAACACCCCTCCAATTTGGCCCAAAACCCACCAAACTCTACTCCATGTCCTAGAGCGTTCGATCACGATCGCGTGGCCGAAAACCGCACCTCATTTGGACTCTCCTAGCTCCACTTATGCCTATAAATAGCCCCCCCCGTTTTCGGATCTCTCTCCCTCTCCGAAACCCTAGAAGAAAAAAACAGATCCCGCCGCCGCCGGACGTGTCCGCGCCAGGCCGGACAACGTCCGCCGCCCCGCCGCCCTCTTAGCACGTGCCATGTGGCAGACGCCACCTCGCCGCCGCCGCGGGCCGGGGAGTCTGAAGCCGGCACCCGCGGCCCGTCTTCTTCGCCCTGCCGCCCGGCTCCTCCCGCGAGCGCCCCGCCGCCTCCTTCCTCAACTCCGGCGGCCGGAGCGCCCCGCCGCCCCGTCCATCAACTGCGGTGGCCGGAGCGCCCCGCCGCCCCGCCACGCGACTCCGGTGGCCGGAGCTCCGTCGCCTCCCTCCACGGCGAGCGCCGCCCCCGCGGCCACCCTCGCCGCCCCGGCCTTGTTCTCCCTCGCCGGCGATCTCCACTGGCTCCGGTGCCGGTCGTCCTCGGCTTCCACGCCGACCGGTGAACAGTGCAGCGCCGCGCCTCGGTTTCCGTGCGAACCCTAGATCCAGATCCAGAGGTTGTTTTTTTGCCAAGTCCCTAGATTTTTTACTCCACATGCTCATGTTCGAGGCCCCGTAACTTTGCATCCGTAGCTCCGATTTGGACATATAGTATATCAAAATGTTCATCTCAGAGAGTACACCATTTCATTCCATTGCATCATTTTCATTTGAGCTCATCTTGATGCCCAAAATGCTGTTAGAAGAAGGCTTCGTGAGTTAATTGTCAGATCTGCTAGTTCATCTTAGACTTTTGTCATTTTTGCCATGATTATTGTGTGCATGCTATGCCTGTGAGTCCTTCATATGTTTTGTTAAGGATTTTGTTATCTTTCCAGAGGTGCAACCCATGCATTTTTAGGATGTGTGTGGTGACTTGTGCAAGCTTGCAAAGTGAGGCACCCGGTAAATCTGTTTTCAGGGACTTAGTAGTTTTCACAAAGTCTGGGATTATTTAGTTCATGATGCCATATGTTCGTGTTGTTTCCTAGTGATCCGTGCCCCTTTTGAGGATGATCAGTAAGGGAGTTCTGTTAACCTTGTAGTGCTCTATCCATCCATGCCTTTGTTTGCAATTATGGAGCACCCTAGCTTGAGTCAATCAAGCTCTACTTTTGCTTCGTTGTGAATCTGGGCAGATCGTCAACTCGTTTGCGATTTTGCCGATGTTATTGTAGTTGATCCGTGCATGCTATGCCATTGTTCTTGCCATGTCTAGCTTGTATTTTGTGCCTTCTTAATGGATGTATGCTTTCCTTGCCATGACTTGCACCTTGGTGAGTGCATCGAGCTCGTTTACATGCCTTCGTGAGTTATGTTTCAGCATGTCCCAGTTTTCACCAAGTCTGAAAACTGATTATGTTTTTGCTATGTTCGTGTGCTTGTTAGTATATTTTGTGATCCCTTTTGACCCCAGGTCACTTAGGGACTTTTGTTAATATTGTTGAGTAGCTCCATGCCATGTCTTTCTTTGTCATGTTCAGGCCCTGTAGTATGTTGTTTTGTTGCTCCGAAAAGGGCTATATGATCTGAAATTTCAGACAAGTGTTAATTTCACTAAGTCTGAAATCTATTTTGCATTTGTGTTTTTACCATGCTTGTTTGAACCTCCTAATGGATGAATTGGCCGTGGCTCAGTGCTAGTCTTTTGTTAAGAATCTTGTGTGCATCCCTGCCATGTATTTTGTTGCCATGTTTGGGTGCTGTAGCATGTTCATCTCATTGCATTTAGATGCCTACTTGCTGTAAATCGCAGACCGGTGTCATTTTGAATCGCTTGCCATTTCCAAACCGTAACTCCGATTCCGGCGTTCTTTATATCGTTTTCAAGCGATTTCATCTCATCTTTCCAGTGGCACACTTGGAATTCCAAGTTGAGGCCAGGTTTATGCATTTCCTGTCATATCTTGCTTTTTGCATCCCGCATCGCATCCCACATAGCATACCATCTTTGCATCTTATTGTTTGAGCTTGGACGTGGTTGATTGTATCCTTGTTGCTTGTTTGACTTGTTTGGGTAGAGCCGGGAGACGAGTTCGCTAACGAGGAGCCCGTTGAGTTTGCTTTTGAGGATCCAGTCAACTCTGACAGCTTTGCAGGCAAGATGATCATACCCTCGAAATCACTACTATCTTTGCTATGCTAGTTTGCTCGCTCTTTTGCTATGCCAATGCTACGATGCCTACCTTTTGCTTGTCAGCCTCCCAATTGCCATGTTGAAACTCTAACCCACCATGTCCTAGCAAACCGTTGTTTGGCTATGTTACCGCTTTGCTCAGCCCCTCTTATAGCGTTGCTAGTTGCAGGTGAAGATTGGAGCCGTTCCTTGTTGGAACATTTACTTACTTGTTGGGATATCATTATATTGCTATGTTATCTTAATGCATCTATATACTTGGTAAAGGGTGGAAGGCTTGGCCTCTCGCCTAGTGTTTTGTTCCACTCTTGCCGCCCTAGTTTCCGTCATATCGGTGTTATGTTCCCGGATTTTGCGTTCCTTACGCGGTTGGGTTATAATGGGAACCCCTTGATATTTCGCCTTGATTAAAGCTTTTCCAGCAATGCCCAACATTGGTCTTACCATTTGCCACCTAGCCTTTTTGTCCCTTGGGTTCTGCAGACTCAAGGGTCATCTTATTTTAACCCCCCCGGGCCAGTGCTCCTCTGAGTGTTGGTCCAAACTAGAGCCCCTTGCAGCGCCACCTCGGGAAAACTCGAGGGCTGGTTTTAGTTGTACGGATTGCTTATCTGAGTGTGCCCTAAGAAAGAGATATGTGCAGCTCCTATCGGGATTTGTTGGCACATTCGAGCGGTGTTGCTGGTCTTGTTTTAACCTGTCGAAGTGTCTTGAGTTACCGAGACACTGAGTCTGATCGAAACGTCTTGGGAGGAGGTCTATTCCTTCGTTGACCGTGAGAGCTTGTCATGGGCTAAGTTGGGACTCCCCCTCAGGGATTGAACTTTCGAAAGCCGTGCCCGCGGTTATGGGCAGATGGGAATTTGTTAATGTCCGGTTGTAGATAACTTGAACCTTAATTAATTAAAATGAATCAACTGAGTGTGTTACCGTGATGGCCTCTTCTCGGCGGAGTCCGGGAAGTGGACACGGTGTTGGAGTAATGCCTGCGCAGGTTGTTCCTCTAGTTTTTCACGCTCGCGCTTTGCCTCCTCTTCTCGCTCTCTTTTGCGAATAAGATAGCCACCATATATGCTAGTCACTTGCTGCAGCTCCACATATATTTGCCTTACCCTTCCTATAAGCTTAAATAGTCTTGTTCGCGAGGGTGCGAGATTGCTGAGTCCCTGTGGCTCATAGATTCCTATTACACCAGATGCAGGTCCAGGTGATTCCGCTCCAGGTGACGCGTACGAGCTGAAGTGGGAGTTCGATGAGGACTCTCAGCGTTACTATGTTTCTTTTCCCAACGATCAGTAATGGTGCCCAGTTGGGTGTGATTGGGACCGTGTCGCATGTTGGGTTCTCTTCTATTTTGGCGCCGTAGTCGGGCCATGAGTGTTTTGGATGATGTAATGTTATTTATGTTCTTGATTGACGTGGCGAGTGTAAGCCAACTATGTTCTCCCCTTTATTATTCATATTACATGGGATGTTGTGAAGATTGTCTAACTTGCGACATATGCCTTCAATGCGATTATGTCTCTAAGTCGTGCCTCGACACGTGGGAGCTATAGTCGCATCGAGGGTGTTACAGGTTTGCCCCCTCTCCTCTTGAGGACGCCTTGGGCCTTGGTGGGTGGCGCCCCAGCCCACATAGGGGCTGGTCCCTTCCCACTATTTGGCCCATGTAGGCCTCCGGAGCTGGTGGCCCCTCTCGGTGGACCCCCGGACCCCTCCGGTGGTCCTGGTACACTACCGGTGATGCCTGGAACACTTCCGGTGGCCAAAACCATACTTCCTATATATCAATCTTTACCTCCGGACCACTCCGGAACTCCTCGTGACGTCCGGGATCTCATCCGGGACTCCGAACAACATTCGGTAACCGCATACATACTTTCCCTATAACCCTAGCGTCATCGAACCTTAAGTGTGTAGACCCTACGGGTTCGGGAGTCTTGCAGACATGGCCGAGAAAACTCTCCGGTCAATAACCAACAGCGGGATCTGGATACCCATGTTGGCTCCCACATGTTCCACGATGATCTCATCGGATGAACCACGATGTCAAGGACTTAATCAATCCCGTATTCAATTCCCTTTGTCTAGCGGTATTATACTTGCCCGAGATTCGATCATCGGTATCCCAATACCTTGTTCAATCTCGTTACCGGCAAGTCTATTTACTCGTTCTGTAACACATCATCCCGTGATCAACTCCTTGGTCACATTGTGCACATTATGATGATGTCCTACCGAGTGGGCCCAGAGATACCTCTCCGTTACACGGAGTGACAAATCCCAGTCTCGATTGGTGCCAACCCAACAATCACTTTCGGAGATACCTGTAGTGAACCTTTATAGCCACCCAGTTACGTTGTGACGTTTGGCACACCCAAAGCACTCCTACGGTATCCGGGAGTTGCACAATCTCATGGTCTAAGGAAATGATACTTGACATTAGAAAAGCTTTAGCAAACGAACTACACGATCTTTGTGCTAGGCTTAGGATTGGGTCTTGTCCATCACATCATTCTCCTAATGATGTGATCCCGTTATCAACGACATCCAATGTCCATGGTCAGGAAACTATAACCATCTATTGATCAACGAGCTAGTCAACTAGAGGCTTACTAGGGACATGGTGTTGTCTATGTATCCACACATGTATCTGAGTTTCCTATCAATACAATTCTAGCATGGATAATAAACGATTATCATGAACAAGGAAATATAATAATAACCAATTTATTATTGCCTCTAGGGCATATTTCCAACAGTCTCCCACTTGCACTAGAGTCAATAATCTAGTTCACATCGCCATGTGATTAACACTCACAGGTCACATCGCCATGTGACCAACATCCAAAGAGTTTACTAGAGTCACTAATCTAGTTCACATCACTATGTGATTAATACTCAATGAGTTCTGGGTTTGATCATGTTAGGGTTGTGAGAGAGGTTGTAGTCAACGGGTCTTGCCATATTCAGATCCCTATGTATTTCGCAAAACTTTATATCATAGATGCTGCTACTACGTTCCACTTGGAGCTATTCCAAATTGTTGCTCCATTATACGTATTCGGTATCTCTACTCAAAGCTATTCGGATTGGTGTTAAGCTTGCATCGACGTAACTCTTTATGTCGAACTCTTTATCACCTCCATAACCAAGAAACATTTCCTTATTCCTCTAAGGATAATTTTGATCGCTATCTGGTGATCTACTCCTAGATCACCTTTGTACCCTCTTGCCAGACATGTGGCAAGGCACACATCAGGTGCGGTACTCAGCATGGCATACCGTATAGAGCCTATGACAAGAGCATAGGGGACGACCTTCGTCCTTCCTCTTTCTTTTGCCGTGGTCAATCTTTGAGTCTTACTCAACTTCACACCTTACAACTCAGGTGAGAACCCCTTCTTTGACTAATCTATTTTGAACTCTTTCAAAAACATGTCAAGGTGTGCGTTCTTTGAAAGTATCATCAGGCGTCTTGATCTATTTCTATAGATCTTGATGCCCAATATGTAAGCAGCTTTATCCAGGTCTTCCTTTGAAAATCACTCTTCAAACAACCGTTTATGCTTTCAAGAAATTCTACATTATTTCAGATCAACAATAGTCATCCACATATACTTATCAGAAATATTGTAGTGCTCCCACTCACTTTCTTATAAATACAATTTTCTAGCAAACATTGTATAAACCTAAAAGCTTTGATCACTCCATCAAAACATATATTCTGATTCCGGGATGCTTGCTCTAGTCCATAGAAGGATTGCTGGAGCCAGCATACCTTTTAGCATCCTTAGGATCGACAAAACCTTTTATTGTATCACATACAACTTTTCTTACGAAAACTGGTAAGAAAACTTGTTTTGACATCCATGTGTAAGATTTCATAATCGAAAAATACAGCTAATGCTAACATGATTCCGACGGACTTAAGCATCGCTACGGGTGAGAAATTCTCATCGTAGTCAACTCCTTGAACTTGTGAAAATATTCTTTCCCACAAGTCGAGCTTCATAGACGGTAACATTACCGCCCACGTCCGTCTTCTTCTTAAAGATCCATTTATCTCAATGGCTTGGCGATCAACGGGCAAGTCCACCAAAGTCCATACTTTGTTCTGATATATGGATCCTATCTCGGATTTCATGGCTTCTAACCATTTGTCGGAATACGGGCCCACCATCGCTTCTCCATAGCTCGTAGGTTCATTGTTGTCTAACAACATGATATCTAAGACAGGATTACCGTACCACTCAGGAGTAGTACATATCCTTGTCGACGTACGAGGTTCGATAGCAACTTGATCTGAAGCTTCATGATCACTTCCTATTCAACAGACGTAGGTGCCACAGAAAACATCTTTCTGTGTTGCATCGCTCTCTGGTTGAAGTAAAGGTTCGACAACCTCATCAAGTTCTATCTTCCTCCCACTCAATTCTTTCGAGAGAAACTCCTTCTCGAGAAAGGACTCGTTCTTAGCGACAAACAATTTGCCCTCAGATCTGAGATAGGAGGTATACCCAACTGTCACCTTTGGGTATCCTATGAAGATGTGTTTGCCCGCTTTGGGTTCGAGCTTCTTCGGCTGAAGCCTTAAGCATCGCAGCCCCAAACATTAAGAAACGACAACTTTTGTTTCTTGCCAAACCAATGTTCATACGACGTCGTCTGAACGGACTTAGATGGTGTCCTATCTAAAGTGAATGCAGTTGTTTCTAACGCATAACCTCAGAATGAAAACAGTAGATCGGCAAGAGACATCATAGATCACACCATATCTCATAGGGTTCGATTACGACGTTCTGACACACCATTACCTTGTGGTGTTCCAGGTGGCTTCAACTGTGAAACAATTCCATAATGTCTTAAGTGATTGCCAAACTCATAACTCAGAAAATCCCCTTTTGATCAGATCATAGGAAGATGATCTTATTGTTATGATGATTCTTAACTTCACTCTGAAATCGTTTGAACTTTTCAAACGTTTCAGACATGTGCTTCATTAAGTAGATATACCTATATCTACCCAAATCGTCAGTGAAGATGAGAAAACAACGATATCCACCGCACGCTTCAATTCTCATTCGATCACACGCATCAGCATGCATGATTTCCAACAAGTCATTTGCCCGTTTCATTGTACCTGAAAACGGGGTCTTAGTCATCCTGCCCATGAGGCATGGCTCACATGTGTCAAGTGATTCAAAATCAAGTGACTCCAAACATCCATCGACATGGAGTCTCTTCATGCATCTTACGCCAATATGACCTAAGCGGTAGTGCCACGAGAAAGTGGTACTATCATTATTAACTCTACATCTTTTGGCGTGAACATGTGTATTACCACGACCGAGATTCAATGAACCATTCACATAGGGTGCATAACCATGAAAGGTACCATTCATGTAAACAGAATAACCATTATTCTCTAACTTAAATGAATGACCGTATTGCAATGAACATGATCTAATCATATTCATGCTCAACGTAGACACCTGATAACATTTATCTAGGTTCAATACTAATCCCGAAGGCAGATGGAGCGTGCGATGGTGATCTCATCAACTTTGGAAACACTTCCAACACACATCGTCACCACGCCCTTAGCCACTCTCCGTTTAGTCTGTAGCTTTTGCTTCAAGTCACCAGTAATAGCAACTGAACCGGTATCCAATACCCAGGTGCTACCAGGAGTACTAGCGAGGTACACATTAATAACACATATATACTTTGTTGAAGTTGCCAGCCTTCTTATCTACCATGCATTTGGGGTAATTCCGCTACCAGTGACCGTTCCCCTTACAATAGAAGCACTTAGTCTCGGGTTTGCGTTCAACCTTGGGTTCCTTCACTGGAGCGGCAACTGGTTTGCCATCCATGAAGTTTCCCTTCTAGCCCTTGCCCTTCTTGAAACCAGTGGTCTTGTTAAACCATCAACACTTGATGCTCCTTCTTTGATTTCTACCTTTTGCGGTCTTAAGCACCGTGAACAGCTCCGGGATCAACTCGATCCCTTGCATGTCATAGTTCATCACGAAGATCTAGTAGCTTAGTGATAGTGGCTAGAGAACTCTATCAATCACTATCTTATCTGGAAGTTTAACTCCCACTTGATTTAAGTGACTGTAGCATCCAGACATTCTGAGCACATGCTCACTAGTTGAGCTATTCTCCTCCATCTTGTTGGCTAAAGAACTTGTCAGAGGTCTCATACCTCTCAACACGGGCATGAGCCTAAAATCCCAATTTCAGCTCTTGGAACATCTCATATGTTCTATGGCGTTTAAAACATCATTGGAATCCCGATTCTAAGCCGTAAAGTATGGTGCACTAAACTATCAAGTAGTCATCAGGACGTGTCTGTCAGGTGTTCACAACATCCACAGACGATGTTGTAGGGGTTTGCACATAGAGCGGTGCGTCAAAGACGTAAGCCTTCTGTGTAGCAGTGAGGACACTCCTCGGACTACGGACCTAGTCCGCATCATTGCTTACAATATCTTTCAACTTAATCTTTCTCTAGGAACGTATTGAAACAAGGAGCTACAACGTGAGCTATTTATCTACAACATATTTGCAAAGACAATTTAGACTATGTTCCTGATAATTGAGTTCATCTAATCAAATTATTTAATGAACTCCCACTCAGATAGACATCCCTCTAGTCATCTAAGTGAAACATGATCCGAGTCAACTAGGCCGTGTCCGATCATCACGTGAGACGGACTAGTCAACATCGGTGAACATCTTCATGTTGATCGTATCTTCTATACGACTCATGCTCGACCTTTCGGTCTTCTGTGTTCCGAGGCCATGTCTGTACATGCTAGGCTCGTCAAGTCAACCTAAGTGTTTTTGCTGTGTAAATCTGGCTTACACCCGTTGTATTCGAACTTTAGAATCTATCACACCCGATCATCACGTGGTTCTTCGAAACAACGAACCTTCGCAATGGTGCACAGTTAGGGGGAACACCTTTCTTGAAATTTTAGTGAGGGATCATCTTATTTAATCTACCGTCGTTCTAAGCAAATAAGATGTAAAACATGATAAACATCACATGCAATCAAATAGTGACATGATATGGCCAATATCATTTTGCTCCTTTTGATCTCCATCTTCGGGCCTCCATGATCATCGTTGTCACCGGCATGACACCATGATCTCCATCATCATGATCTCCATCATCGTGTCTTCTTGAAGTTGTCTCGTCATCTGTTACTTCTACTACTATGGCTAACACTTTAGCAATAAAGTAAAGTAATTACATGACGTTTATGTTGACACACAGGTCATAAATAAATTAAGACAACTCCTATGGCTCCTGCCGGTTGTCATACTCATCGACATGCAAGTCGTGATTCCTATTACAAGAACATGATCAATCTCATACATCACATATATCATTCATCACATCCTTTTGGCCATATCACATCACAAGGCATATGCTGCAAAAACAAGTTAGACGTCCTCTAATTGTTGTTGCAAGTTTTTACGTGGCTGCTATAGGTTTTTAGCAAGAACATTTCTTACCTACGCCAAAACCACAACGTGATATGCCAATTTCTATTTACCCTTCATAAGGACCCTTTTCATCGAATCTGGTCCGACTAAAGTGGGAGAGACAGACACCCGCTAGCCACCTTATGCAACTAGTGCATGTCAGTCGGTGGAACCAGTCTCACGTAAGCGTACGTGTAAGGTCGGCCCGGGCCGCTTCATCCCACGATGCCGCCGAATCAAGATAAGACTAGTAACGGCAAGTAAATTGACAAAATCGACGCCCACAACAGCTTTGTGTTCTACTCGTGCATAGAAACTACGCATAGACCTAGCTCATGATGCCACTGTTGGGGATCGTAGCAGAAATTCAAAATTTTCTACACATCACCAAGATCAATCTATGGAGTAATCTAGCAATGAGGGGAAGGAGAGTGCATCTACATACCCTTGTAGATCGCTAAGCGGAAGCGTTCAAGTGAACGGGATTGATGGAGTCGTACTCGTCGTGATCCAAATCACCGATGATCCTAGTGCCGAACGGACGGCACCTCCGTGTTCAACACACGTACAGCCCAGTGACGTCTCCTACGCCTTGATCCAGCAAGGGGAGAAGGAGAGGTTGGGGAAGACTCCATCCAGCAGCAGCACGATGGCGTGGTGGTGGTGGAGGAGCGCGGGACTCCAGCAGGGCTTCGACAAGCACTACGAGAGACGAGGAGGGAGAGGGGTAGGGCTGCGCCAACAGGGAGATTGAATCGCGCGTTGGGCTGCCCCTTTGCTCAAGTATATATAGGGGGAGGGGAGGGGCTGCGCCCCCACCTAGGGTTCCCTCCCTAGGGGTGGCGGCAGCCCCCAGATCCCATCTGGGAGGCGGCCAAGGGGGAGAGAGAGGGGGGCGCACCTAGGGTGGGCCTTAGGGCCCATCTGCGCCTAGGGGGTGCCCCCTCTCCTCTTGAGGACGCCTTGGGCCTTGGTGGGAGGCGCCCCAGCCCACATAGGGGCTGGTCCCTTCCCACTATTGGCCCATGTAGGCCTCCGGGGCTGGTGGCCCCTCCCGTTGGACCCCCGGACCCCTCCGGTGGTCCCGGTACACTACCGGTGATGCCCGGAACACTTCCGGTGGCCAAAACCATACTTCCTATATATCAATCTTTACCTCCGGACCACTCCGGAACTCCTCGTGACGTCCGGGATCTCATCCGGGACTCCGAACAACATTCGGTAACCGCGTACATACTTTCCCTATAACCCTAGCATCATCGAACCTTAAGTGTGTAGACCCTACGGGTTCGGGAGTCATGTAGACATGGTCGAGACAACTCTCCGGTCAATAACCAACAGCGGGATCTGGATACCCATGTTGACTCCCACATGTTCCACGATGATCTCATCGTATGAACCACGATGTCAAGGACTTAATCAATCCCGTATTCAATTCCCTTTGTCTAGCGGTATTATACTTGCCTGAGATTCGATCGTCGGTATCCCGATACCTTGTTCAATCTCGTTACCGGCAAGTCTCTTTACTCGTTCCGTAACACATCATCGGTATCAACTCCTTGGTCACATTGTGCACATTATGATGATGTCCTACCGAGTGGGCCCAGAGATACCTCTCCGTTACACGGAGTGACAAATGCCAGTCTCGATTCGTGCCAACCCAACAGACACTTTCAGAGATACCTAAAGTGAACCTTTATATCCACCCAGTTACATTGTGACGTTTGGCACACCCAAAGCACTCATACGGTATCCGGGAGTTGCACAATCTCATGGTCTAAGGAAATGATACTTGACATTAGAAAAGCTTTAGCAAACGAACTACACGATCTTTGTGCTAGGATTAGGATTGGGTCTTGTCCATCACATCATTCTCCTAATGATGTGATCCCGTTATCAATGACATCCAATGTCCATGGTCAGGAAACCGTAACCATCTATTGATCAACGAGCTAGTCAACTAGAGGCTTACTAGGGACATGGTGTTGTCTATGTATCCACACATGTATCTGAGTTTCCTATCAATACAATTCTAGCATGGATAATAAACGATTATCATGAACAAGGAAATATAATAATAACCAATTTATTATTGCCTCTAGGGCATGTTTCCAACACCAATGTCTGGTCGCAACAATCGAGTATAGAAAGGGGGCAAAGAGGGAGCAAAGCAACCGTGAATACTCATCCAAAGTACTCGCAAGCAAGGAGCTACACTACATATGTATGCATTGGTATCAAATGGAAAAAGGGTATCATATGTGGAATGAACTGCAGAAAGCCAGAATAAGAGGGGGATAGCTAGTCCTTTCGAAGACTACGCTTCTGGTAACCTCCATCTTGCAGCAGAAGAAGAGAGTAGATGGTAAGTTCACCAAATAACATCGCATAGCATAATCCTAACCGATGATCCTCCCCTTGTCGCCCTGTGAGAGAGCGACCACCGGTTGTATCTGGCACTTGGAAGGGTGTGTTTTATTAAGTATCCGGTTCTAGTTGTCATAAGGTCAAGGTACAACTCCGGGTCGTCCTTTTACCAAGGGACACGGCTATTTGAATAGATCAACTTCCCTGCAGGGGTGCACCACATTTCCCAACACGCTCGATCCCATTTGGCCGGACACACTTTCCTGGGTCATGCCCGGCCTCAAAAGATCAACATGTCACAGCCCTACCTAGGCACAACAGAGAGGTCAGCACGCCGGTCTAAATCCTATAGCGCAGGGGTCTGGGCCCATCGCCCATTGCACACCTGCACATTGCGTGGGCGTCCGGAGAGCAGACCTAGGAACCTCCATTACAAAGGAAGTTGCGTTACGCGGTCCAACCCGGCGTGCGCCGCTCAGTCGCTGACGTCACGAAGGCTTCAGCTGATACCACGATGTTGAGTGCCCATAACTGTCCCCGCGTAGATGGTTAGTGTGTATAGGCCAGTGGCCAGACTCAGATCAAATACCAAGATCTCGTTAAACGTGTTATCTTGAAATAACCGCGAACGCCGACCAGGGCCAGGCCCACCTCTCTCCTAGGTGGTCTCAACCTGCCCTGTCGCTTTGCCACAAAGATCCACACGGAGGGCCGTTGGGACAAAGGTCCTTCCAGCCCCCAATCCGTGAATCACTCGCGGGTGCTCCACGAGCCGACCCGACTTTAGTCACCACATGTATCATGTATAAAGTATATAGTATATACCCGTGATCACCTCCCGAGTGATCACGGCCCGATATTATAGCATGGCAGACGGACAAGAATGTAGGGCCACTGATGATAAACTAGCATCCTATACTAAGCATTAGGATTGCAGGTAAAGGTAACAACAGTAGTTGCAAGGACAGGCTATGCATCAGGATAGGATTAACGGAAAGTAGTAACATGCTACACTACTCTAATGCAAGCAGTATAGAGTAGAGTAGCCGATATCTGGTGATCAAGGGGGGGGGGCTTGCCTAGTTGCTCTGGCAAGAGAGAGGGGTCATCAACACCGTAGTCGTACTGGGTAGCAGCAGCATCGGTATCGGTGTCTAGCGAGAGAAGAGGGGGAAGAAACAATAAATATTAAGCAAATAGATGCATAGCGATGCAAGACATGACAAGTATCGGCGCTAGGGGTGCCCTAACGTGGTACGAGGTGGTACCGGTGAAGGGGGAAAACATCCAAGAAAGTATTCCCGGTGTTTCGAATTTTCGGACAGATGAACCGGAGGGGGAAATTTGCGTGTTTGCTATGTTAGGGATGCGTGGCAGACGAACGGGCTGCGAATCCGGATTCGCCTCGTCGTTCTGAGCAACTTTCATGTACAAAGTTTTTCCATCCGAACTATGGTTTATTTTATATTAGTTTTTCAAAGTTTTAAATGATTTTCTAATTTTTTGGATTTAGTTTAATTCGAAATTAAGTAGGTATTTAAATGCTATGGGTACACAGGAAGTGTACCCAGAAGTGTGCACCTGACACTGACAGGTGGGGACAGTTGACTAAGTCAGCTGCCCAGCCAGCACCCAGTCAGCAGAGGCTGACAGATGGGGCATGTTGACTGAGTTGACCCGGTCAACATCTGACTGGTCAAAGGGTGAATAGCAAAGGTGGGTCCCGGCTGTCATAGACTGTTTAGTTAACTAACAGTAGTTAACTAGGTTAATTAAACATAATTAATTAAGTGAATTAATATTTTTATTTTATCAATTATATTTTTTTATTTTTGTTTTCGTTCTGGGGGCATGGGGCCCGAATGGCAGTGACCCGAATGACCTAACGGGCGCTGGGCGCCGGGCGGAACGGGCGACGAGCGCCAGCCCGACAGGGCGCCGCGGGGCAGCGGCCGAAGGGGCGGGCGTGCGGCCTGGCTCAGGCGGCCACGGCCGCGGCCGGAGCAAGGCGACTCGGTTTAGTGGAGAGG
>NC_041388.1:693176512-693189859 GCF_002162155.2 Triticum dicoccoides
GTGGCCTCCGGCGAGGTCCTCAGGCGGCAGGCGCGTCCGATCCGGGCGGTGACAGACAAGGGCGAGGTGGAGGCGTCGAGCCCGATCCCGATTGGATCGGGGGAGAGTGAGAGTGGGGGCGCAAGTGGGGGGGAGTGGGTGCTGTTGGATTAGGGTTTCGGGATGGGGGGGATAAGGGGCGGCCGGCTGGGCCGGTTCGACCGGGCCGGCGGAAGTGGCCAGCTGGGCCGGTTGGCCCAGTTGGGCCAGGGGCACTTTTCCTTAGTTTAATTTTTTTTCTTTTTGTATTTTCTTTTCTTTAATTTATTTACTTTTATATTTTAAATCATTTTAAATTATTTAGGTCTTTTATAAAAATGTGTTTACTACACCATAAATTCCTATGCATTTATTTGCACACACCGAACAATTTTGTTTTAATTTTTGAAAACTTTTATTATTTAACCTTATTTTAAATTTGAATTTCAATCGGTTTTAAACTAGCGATAGGTTAGCAACAGTAACCGTGGTGACATGGCATGATTAGCGTTGGATTACTGTAGCACGATTATCCGGGCGGTACAAATCTCCTCCACTACAAGAAATCTCGTCCCGAGATTTAGGAGGTAGAAGGAAACAGTGCGGGGGATTCATCACGCAGGCGGTCCTCGCATTCCGAAGTGGCTTTGTCTTCAGAGTGATTCGACCACTGGACTTTGAGGAACTTGATCGCCTTCTGACGTGTGCGGCGTTCAGCTTGGTCAAGAATGCTGACCAGATGCTCTTTATAGGAGAGGTCCTGTTGCAATTCGAGCACTTCATGATCCACTGCTCGGATTGGATCCTTGAAGCAACGGCGGAGTTGTGACACGTGGAACACATCGTGAACCTGGGAAAGGTTCGGCGGAAGCTCCAGTTGATATGCCACTTTTCCATGCCTTTCGAAAATAGTGAAGGGACCGATATAGCGACGAGCTAGCTTGCCCTTGATCCCGAAGCGGTGAGCACCCTTCATTGGTGTAACTCGAAGATAAGCCTTTTCGCCAGGTTGATAGACCATGTCTTGGTGATGACGGTCATACTGACTTTTCTGACGTGACTGAGCAGTCTTGAGATTCTCGCGTATAATGTGAACTTGTTCTTCGGCCTGTTGGATAATATCCGGACCGAAGAGTGGACGTTCCCCAGTTTCTGACCAGTTCAGAGGGGTTCGACACTTTCGTCCATATAGCACTTCGAAGGGGGACATCTTCAGACTAGCTTGATAGCTATTATTATAAGAGAACTCGGCATATGGAAGAGATTCCTCCCATTTCTTGCCGAAGGAAATTACACAAGCTTGAAGCATGTCTTCGAGAACTTGGTTGACACGTTCAACATGTCCTTGCGACTGAGGATGAAACGTCGTACTGAACGACAGGTGAGTTCCCATAGCTTCTTGGAAACTCACCCAAAATCTTGAAGTGAATAAGCTGCCACGGTCTGAACTGATAACCAGTGGAATACCGTGAAGTGAAACAATTCTGGACATGTAGAGAGTAGCAAGCTGACTAGTAGTGATTGTCTCTTTGACCGCTAGAAAATGTGCAACTTTAGAAAGCCGGTCAATGATGACAAGAATAGCATCATTACCTTTCTGCGATTTGGGAAATCTAGTGACGAAGTCCATTTCAACATGGTCCCATTTCCATTCAGGAATAGAGATAGGTTGCAGAGTTCCAGCAG
Source organism: Triticum dicoccoides (assembly GCF_002162155.2). Lineage (NCBI taxonomy): Eukaryota > Viridiplantae > Streptophyta > Magnoliopsida > Poales > Poaceae > Triticum > Triticum dicoccoides. Next base: position 693,178,217 of record NC_041388.1, read on the forward strand.
GCCTTTGATGCTCTGCTTTGATACGGCGGCAAACGTCACACTCCGCAACATAACGAGCAATGTCCTGCTTCATATTAGACCACCAGAATCTTTGACGAATATCCTGGTACATCTTTGTACTACCAGGATGGATGGACAGAGGCGTATCATGAGCTTCTTTCATAACCCTTTTAGTCTTATCCAGGTTTTTCTTCGAACATGGTACCACTAGGCGGCCTTTGAAGTACAAGGTGCCATCATCGGCGATAGTGAAGAATGAGGGATTTCCTTCTGCTAGATGGCGTTTAATCTTATGGACTTCAGAGTCATAACCTTGAATAGTCTTTATACCAGCTACGAGATCTGGTACGACAGCCAGGGTATTTAGAGAACCCTGAGTAACAACATGAAGATTCATCTTGCGGAACTCCGGGGGAGGGGGAGCGAGTGCACTAGGAGGAACAATATGAAGGTTCAGCTTACTAAACTCTTCGACAAGCGAGGGCTGAACTTTGTGAACCTGGAGGTGATTGCAGTAAGACTTGCGGGTCAAGGCATCAGCCATTACATTAGCCTTGCCAGGAGTATAGGATATACCCACGTCAAAGTCTACAACAGTCTCCATCCATCTCTGCTGACGGAGGTTCAGATCTGGCTAAGTAAACAGATACTTCAGACTTTGGTGGTCGGTGAAGATTTCGCAACGATTACCGAGAAGGTAATGTCGCCACTGCTTCAGTGCATGAATGACAGCAGCAAGCTCGAGGTCGTGAAGTGGGTAGTTTTCTTCATGAGGGCGCAGTTGACGAGAGGCATAAGCAATCACTCTGCGCTCTTGCATTAGGACATAGCCTAACCCTTGACGGGAAGCGTCGCAGTAAACGACGAAGTCCTTCTTAGTATCAGGTGGAGAAAGGACCGGGGAAGAAGTCAACTTGTCTTTGAGCGCCTGGAAACTTTCCTGACACTTGTCTGTCCATTCGAACTTGACACCCTTATGAAACAGATTAGTCAGAGGCCTGGCAATCTTGGAGAAGTTCTCAACGAATCGACGACAATAGCTGGCGAGACCGAGAAAACTTTGGACTTGCTTGACATTCTTTGGAGGAGTCCAATCAAGAATAGCCTGAACTCGTTCAGGGTTGACGGCAATACCATCCTTGGAGATGACATGCCCAAGATAGGTTACTTCGGGGAGCCAGAATTCACACTTGGAATACTTAGCATACAGTTGATGCTCTCGAAGCTTTTCCAGCACAAGACGAAGATGTCCAGCATGTTCTTCTTTATTCTTGGAAAATACAAGGATATCATCCAGATAAACCACGACGAACTTGTCAAGGTAATCCATGAATATATAGTTCATTAGACGAGAGAAGGTGGCGGGAGCATTCGTTAAGCCGAATGACATGACGGTGTACTCGTAAGACCCATACCGAGTCACGAAGGCGGTCTTTGGGATATCCTCTTCACGAACACGAATCTGGTGGTAACCCAATCTCAAGTCGAGTTTGGAGAACACTGATGAGCCAGCCAGTTGATCATAAAGATCATTGATCCGAGGAAGAGGATATTTATTCTGAATGGTAGCTTGGTTTATAGGACGGTAGTCTTGGACTAATCGGTTTGTCCCATCCTTCTTCTTAACAAAGAGAGAAGGTGCTCCCCAAGGAGAGCAACTAGGGAGAATGAAACCTTTGACAAGAGATTTGTTGATTTCCTCCTTAAGCTCAATGAGTTCATGCGGCGGCATCTTGTAGGGTCGTTTGGCTATAGGGGTGGTGCCGGGTTTCAAGTCGATGATGAATTCGACAGCTCTAGCAGGGGGAATCCCTGGAAGTTCTTCTGGGAAGACGTCTTGGAATTCATGAACAACGGGAATGTTTTCAATGCCCTCGAGTGGTGCAGCGTTCAACGCATTCAAGGCATAAAGTCGTGCCTCGGCGTTCTGAACTAGATGAGCTTGGTAAGCAAATATTTCATCAGAAGGGTGTAGTAGATGGACGACCTTAGTGGCACAAACTATAGAAGCAGTATGCGCTTCCAACCAATCCATTCCCAGAATGAGGTCGATGCTACAGGACTTCAGTACGATGGGAGAGGCAAGGAATTCCAGTCCTTCGATTTCAACGGGGACGTCATTGCAAATCATGGAGGTCCGACATTGGCCCGCGGGAGTGTGCACTAATAGCGAAGTTGTAACGCCCCGTGATCGATGTGCTAGGTGTCCTCCAGTTATTTGCTGTTGTGGCTTTGTCATTGCTTGCGTGTCATGCTTTGCATATCATGTCATCATGCACATTTCATTTGCATACATGTTCGTCTCATGCATCCGAGCATTTTTCCCGTTGTCCGTTTTGCATTCCGGCGCTCCTATCTCCTCTGGTGGTCCTTTCTACCTCTTTTTCATGTGCGGGTGTTAAACGTTTTCGGATTGGAACGAGACTTGCCAAGCGGCCTTGGTTTACTACCGGTAGACCGCCTGTCAAGTTTCGTACCATTTGGACTTCGTTTGATGCTCCAACGGTTAACCCAGGGACCGAAAAGGCCTCATGTGTGTTGCAGCCCAACACCCTTCCAATTTGGCCCAAAACCCACCAAAACCCTCTCCATCATCTAGAGCGTTCGATCACGATCGCGTGGCCGAAAACCGCACCTCATTTGGACTCTCCTAGCTCCCTCTACCTATAAATATGTGCTCCCCTCCCGAAATTCGCGGATGAAACCCTAACTTCGTCCTCTCCGCGCCGCCGGACACTTCTCCACCGCGCCGGACAATGTCCGCGTCGCCGTTCCCGTCCAATCCGCACCGGCCACGTCACCCTCGCCACCTTCTCTCTCCTCCAGCCCCGCCGGCGGCCTGCGCGGCCCGGATCGGGCCCATGGGGCCCAACCGCCGCCGCCCGAGCGCCTGCTCCCCGTCGCCGCCGCTGCGCTCGCCGCCGGCCGCCGCCTCCACCGCGCGCCGACTCCGCCGCTGCGCCGCCACCTCCCGCTCGCCGTTGTCACCCGGCCCGAGGCATCACTCCTCCGCCGCCCTCGTGCAACTCCGACGCCGGCGCCGCCCTCCGCCGCTTCTCCGGCGTTCTCCGTCCGCTGGAGCTCCGCGCCACCGTGTCCTTGTCGCCGGCCATCGCCGGAGTTCACCGCCCGCGTCGCCGGCGTGCACACCGGCTAGATCCGGCCCGGGTGGGTCAGATCCATCGGGTGCCCGAACCAAACACGCCCCGTCCAGATCCGTATCCGTGCCGTCCCGCTTCTCTCCGTCCCGCGTTGACTTTTCGCGGAGGTATAAATTCCACTAAGTCCCCGATTTCCAGATTCAAATGCCCTTGTTCTTCATGTCGTAACTTTGCATCCGTAGCTTCGATTCATGCGTGTAGCATATCAAAATGTTCGTCTCAGAGAGCACTTCATTTCATCTCATTGCATCATTTTCATTTGAGTTCATCTTGATGCCCGAAATGCTGTTGGAAGAGTGCTATTTGAGTTAAATTGTCAGATCTGTTGTACCAAATAGCTATTTCTCATTTTTGCCATGATTAATGTGTGCATGATATGCTCCTGACCTCTACATGTGTTTTGTTATATGCCATGCCATCTTTCCAGAGGTGCTATCCATGTATTTTTGTGATGTGTGTGGTGACTAGCACAAGCTTGCAAAGTGGTGCATTTGTTAATGCTGATTTCAGGGACTTAGTAATTCCACTAAGTCCTTGATCTGTTTATCTCAATATGCCATATGTTCATGTTGTTTTTTAGTGATCCGTGCCTCTTTTGAGGATGACCAGTAAGGATGTTTTGTTAATCTTGTAGTTCTCTATTCATCCATGTCTTTGTTTGCATATATGGAGCACCCTAGCTTGAGTCAATCGAGCTCTACTTTTGCTATTTCGTGAATCTGGGCAGATTGTCTACTTGTTAGCGATTTTGCCGAGGATGTTGTTGTTGATCCGTGCATGCTATATTGTTGTTCTTGCCATGTTCTAGCTTATATAATATGTATCCTTGATGGGTGTATGCTTAGTTTGTCATGCCTTGCTCTGTAGTGAGTGCATCGAGCTCGTAAACATGCCTACTCGTTAACTGATTTGCATACTCCAGTTTTTCACTAAGTCTGAGATCCGTTTATGTTTTTGCCATGTTCACATGCTTGCAATTGTATTTTCCGATCCATCTTGGCTCAAGGTCACTAAGGGACTTTTGTTAAGCTCTTTGAGTAGCTTCATGCCATGCCTTTCTTTGCCATGTTAAGTTCCTGTAGCATATACTTTTATTGCTCCAAAGTGTGCTACCTGATCTGAAATTTCAGGCTTGTGTTAATTTCACTAAGTCTGAAACCTGTTTACCAATTGCACTTTTGCCATGCTTGTTTGAACCTGTTAGTGGATGAATTGGCCGTAGCTCAGTGTTCATCTTTTGTTAAGCATTATGAGTGGATCCCTGCCATGTATTTTGTTGCCATGTTTGGGTGTTGTAGCATATTTATCTTGTTGCATTTAGTGGGTCACTTGCTGTTTATCGCAGACCGGTGCCATATTTGTTTTGCTTGCCATTTCCAAACCGTGCATCCGATTCCGGCGATCTTTATATCGATTTCAACCGAAATCACCTCACCTTTCCAGTGGCACACTTGGATTTCCAAGTTGAGGCCAGGTTCATTCATCTCTTGTCAAATCATGCATATGCATCGCATACCTCATCTCGCATATCATACCATGTTCATGTGTGGTTTGTTTACTATGTTGTGTGCTTCTTTCCGGTGTTTGCTTCTTCGGGTTGGTTTTGGTAACGTCGCGTTGTGAGGATCCGTTCGACTACGTCCGTTTGTCTTCTTCATGGACTTGTTCTTCTTCCTTGCGGGATTTCATGCAAGATGATCATACCCTCGAAATCACTTCTATCTTTGCTTGCTAGTTGCTCGCTCTTTTGCTATGCCTATGCCGTGATACCTACCACTTGCTTATCATGCCTCCTATATTGCTGAACCAAGCCTCTAACCCACCTTGTCCTAGGAAACCGTTGTTTGGCTATGTTACCGCTTTGCTCAGCCCCTCTTATAGCGTTGTTAGTTGCAGGTGAAGATTGAAGTTTGTTCCTTGTTGGAACATGGAGATGTTGTTCCTTGTTGGAACATGTATTACTTGTTGGGATATCACAATATCTCTTATTTAATTAATGCATCTATATACTTGGTAAAGGGTGGAAGGCTCGGCCTTATGCCTGGTGTTTTGTTCCACTCTTGCCGCCCTAGTTTCCGTCATATCGGTGTTATGTTCCCGGAGTTTGCGTTCCTTACACGGTTGGGTAATAATGGGAACCCCTTGACAGTTCGCGTTGAATAAAACTCCTCCAGCAATGCCCAACCTTGGTTTTACCATTTGCCTCACCACCACCTACTTTTCCGTTGGGAGTCGCTCTCTCGAGGGTCATCATTATTTTAACCCCCCCAGCCAGTGCTCCTCTGAGTGTTGGTCCAAATTGTCAGCCGCCGGTGGCCACCAGGGGCAACTCTGGGCTGGCCTACCAGAAGTTTGGACAATCTGAGTGTGCCCTGAGAAAGAGATATGTGCAGCTCCTATTGAGATTTGTCGGCACATTCGGGCGGTGTTGCTGGATTTGTTTTAACTTGTCGAAATGTCTTGTAGAACCGGGATACCGAGTCTGATGGAATGTCTCGAGAGAAGGTATATCCTTTGTTGACCATGAGAGCTTGTCATGGGCTAAGTTGGGACACCCCTGCAGGGATTTGAACTTTCGAAAGCCGTGCCCGCGGTTATGGACAGATGGGAATTTGTTAATGTCCAGTTGTAGATAACTTGAACCTTATATTAATTAAAATACATTAACCCCGTGTGTAACCGTGATGGTCTCTTTCCGGCAGAGTCCGGGAAGTGAACACGGTGTTGGAGTTATGCTTGAGGTAGGTTGTTCTAGGATCACTTCTTGATCATAGTTTCTCGACCGTGCTTTGCCTTCTCTTCTCGCTCTCATTTGCGTATGTTTAGCCACCATATATGCTAGTCGCTTGCTGCAGCTCCACCTCATACTTTTACCTTACCCAAAAGCTTAAATAGTCTTGATCGCAAGGGTGCGAGATTGCTGAGTCCCCGTGACTCACAGATACTTCCAAAACCAGCTTGCAGGTGCCGTTGAACCGTGCAGCTGATGCAACCAAGCTCAGGAGGAGCTCAATGAAGATCTTGTCCTTTGTGTTGTTTCGTTCTAGTTGATCAGTAGTGGAGCCCAGTTGGTGTCGATCGGGGGACCTTGTCGCATTTGTGGTTCTTCTTTTCTTTTGGCTCCGTAGTCGGGCCTTGATTGTAACTGGTTGATGTAATGCTTTATTCATGTAATTGTGTGAAGTGGCGATTGTAAGCCAACTATGTATCTCTGTCCCTTATGTATTACATGGGTTGTGTGAAGATTACCTCACTTGCAACATTGCTTTCAATGCGGTTATGCCTCTAAGTCGTGCTTCGACACGTGGGAGATATAGCCGCATTGAGGGCGTTACAGAAGTGTTCATGTACTCACATTTAATGTCGTGCAAGCATGCAAAATCTTCTGACATGAATGAATGCGATGCACCTGTATCAAATAAAACAGATGATGGTGCTGAATTTAGGAGAAGTGTACCCATCACGGTAGTAGGCTGGTCTAGAACTTCATTGAGATCAATGTGGTTGGCATGAACACGACCATAAGACCTGGCATTGTTGTTGCGAGGCTGGTTGCTTCCACGACCAGCTGCAGGAAGGGCCAGTTGATTCTGGTTCTGAAGGCAGCTCCTGGCGAGGTGACCTGGTTGGCCACACTTGTAGCACAGACCATTATTGGGAGTGGGAACAGGAGCTTGGGGTGGTGGAGTTATAAGCCTTGGCTGCCTAGTTGGTGGGGGAGGCAGACGCGATGCAGCATAAGACTGCCTTGGAGCATGTGCAGTTGGCTGGTACATGCTGTTGGGAGTCCATATCCTACGCTTCTGCGAGGACGGGCCCGAAGATGAGCCCGGGTCACGGTTGCGCCTGTGAGAGCTCTGGTGTTCCTGTAGACCAGTTTCGGCATTGATGGCCTTGTTCACCAAGGTGGCGAGATCAGCAAAGTCATGCACTAGAAGTGCGAGCTTGATATCAGCTTAAAGGCCATCATAGAACTTCTCCTGTCTGTGTGCATTAGTTGCAATGTCTTCTTCAGCATAGCGGGACAGATCCAGAAACTCCCACTGATAAGCTTCCACAGTTTTGTTGCCCTGAGTGAAGTTGCAAAACTCACGCTTCTTCCGGTCCATGACTCCCCGAGGAATGAAGCAAGCACGGAAGGCAGCTTGGAAGTCTGGCCAGGTGATGATTGTTCCAACTGGTAGAGTACGCCTGTGGCTGTCCCACCATTGAGCTGCGGGTCCCTTCAGGAAGAAGGAAGCAAAGGTGACATAGCTGGCAGGGGCTACATCAGCAAACTCCATCTCATAGGTGATGTCACAGAGCCAGTCATCAGCATCCAGGGGCTGAGTTGAGCTGCGGTACACAGTTGGGTTCAGGCGCATGAAATCCTGCAGAGTTACTGGGGTTGGCTGCTGGTTCATATTGGGGCGAGGAAACTGAGCCATCATATTCTCCATGAACTGGCGATTCATCTCAAGCTATTGGATCATACCAGCCATGTACTCAGGCGGTGGTGGGGCGTTGCCACCACAACCACGACCACCTGGTCTAACCATCCTGCTAATATATAACAGGAGTAGTTCAGCATTGAGAAATTGCAAGGACAAGAATCATTCATGATGAAACATGCATAATGAAAGGAACACGATAGATACTACATAGTAGTTGGCACATCTTACAAAAGTGATCATGCATAGAGTTCGGTACACAGAGTTCAGTACATAGGCTAAGAACATCATAGGCGGCACGCAGGCTCGCGGCGAATGCATCTAACACTAACAAGCAAGCCTACATCAGTCCCAGGAGGAACTGTGGAGGTAGGTGTAGCCTGACAGCTGGTAGTGACGCGAAGGGAAGTCCTCCACTAGCCTGGGGTCCGCAGATACTCTGATGCGGAACCCGACGCGCAGGTGGCAGGAGAGGACCAAGTGCGGGAGAGTAGCCTCCCTCATCTGGCCAAACAACGCCCTGGGGCATCACGGTCCTGGAAGGGTAGATTGCAGAATGCGGCAGATCACCAGATCGGACAGAGGGGTGCAATAGCGTCAGAGCACGGTACAGGTGCTGACGGGTGGTGTACAACTCGTGGTGAAGAGCTCGGTTAGCTCTATCCAGCCCATCAGCATGCAGAACCAGGTTCTGATGGTAGAAGGGCTCTCGGGTGACAGTGGAGTAGGCAGCAGTGTAGTATCCCTCCGCACCAACATCGGATGCGATAGCAATGTGCCTAAAGGAGGAGGTGTCCAACTCCTGATACTCTCCACGAAGACGTGTCAGAGAAGCATAAGCAACATCGTGGACCGCCATGTCGATAGTCACTCCAACACCATGAGCAGTGTGCAACACGGTAGTGGAGTCATACTCCCGAGAGTAGAGGTGGACGATGGCACGGTACTGCTCCTGGTTGAAGTCCTGGTACTCCTCATAGACGGTGTACTCAGGGTGCCGCCATAACCCAGATAGGTCATCATCTCAACCAACACGGCAGGTGATCCTGAGGCACCAATGGCCGTCGTGTGGCGCACGACCTGTCTCGTGGGTTCCATCTAAAAACAAAGATGTTTCAAAGGAGTCAACTGACAGTGTGGATAATTTTCAATATACTACTCTAAAGAATAGCTAGGGCTTATCCAACTTTGGGGTGAACGTGGTCACGGGATCCTAATGTTAAAGTTAGTAAAATCGTTTAACCCGAGTAGGAGAGATTTCAGAGTCCCAGAGTAAGGATCGAGGAGTAAAAGATACTAATACCACCCAGAAGGCGATGTGGGCCCGTAAGGCACACAACCATGTTAGAAAAAGTTTTTGTAATGTCTAGACTCAACTTCGGCTAAGGACTGTGGAAGGAGGATCCCTACAGGCAGTCGGCTCTGATACCAACTTGTGACGCCCCCGATTCAATCATACACTAATCATACACGCAAACATGTACGATCAAGACCAAGGACTCACGGGAAGATATCACAACACAACTCTACAAATAAAAATAAGTCATACAAGCATCATATTACAAGCCAGGGGCCTCGAGGGCTCGAATACAAGAACTCGATCATAGACGAGTCAGCGGAAGCAACAATATCTGAGTACAGACATAAGTTAAACAAGTTTGCCTTAAGAAGGCTAGCACAAACTGGGATACAGATTGAAAGAGGCGCAGGCCTCCTGCCTGGGATCCTCCTAAACTACTCCCGGTTATCGTCAGCGATCTGCACGTAGTAGTAGGCACCTCCCGAGTAGTAGTAGTAGTCGTCGACAGTGGCGTTTGGCTCCTGGGCTCCAACGTCTGGTCGCAGCAATCGAGTATAGAAAGGGGGAAAAGAGGGAGCAAAGCAACCGTGAGTACTCATCCAAAGTACTCGCAAGCAAGGAGCTACACTACATATGTATGCATTGGTATCAAATGGAATAAGGGTATCATATGTGGACTGAACTGCTGAAAGCCGGAATAAGAGGGGGATAGCTAGTCCTTTCGAAGACTACGCTTCTGGTAACCTCCATCTTGCAGCAGAAGAAGAGAGTAGATCGTAAGTTCACCAAGTAACATCGCAAAGCATAATCCTAACCGATGATCCTCCCCTCGTCGCCCTATGATAGAGCGACCACCGGTTGTATCTGGCACTTGGAAGGGTGTGTTTTATTAAGTATCCGGTTCTAGTTGTCATAAGGTCAAGGTACAACTCCGGGTCGTCCTTTTACCGAGGGACACGACTATTCGAATAGATCAACTTCCCTGCAGGGGTGCACCACATTTCCCAACACGCTCGATCCCATTTGGCCAGACACACTTTCCTGGGTCATGCCCGGCCTCGGAAGATCAACACATCGCAGCCATACCTAGGCACAACAGAGAGGTCAACACGCCGGTCTAAATCCTATGGCGCAAGGGTCTGGGCCCATCGCCCATTGCACACCTGCACGTTGCGTGGGCGGCCGGAGAGCAGACCTAGCAACCTCCATTACAAAGAAAGTTGTGTTACGCGGTCCAACCCGGCGCACGCCGCTCAGTCGCTGACGTCACGAAGGCTTCAGCTGATACCACGATGTTGAGTGCCCATAACTGTCCCCGCGTAGATGGTTAGTGCGTATAGGCCAGTGGCCAGACTCAGATCAAATACCAAGATCTCGTTAAACGTGTTATCTTGAAATAACCGCGAACGCCGACCAGGGCCAGGCCCACCTCTCTCCTAGGTGGTCTCAACCTGCCCTGTCGCTTTGCCACAAAGATCCACACGGAGGGCCGTTGGGACAAAGGTCCTTTCAGCCCCCAATCCGTGAATCACTCACGGGTGCTCCACGAGCCGACCCGACTTTAGTCACCACATGTATCATGTATAAAGTATATAGTATATACCCGTGATCACCTCCCGAGTGATCACGGCCCGATATTATAGCATGGCAGACGGACAAGAATGTAGGGCCACTGATGATAAACTAGCATCCTATACTAAGCATTAGGATTGCAGGTAAAGGTAACAACAGTAGTTGCAAGGACAGGCTATGCATCAGGATAGGATTAACGGAAAGTAGTAACATGCTACACTACTCTAATGCAAGAAGTATAGAGTAGAGTAGGCGATATCTGGTGATCAAGGGGGGGAGCTTGCCTGGTTGCTCTGGCAAGAGAGAGGGGTCGTCAACACCGTAGTCGTACTGGGTAGCAGCGGCATCGGTCTCGGTGTCTAGCGAGAGAAGAGGGGGAAGAAACAATAAATATTAAGCAAACAGATGCATAGCGATGCAAGACATGACAAGTATCGGCGCTAGGGGTTCCCTAACGCGGTACGAGGTGGTACCGGTGAAGGGGGAACACATCCGGGAAAGTATTCTCGGTGTTTCATGTTTTCGGACAGATGAACCGGAGGGGGAAAGTTGCTTGTTTGCTATGTTAGGTATGCGTGGCGGATGAACGGGCTGCGTATCCGGATTCGTCTCGTTGTTCTGAGCAACTTTCATGTACAAAGTTTTTCCATCCGAACTACAGTTTATTTTATATTAATTTTTCAAAGTTTTAAATGATTTTCTAATTTTTTGGATTTAGTTTAATTTGAAATTAAGTTGGTATTTAAATGCTATGGGTACACAGGAAGTGTACCTAGAAGTGTGCACCTGACGCTGACAGGTGGGGATAGTTGACTAAGTCAACTGCCTAGTCAGCACCCAGTCAGCAGAGGCTGAAAGATGGGGCATGTTGACTGAGTTGACCCGGTCAACATCTGACTGGTCAAAGGGTGAATAGTAAAGGTGGGTCCCGGCTGTCATAGACTGTTTAGTTAACTAACAATAGTTAACTAGGTTAATTAAACATAATTAATTAAGTTAATTAATCTAGTTAATTAATTAATTAATTTTTTTATTAATTAATTATATTTTTTATTTTTGTTTTCGTTCTGGGCGACGAGCGCCAGCCCGACAGGGCGCCGCGGGGCAGCGGGCGAAGGGGCGGGCGCGCGGCCTGGCTCCGGCGGCCATGGCCGCGGCCGGAGTAAGGCGACTCGGTTTA
>NC_041388.1:693190597-693204177 GCF_002162155.2 Triticum dicoccoides
GGATGGGTCGGTTCGACCGGGCCGGCGGAAGTGGCCAGCTGGGCCGGTTGGCCCAGTTGGGCCAGGGGCACTTTTCCTTAGTTTAGTTTTTTTTCTTTTTTATTTTCTTTTCTTTAATTTATTTACTTTTATATTTTAAATCATTTTAAATTATTTAGGCCTTTTATAAAAATGTGTTTACTACACCATAAATTCCTAGGCATTTATTTGCACACACCGAACAATTTTGTTTTAATTTTTGAAAACTTTTATTATTTAACCTTATTTTAAATTTGAATTTGAATCGGTTTTGAACTAGCGATAGGTTAGCAACAGTAACCGCGGTGATGTGGCATGATTAGCGTTGGATTACTGTAGCACGATTATCTAGGTGTTACATGAACGATGATGAAGGAGAAGCGGGGTGGAGCCCTGTTGCGGCGCTGGAGGTGATGGATGAAGGAAATATGCCCTAGAGGCAATAATAAAGTTGTTGTTTTAGATTTCCTTATATCATGATAGAAGTTTATTATTCATGCTGGAATTGTATTAATCGGAAACTTGATACATGTATGGATGCATAGACAAAATACCGTGTCCCTAGTAAGCCTCTACTAGACTAGCTCGTTAATCAAAGATGGTTAAGTTCCCTAACCATAAACATGTGTTGTCATTTGATGAACGGGATCACATCATTAGAAGAATGATGTGATGGACAAGATCCATCTGTTAGCTTAGCATATTGATCATTCAGTTTCATTGCTATTGCTTTCTTCATGTCAAATACATATTCCTTTGACTATAAGATTATGCAACTCCCAGATACCGGAGGAATGCCTTGTGTGCTATCAAACATCACAATGTAACTGGGTGATTATAAAGATTCTCTACAGGTATCTCCGAAGGAGTTTGTTGGGTTGGCATAGATCGAGATTAGGATTTGTCACTACGAGTATCGGAGAGGTATCTGTGGGCCCTCTCGGTAATGCACATCATAAGAAGCCTTGCAAGCAATGTGACTAATGAGTTAGTTACGGGATGATGTATTACGGAACGAGTAAAGAGACTTGCCGGTAATGAGATTGAACTAGGTATGAAGATACCGACGACCGAATCTCGGGCAAGTAACATACTGATGACAAAGGGAATAATGTATGTTGTCATTACGGTTCGACCGATAAAGATCTTCGTCGAATATGTAGGAGCCAATATGAGAATCCAGGTTCCGCTATTGGTTATTGACCGGAGAGGTGTCTTGGTCATGTCTACATAGTTCTCGAACCCGTAGGGTCCGCACGCTTAAGGTTCGATGATGATTTTGTATTATATGACTTATGTGTTTTGGTGAACGAATGTTGTTCGGAGTCCCAGATGAGATCGCAGACATGACGAGGAGTCTCTAAATGGTCGAGAGGTAAAGATTGATATATAGGACATACTATTCGGATACCAGAAGTGTTTCGGGGGTACCGGGTACTTATCGGGTCACCGGAAAGGAGTTCCGGGCACCCCCAACAAAGATATGGGCCTAATGGGCCAAGAGGGGAAACACAACAGCCAGCATGGGTTGCTGCGCCCCCCATATAGGCCAAATCAGAAGGGAAAGGAAAGAGGAGAAGAGAGAAGGAAGGGGAGGGATTCGGCCTCCCCCTTCCTTCCCTTCTCCCTCCTCCTTCCTTCCCCCTCCGGAAATTATGGTAGGGGGCGAATTGGACAAGGCCCCCAAGTAGGATTCCTCCTACTTGGGGCGCCCCCTTGGCTGCTCCCCCCTCCCACCTATATATATGAGGGGGGGAGGCGCCTAGAAGAGATATCAACTGCTGTTAGCCGTGTGCGGCGCCTCCCTCCACACATTACACCCTCGGTCATATTCTCGCAGTGCTTAGGCGAAGCCCTGCGCGGATCACATCACTATCACCGTCAACACGGCTCGTGCTGACGAAACTCATCTACTTCCTCGACACTTTGCTGGATCAAGAGTTCGAGGGACGTCATCAAGCTGAACGTGTGCAGAACTCTCCCCTTCTTGTTGCTCTGCATCTCCTAGATAGATCTTGCGTGAGCGTAGGAATTTTTTTTGAAATTGCATGCTATGTTTCCCAACAATGGAGACGTAGAGTTCTGGCAGGGGTGTGGCGTCGCGGCCGGGGTGGTGGAGCGGCGACGAAGGCAAGAGAGAAATAAGGACGAAGAGAAAATGGGGAGGGTGGAGGCGCGGGGTCCGGGAATGGTTTTGGGTGGGCCGAGGGTGTTGGAGTCCTACGTATCTGGTATCCGGGCTCCAGCACACTTCCCCCACATAGTCTCTGGTTTGCGGGAGAAAAAGCGTCCGGATCGCCCCAGGAACCGATACATGCCCATGTTGGATGGCTTCGACGGTCCGGACAGATGCGGGTGGTTTTGTGGGTCCGCCTTGAAGATGCCCTAAGGTTCTTTTCCGCTTTGTCCCCTCTTAGGTGGTGCTTCCGGTGCCGACGAGAGACGCGTGAAGATTATGTTCAGCCGGGTTTTGTTTGGATCCTGTGGCGTGTGCTGGTGCAGCCGGTGCCGCTGTGTCGAGGCTCGTGAAGTTCCGAACTACCTCTAAAAGTACATGTATCTCTAAGGTGTACACGCCATGTTCCGATTTTAATAGTGCAATCAATCACTCACCCCCACTCCCTCTCACGCCATCAGTAGGGCTTCTGTTTCTTCCTTTTTACGTTTTGTGTCTGTTTCGGGGCGGCGAGAGACTGTCACGTCCTAGAGTTGGAATAAGTTCCTTTCCCGCTTTGTCCCCGTTCGGGTGGTGCCTCTAGTGTTGGCAAAGGGTGCGTGAAGGTTATGTTCCACCAGGTTTGTTTGGATCCTGCGGTGTGTGCTGGTGTAGCCGGTGCTGCAGTGTCGAGGCTCATGAAGTTTTGGTCTACCTCTAAAAGTACATGTATCTCTAAGGTGTACACGCCATGTTCTGATTTTTTTGAGGGTGGAATATCTATTCCATTAAACTTAGTGCACCAGATCGGCATTCACTAATACAGAAACAAAGTCAGGGGCATCCATCGCCCAAACGGAAAGAGGAACCTCAGCCGCTAGGCCAAATTGTACCAGGGCTTGTGCTACGCTATTACAACCATGAGGACAAAAAAAGAAGTCAAAGAACTCAAAGGATGCATGGCTCATACTCCTTGCTTCCCTGAAGAGAACTCCGAGTACGTCCGCGTCATAGTCTCTGGACTTGATGACGTTGATCAGTGTGAGGCAATATGATTCAAAAATGACTCGCTATGCACCCAGATCAGCAGCACCCTCGATTACATTCAGACATGCCATTGCCTCAGCCTGCAAAGGGCTTTGCACATGTTCCAGCTTGCCTGCAGCAGCTGCAAAGAAGCTTCCTATTTCGTCGCGAGCCACAAAACCCCAGGCGCCGGACCCTGTCTCCACTCGGTAAGCAGCGTCCAGGTTTATCTTAACAGTATCAGAGGTAGGTGGCTTCCAACAAGGCTGTGAATTTGACTATGGAGCTTGTGTAGGGGACTGGGGTTGCCCACTTGCAAAGTCCAGTAGATGTTTAGAGACGAGGGCACTCACTTCTGCTGCTGATTGTTGTTTCTCGCCTGCATTTGTTTTGTTCCTGGTAGTCCACCACTCCCACAATAACACCGCTACACGGAGCTTCTTCTCGACTGGAAGCGCATAAACCTCATGAATCACATCAATGGAGTCTCGGCACTGACATAACTGAAGCCTAACATCTTCTAACCGTTGCTCCCTCCAAACTGCTTTAACCGTCTTACATCTCAAGAAAAGGTGTCCTCCATCCTCGTCCAGTCTAGCACACATGGGGCATCGAGTGTCAAGTTCGATCTTCCTGCGTTTGATGTTTAGTTTTGTGGGAAGACTATTATGTGCCAACCGCCACAAGAACATGCAGACTTTCCCTGGGAGATTCAAGCTCCATATATGCTGCCACTTCTCTGATGTCAAAGCGTGGGCGCTGGAGGTTCCAGCATCCTGGTACTTTCTTGCCTCTTTGAGACTCACCCCAACCTGATACGCCAACTTGACCGAAAATACCCCTTTCTTATCATAGTGACATGATAGAAAATCCTCCATCCCGGATCTCAAGGGAATAGCCAGAATGGTTCTTGCATCCTCTAGTGTGAACAATTCCGTCACAAGCTCAACATCCCAGTTCTCCGTCACTGGATCAATCAGTTTGTGTACCTTGGTTATGATTGCCCGCCCCTGGTGTGCCACCGGCTTTTGAGTAGCCCCCCTTGGAATTCATGGATCAGTCCAGTCATTGACCTGCCGACCATCGCCAATATGCCAAATGACCCCTTCCTTGAGCAGATCACATCCCCTTAATATGCTTCGCCAGGTGTAGGACATACCTTGTGGTTCTGGTGCTTCCAGAATGGAGCAGTCCGGGTGGTACTTGGCTTTCAGCACCACAGAACACAGTGACTCTGGATTTTTTATGAGCCTCCACACCTGCCGAGCAAGCATGGCCATGTTGAAAATATGCAAATCCCATAAACCAAGGCCGCCCTTCTTTTTCCCTCTCATAATCTTATCCCAGCTAATCCAATGGCATTTGTGCACTCCTCCTTGTTGGTTCCACCAATACCTACTAATCATTGCATTGATTTCATCACACAAACTTTTAGTCCAGTCAAAACAGGACCATAAGTGGGAATGGCCTGTGCAACTGCCTTAATTAGAATCTCCTTTCCCGCCTTGGACAAGAGCCTCTCAATCCACCCCTGAATTCTTCTCCATATGCTCTCCTTTATGTACTCAAATTCTTTGCTCTTTGCTGATCCCAGGTGAACCGGCAAACCAAGGTATCGTTCATTCTGTGATTCAGATGGGATACCTAGGACATTCAGTACTTGCTGTTTGTTGGTAGAATCAGTCTTCTTACTGAAAAAGGCCGAAGACTTCTCTCTGTTTATTTTCTGTCCAAACTGGGCCTCATATAATGCAAGTATCTCCTGAAGACGGGCAACACTTGCTGCTGTAGCTTTCATCACTATTAAGGAGTCATCAGCGAAGAACAAATGGTTGATGCTCGGGGCGCCAGGACAGACTTTAACTCCCGCAATGGTCTGATCCACCTCCGCTTGCTGCAACAACACTGAGAAAGCTTCCGCACAGAGGATAAACAGGTACGGTGACAAAGGGTCGCCTTGTCGCAAACCCCTCTGAGGGAGGAAAGCCTTGCTAACCTTATTATTGAACTTAACCCGATAGGAGACAGACCTCACACACTTCATAACCAAATTCACCCAGGGAGGAGCAAAACCCATCTTGTCCATCATTCCTTCGAGGAAACTCCACTCCACCCTGTCATATGCCTTGCTCATGTCTAGTTTCACAGCCACAATCCCTTGTTTGCCGCCCTTCTTGTGATGCATTAGATGGGTGATCTCGTAGGCGAGCAACACATTATCGGTAATCATACGCCCAGGAACAAAGGCAGATTGGGTTGGGGAAATTATGTCTGGCGGGATCAACTTCAACCGATTTGCCAAAACTTTTGAAATGAGCTTGTACAGGACATTGCAAAGACTGATTGGGCGATATTGTGATAGAATTCTGGGTCCTTAACTTTGGGGATCAGCACTATTGTAGTCTCATTCCACCCCTCCGGCATAGGGTTACCATTAAGAACACCGAGTACTTCCTCTTTCACCTTCGGCCCAACCTTCTGCCAAAAATTCTTATAGAAAACCGCCGGCATGCCATCAGGTCCTGGAGCTTTTAAATCACCAATTGCATCGAGAGAACTTTACACTTCCTCCCCTGAAAAAGTTTGGTGAGGATATCATTCATTGGCGGGGTCACTGACAGGGGAACATGCTTTAAGATATCGTCTTTTGGTGTTCCTACAGAAGATACGAACAAACTTTTGTAGTAGTTATATGTAAAGGGTCATATATCTTCCTCCCTCTCCACTACACTCCCTTCTTCCTTCCTCAATCTTCTAATTAAATTCTTCCTCTGTATCTCCGAGGCGTGTGCGTGAAAGAAATGTGTGTTTCGGTCGCCGTACTGCAGCCAATTTGCATGTGTTCTCTGCTGCTAATACAAGTTGTGTTGGCTCTCAAGGCAGTTCATCTTATACCTCAGTAAATGCTCTCGGGAAATGTTGTGCTTGTCTTCCTCCTCGTCTACACCGCTCAAGTTCCTTTTTGACATTCTTAATTGTTTCAACTCCCCCAGCACCTCCCTATCTCACTTTAGTAATCTTGCACCCACCCTTCTCACCGCCTCTCCCACCGAACTAACCCCCTCCTGAAACACTTCATTCCAAGCCTCCTCCACCACCTGGCCACATCCCTCTTCTTGGAGCCACCGCGCCTAAAATCTAAAGCACTTTGAACGCCGACCCGCAGCCGCCTGCAGACTTTGTTCGTTAAGCTCAACAATGATTGGGCGATGGTCCGAATGTCTTGGGTCGCCGTTAATAATTTTATGCAGAGGGAACATACACCTCCAATCCACGTTCGCCACTGCCCGGTCTAGTCTCTCCCGCGTGTACCCCTCCGCATCCGTCCAATTATTTCTCCAGGTGAAAGGATCTCCAAGAAACCCTAGGTCCTCCAGCCGACGGTGTTCAAGGCATCTTCAGAAAGCTTCCATACAACCATGGGCCCGAGCCGCCCTCCTTCCTTCTCACCCCCAAACAGGATCTTGTTGAAGTCTCCTAGGCAGAGCCATGGTAGGTTTGACTGCCCATGGAGAGCTCTAAGAAGCCTCCACGTGTTTTCCTTCTCTCCTACACTCGATTCACCATAGACTCCTGCCAATCTCCACTTGCTGCCATCCTCATTTACTACATCCGCATCAATATGGTACCTCCCCTTCCATCTCAACCGTACCTCCACACCCCTCCTCCAGAACATTGCCAACCCACCACTACGCCCCACACTATCCACCACCACCATGTTTGCCAGATTCAAACGCCACCGTAGAAAGTCAATCTCCCTCTCCCTCATCTTTGTTTCGGACAGGAAGAGTATGTCAGGATCTTCAACCCTCTGGAGCTCCAGAAGGCCCCGAACTGCCGCTGGGTTCCCAAGCCCCCGGCAGTTCCATGCGATAACCTTCATTGGTGGCTGCAGTGCTGTTCCAACAACCCCGCTTCAATGGTGTTGGTCATGTTCCCCTCCGCCTTGTACCTCTTAGCACTCCCATCCTCCTCTCCCTCCCACTCCATGTCCACTCCCCCCTCTTTGCACCCACAGTTACGTCCAGCACGGTGCTATCATCCTTCCCACTTTTGCGTTCTTTCCTTCTGAAACTGCGCCCTCCCCCTTTGCCACCGTCCTTGCCCTTTCTTGTGTCCTTTGTTGGCTCCCCCTCCCCACACGCACCTCCCTTTCCCCTTTCTCCTCCCTTCTAGCTACACCAACAAACTCGCCAGGACCCCCTTTCTTCATCTCTTCAAAAGTACCCGTTGGCATTCCGGATGCACTTAGATCCCTTCCCAGGCCACTCCTCCCCAACCCATCTTCCATGGGTTCATTCTGTTCTCCTCCAACACCAAAAATTAGTTGTTTTTGCTGGTCTTGTCCTGCCCCACATTGTGAAGATCTTTATCCTTCTCCTCAATCTACATATTTTCATTCGATTTTTTTGCGGGCTCGTAACCTCCTGGGATACATGCTCAGATATACGATGCCGAGCACCAGTCTTTTCTTTCCTCCAACTATCACTGTCACTCCCTGGTTTGCTCCTATTGTAACCCCAGCCAAAGCTCTTTCCGCTCCCGCTGTTATGCCCATCATATCTTCCTCTGCCATCACTCAAGCTTCCCCGGCTCATTTCATTTGTAGCCTTGGGTATGCTTGCTTTAAGCCAGGGTCCGAACTGCTTGACTTCCCCTTTTTTCAACCTTACTGAGCACTCATTCTCCACATGGTCGAGCCTGCCACAATATAACAAAAGTCTGGTAGGAATTCGTACTCGAAACGCCTCCAGTTCTCTTCCTCCTCCTTCTTCTTTTCCTCAACGGTTAATATCTTCTTCTCCTTCTCCTTATCATCTTCAACATCAAGCACAAAGCCTCTCATAATTGGCCTCGATATGTCCATGCGCACCTTAATTCGCAAGTACTTCCCTGCTGCCATACCATCTGCTCCCGCATCTACTTCTAGTGCTTCACCAATAATCTCCCCAATAGCCAGTCCTGCATCGCGACACATCATTCCCAGCGGTAGATCGAAGACTCTCACCCAAATCGGCACCCGTTTGAACTCATACTCCTTGGTGCTTTTGTTCGGATCAAAATCTTCAACCACCAACAACGACTTCCCAAACATCCATGGTCCTTCGTCCAGGGCCGGGGTGGTGGAGCGGCGACGAAGGCAAGAGAGAAAGAAGGAAGAAGAGAAAATGGGGAGGGTGGAGGCGCGGGGTCCGGGAATGGTTTTGGGTGGGCCGAGGGTGTTGAAGTCCTACGTATCTGGTATCCGGGCTCCCGCAAACTTCCCCCACTTAGTCTCTGGTTTGCGGGAGAAAAAGTGTCCGGACCGTCCCGCAGACCGATACATGCCCGCATTGGATGGCTTCGACGGTCCGGACAGATGCGGGCGGTTTTGCGGGTCCGCCTTGAAGATGCCATAAGGTTCTTTTCCGCTTTGTCCCCTCTTAGGTGGTGCTTCCGGTGCCGACGGGAGATGCGTGAAGATTATGTTCAACTAGGTTTTGTTTGGATCCTGTGGCGTGTGCTGGTGCAGCCGGTGCCGCGGTGTCGAGGCTCCTAAAGTTTCGATCTACCTCTAAAAGTACATGCATCTCTAAGGTGTACACGCCATGTTCTGATTTTAATAGTGCAATCAATCACTCACTTCCCTCTCACGCCATCAGTAGGGCTTCCGTTTCTTCCTTCTTTTTTTACCTTTTGTGTCTGTTCCAGGGTGGCGAGAGACGATCGCGTCCTAGAGTTGGAATAAGGTCATTTCCTGCTTTGTCCCCGCTTGGGTGGTGCCTCTGCTTCCGGCGAAGGGCAGGTGAAGGTTATGTTACGTTGAATCTTGTTTGATCCCGCGGGTGTGCAGGCGGAGTCGATGCCGGTGTGTCGAGGTCTTTGAAGTTTTGATCTACCTACAAAAGTACATGTATCTATAAGGTGTACACGCTATTGTTGTATTTAATAGCACAATCAGTCGCTCACTCCCCCTTACGCAGTCATTTATGTTCTGAAAATTAATTGATTTTATTGATGTATACCCAGGAACAAAGTACTCAGCATACACAGATACTTCTTGAATTTAATTTGAAAATCTCCAGGTTTCAGGTACGGCATTATTCTTCTCTCTTATACTCACTGGTGTCAGTATGACACGAACGATGATCCCAAAAAAACTGCCATTTTTGTCTCTCTCTCTCCCAGCCAGCAGTAGGAAGGACGGCACTGTCGCCGCGTCTCTTGTCTCACACCGGCAGGTCAAGCAGCAGGCCGATGTGGCCGCACTCGGCGCCCGAGCTGCTGGCCGCGTCGGAGCGCGCCGGCGGCGACCTCATCACGCGCGTTGACGGCCCGAACCCGAGCGTCAGCTCCAGCCCAATTTCGTCGTCGTCGCGGGCCACCTGCGGCAGCACTGGGGGGTTCCGCTCTGCCTGGCTGACGTGCGAGGCCGCCTCAGCCTCGGTGTCCCCGGACTCTCCCCTCACCTGCTTGGCTGCCACTGCCACCGCCACGCCGTCGTCTTCGACGTGGTCGTGGCTGCCGGCCGATTCGCCGTGGCTCGGCACGCGGTCGAGGTCACCGTCGCGCTTGGCGCCGGAGGGGCTCTTGGATTTGGCCGTCGAAGAGGAGGACGCGCGCTTGAACATGGTGCGCCCAGCGTGCGACACGCCGAGCGGGCCGGCGGCGTTTGCAGGCGCAGGGACGACATTGGGCCTGGGGACATGGCGGCGGACGTCGAAGGCCGCCACGAAGCCGGGATGCCTGAAGTCCCCGGACGGGACGGGGATGCGGCGGCCCTCGAAGACGGCCTGGACGGCGTCCTGGCACGCCTCCCACTGGCCCGTCGTGAAGAGCCCGGTGGCGCCGTAGACGGGGTTGGCCACCCGGCCGCACGCCTCGTAGAGCAGCGAGCGGAAGAGCGCCGGGCGGAGGGCGGGGTCGGTGCCGGCGGCGAGGAGGTTGAGCAGCCCGGCGCGGCCGTAGAACTTGGCGAGGAAGACGGTGGCGTTGGCCTGCGCGTCGGCGCCCCGGATCCAGGTCAGGCAGGGGCGGATGGTGCAGTCGTCGGCGCAGCCCTTGCGCAGGGCCCGGCAGCCGTTGCAGCTCGCCCGCATCGTCGGTCGGTCGGTCGGTGGAGGTGGTTCTGTGTTCCTGCTCCGGTGAAGTGGTGGTGGTGATGGTGATGTGGAACGGCGGAGAGGGCCGGAGGGTTTTATAGGTGTGTTGGCCCACGGTTTTGGGAGGGTGGGTTCGGCGCCGCTGCCAAAACAATGGGAGATCGATCATGCCGGCCGGTGCTGTGCTCACCCGGGGGTTCCACAAATGGAAGAAACAAAGAAACGGATGCGGCTATTCTCTCATATGAGCAACACTAAAATCGTCTTAAATAGTAATTTTTTTAATCTATTTCTTTTTGTGGTTCAAAATGCTCATGTGTGTGAGCATATTGCACCACAAAATAATCGGAATTTTCAATTTTTTCATGCTATTTTATTTTATCTTATTGTTCACCGGGTCTAATGAGTTCGGGCTCATCCAAAGGTGCCGGTCTTCTATGATAGGAATGGGGTGTTTGGAAAACATAGTTACTGCATTCACTTTTCAACCGAATTGATTTTTCAGAAAGAAATGGATTTTAGCCGAGAAACAATAGGCGGGAGGGAGCTTTCGGTGGAGTATCTTTCCGGGGGGTGCCGCCGCGGTTTTCTTGGAGTGCTGTGTGCGCGTTGTATGGTAGGGGACATCCTGGCCAACCCGAGAGGGAGGGATATGGTGAAGACAGGCAGGTTGCCTGTCTGACAAGAAGACCGTGGGCATCAGGCTTCAACCTCTACCTTTTCGGCAACAATCTACGCCACTTACCAGAGCATGTCAAGGAGGTATCCTTTTTTTTAATATTTAATAATTACAATTGTGTTCTAAAAAGTATAGTCCTTCATAAAATTATTGTGTCTTAAATAATGTTCACAAATACTACTTTAAAAGTTAGTGTTTTAGAAAAAAAATTCAAAAACAGTTTCAACTTTTAGCAAACATGTTCTCAATTTTTTTTTAAATTCACCTTTTCTAAAACTAAATAAAGATCCGACTAAAAAATATGCTTGCTACTATCCAAGTCAAGGCTACACAATATTCGGTCAAGTCACTGCAGTACCCTGGGTTGAAAACTAAATGTTTGACAATATTCAAACCACAATATTTCACAATGTTCACGATTTCAAAAAATAAATCACGAATTCAAAAAATGTTGACGAATTTTTAAAATGTTCACAATTTCAAAAAATGATCATGATTTTAAAATATGTTGATAATTTAAAAAGATGTTCACGAATTAGCAACATGTTCGCAAATTGAAAAAGAAAGGAAAAAATAAGAAGAAAAAAGGAAAAATAAAATCACCACTATGCTTCACACGAAAGTAAACATGTACTGCCCACTCGTGACAGAGAAGAACCTGGAAAAAAAATCGAGAAACGGAAAAAACCTAAGAAAACCAAAAAAATTAAGAACCCTAAAAACTCGAAAGAACAAAAACACCATGAAAATAAAAAGATAAAAATAATCATACAATAATTTTTAGCTTTCATCATGGTGCAACTTATTTTTCTCTCTAAATTTAGCTTTCATCACATTTTCTAGGTGTTCTAGTAATCATACTATATTTTTTGCGGGTTGCAAAAAAGGGTTTATGAATTCAAAAAATAATTGCGGTGTTTCAAAATGTTCACAGATTTAAGAAAAATGCACATGAAATTTAGTTTTTCATATACTTAAAAATATTAATGTTTTTTTGCAAATGTTACAATTTTAAAATACATATGGACTAAAAATTTTATGTGAATTTTAAAAAAAAGTTCATGGGTTTTAAAAATATGTTCAAGGGTCTAAAAAATGTTCATGAATTTTGGTTCATGAAATTTACAAGAGATAGTTGAATTGTTTCTTTTTCTGTTGATATATTTCAAATTTTAAAAGATAGAGACAAACAAAAATAAAAAATAGGTAAATATTAAAGACCATACATCTTTAGTCCAAATTTAAGACAATACATATAATCATAGATAAATATTATAACGCTTTTTATGACCGAAATATTATAGCTCACTTAGTCAATTTCTATGTTTGCCATATTTTTATTTATTATTTACTTGTTGATTCATATTTGTACACATGAGAATCATCCCCTCCTTCCAGTATTTCTGTTATGCAAAGCGGCGCTCATCACCTGTAATAAATGTTTCTAGTCTCACCCACAGTTCGCAACCACAGTAAATTTGATACATATGTGGGAACATGTATGCATGCAGGAAGACACACGAGTAGGATTGAGTGCATTAAGGGAGATCATGATTTTCGCTAGTTGGTGATTAATGAGCTTGGTATACGAGTTGTCCATAAAAAGCATTGTATAACCAGTTCATCTTGGAGTCATCTTTAGTCCAGTTTTATAACTATACATCTAATAGTACATAAATATTATACCTCACATATTATCATTTATATTTATACATAGTGCTGTGATTGTAATTATTATTCGCTTGCTGATTTAGATTTCTACACGTCAAAATAACTCCCTCATCTCCACAGCCAGAGGCAGGATTTCTCAAAGCCTAGGGCTAAGTTAAGTTACTAAAAATAATGTCAAATACCACACATACCAAAGTATGTTAAAAAATCACATTAAAATGAAGCATGAATTCATTATTACCACGAGAAAAAAAATAAAAAAATATAGTTTTAACAAAGTGCATCATTGCAAGCGTTGGTACCAAATTAACGAAGACTTGCTCAACTTTAGGTCATCATTCCTTCACCAGAAATGAGAAGGACCTTCAGCTGCAAACATAAAATGAAGTATTTAGAAACAAGACAATAGACATGGACCAAGTCGATCGTTCATATGAAATTTTGCACATAGAAAGATAACACATAATACATCATTCTCACAAAGTGCACGAGGTAGTAGCCTCTTGCGTTTCTGCATTTATGATAGCACTGTTTGATCTTAATATCATTAACGCTTGCAAATACATCAAGCTCCATATAGCACACCACCTTGGATTTCTAAATCATTGTTCACAATGAAATAAAATTGACTAAGTAATATATTTAAAATCAGCAACTCACTGAGTTTGACTGATATGGAAGGAGTAGCAAAAACGAATTTAGATGGTACAAGTTACAAATTACTTGTTTTAACCGGGTGTGTGGCACTGCAGTTTAGCAGGAGTTGGAGACTTGCAGAATAATGGGAAGAATGAGAGGCAAACGGGGCGTAGCGTGGGCTGACTAGGGCGGCGGCATAGTGCCTGATCGAGGTGAGGTTTCCTCCGCTTTCAATCGGGTGAGAGATTCTTTTTTAATAATCCTACACTTACGAATAGTTACGCAGTAAGATTTTACATAACCTTCCCTG
>NC_041388.1:693204679-693234431 GCF_002162155.2 Triticum dicoccoides
AAGATTTTAATCGGGGTGGGCCCCTCCTCACCCTAACCCAATCACAAATTTTGACATGTGGCTAATCACGTAAGATTACATTAAACTTCTTCGTAAGTGTAGCATTACTCATTTTTTAGGAGATGGTCGAAGTGTTATCTGCACAGCCGTGGAGGGATTATAGTTGGCTAATGGGCTGGCAAAAGCCTGGGGCTGGGGGTTGGGTTTGTTTGTATGTCAAATTCCAAAATAATAGTTCCTCGCTTTCTCCATGTTGATGGCCTTCCTTGGAGGGGTAGGTGTTCCAACGAGTTGTAGGTTGGTGTCAACCGTTGGGCATACGTTCTGGTGCAATTAGTGCTTGTCCAAGGCAGCGACGTCCTAGAAAGGGGATGTCATTGCATTAGTGTTTGTTCCATCTTTGTCCGATGAAACTCGATGAGATACAACTCCATCGTAGGACTTATGAGGTTTGTGTCCTCCTCCCATGTCTTTCCGACTCATTTCAGTTGGGTGGACCCAACAAATTGATCTCATCCCAATTTTCCAATCATAGCCAACTTTTTCTTTCTAAAAAAAGACAACTTTTGCTACCCCTAAAAGAATACTTTTGCTGCAACTTGAGTGGGTGATTTTTCCCTATACGAATCTCACCCATCTTTAAAAAAAATCATGTCTCCTCACATCCGGCAGCCCTCGCTTCTCGTAGTTGTCGCTCACGGCCCGCCTCACCTTCGATGGTCCTATGAGCCTTGGAGGTGCAGCGGATCCAGGTCCACCACCAGTAAGAGGGTCTCGTTTAGGTTTTGTGTGGTAGTGAGGCATCCACATCCTAGAGTTGGAATAGGGTAATTTCTGCTATGTCCCCATTCCGGTGGTGCGATCAATGGCAGTGAAAGGCGTGTGAAGGTTATGTTCCATCATGCGTCATGCGCTCATGTAGTCAGCACCATTGTGTCGTTGAAAATTCTGAGATGGGTTGAAAATTTCATGCTTACTTGAGTCGTTGTTCCTTTGGTGAACCTCAATATATTGGAAATTTCTCGCATCAAATGATATGGAGATTGGGGGCAGTGGACAGATGAGTGGAGGGGGGTTGGGGAGGACATACATACCATCAAATTCAAGGAACAGAAGACAAATATGGCGGGCGACAGTGACCGGGCGGCGAGTGTTGCGGCGATTGCAACCAGTGGTCGGCAATAGAAGGAACCTTGGCAAGGTTCCACATCCTCTTAGTGTCAGAAAGATGTAGCAGCATGCACTACATGAGGACGGGGATACCTCAATCTAAGGTCGGCCATGTGAGTCGGCGTAGGCCCAACTTCCGGCCCATTCCCAACACATTTCGCTCATTCCCAACTTCCCGAATACAACCAACTTTTGCCGCATAACTTTATGAGTTGTGATCTTAGTTCCAAATGGTGTGAGTTGAATTATGAAGCCCATAACCTTGCCAAGTTCTCTCTCCATTGCAGGGTCCCGATCTCTAGCCTGGTGTTCCTCATGACCCTTTATGTATCTCTATGACCACCTCTTCTCATTAATAAAGCTCCAACTTTTACTGCAACTTAATGGATGACTTACCCCCTATACGAAAATATCCCTCTCATATCTTAGAGGTGCGGCGGATCACGATGCCCCGCCAGCAGGAGGGCTCCCATGCCTTCTTTTTCCAGGTTTTTTGGCAGGAGTACATTTTTTTATGTTTTGTGTCTGTTTGGGGCGACGAGGCGGTCACATCCTAGAGTTGGAATAAGGCCCTTTCCTGCTTTGCCTCGGATTGGGTGGTGCGTCGAGTGTTGGCGGAGGATGCGCGAAGGTTATGTTCCGCCGGATTTGGTTGAATCATGCGGCATGTGCAGGTGCAGTCGGTGCCGCTGTGTGGAGGTCAGTGAAATTTCGATTCACCTCCAAAAGTACTCCCTCCATTTCTGTTTAGTCTGTTAGTACAAAGTTGAGTCATCTATTTTAGAACAGAGGGAGTAGCTTAGTATTGTAGACCTTGATATTTTTTGCAATAAAGTTGGTCAAACTTTACAAAGTTTGACTTTGACCAAATCTTATATGCAGACAAAAAAGAAACGGAGGGAGTACATGTATCTCTAAGGTGTACTCCCTCCGTCCGCGAATAAGTGTACTTCTAGCTTTTGTCTTAAGTCAAAGTTTTGAAATTTTGACCAACTATATACAAAAGAGTGATAACATATATGACATCAAATTGATATATCATAAAAGTACATTTCAAAATAGATCTAGTGATATTAAGTTAGTGTCATAAATGCTAGTACTTTTCCCTATAAAGTTGGTCAAAGTTTTAAAACTTTAACCTAGGACAAAAGCTAGAAGTACACTTATTCGTGGACGGAGGGAGTACACGCTATTGTATTCACTCCCCTCTCACGTATAGTCTTCAAAATACCAAAACAAGACAGAGATAGTCATTTATTTTTGGAAATTAATTAATAGATGTATCCCTTTGAACAAATCCCTCAGCAGGTTTCTTGATTTAATTTAATTTTTACAGGTTCTAGGTACTACACAATTTTCTTCTCTTCTAGTAAGAGATATCTCTATCCCAAAGGTGTCGATATGGCACGAACGATGATCCCAAAAAACTAACATTTTTGTCTCTCTCTCTTAGTGGCGGGTGACAGTGACCGGGTGGCGAGTGTTGCGGCGGTTGCAACTAGTGGTCGGCAATAGAAGGAACCTTGGCAAGGTTTTACATCCTCTCAGTGTCAGAAAGATGTAGCAACATGCACTACACGGGGCGGGGATACCTCGATCTGAGGTCGGCCATGTGAGTCGGCGTAGGCCCAACTTCTGGCCCAGGTTCATTTCAGTTGGACCTACCCAACACATTTCGCTCATTCCCAACTTTTCAAATACAACCAACTTTTGCCGCATAACTTTATCAGTTGTGATTTTAGTTTCAAATGGTGTGAGTTGAATTATGAAGCCCATAACCTTGCCAAGTTCTCTCCCCATTGCAGGGTCCTGATCCATAGCCTGGTGTTCCTCATGATCCTTTATATATCTCTATGACCACCTCTTCTTATTAATCAAGGTCCAACTTTTGCTGCAACTTAGTGGATGTCTTACCCCCTATACGAAAATATCCCTCTCATATCTTAGAGGTGCGGCGGACCACGATGCCCCGCCAGCAGGAGGGCTCCCATGCCTTCTTTTTTCCAGGTTTTTTGGCAGGAGTACATTTTTTTACGTTTTGTGTGTGTTTGGGGCGACGAGGCGGTCACATCCTAGAGTTGGAATAAGGCCCTTTCCTGCTTTACCTCGGATTGGATGGTGCGTCGAGTGCTGGCGGAGGATGCGCGAAGGTTATGTTCCGCCGGATTTGGTTGAATCATGCGGCATGTGCAGGTGCAGTCGGTGTCGCTGTGTCGAGGTCCGTGAAATTTCGATTCACCTCCAAAAGTACTCCCTCCATTTCTGTTTAGTTTGTTAGTATAAAGTTGAGTCATCTATTTTGGAACAGAGGGAGTAGCTTAGTATTGTAGACCTTGATATTTTTTGCAATAAAGTTGGCCAAACTTTACAAAGTTTGACTTTGACCAAATCTTATATGCAGACTAAAAAGAAACGAAGAGAGTACATGTATCTCTAAGGTGTGCACGCTATTGTATTCACTCCCCTCTCACGTATAGTCTTCAAAATACCAAAACAAGACAGAGATAGTCATTTATTTTTGGAAATTAATTAATAGATGTATCCCCTTGAACAAATCCCTCAGCAGGTTTCTTGATTTAATTTAATTTTTACAGGTTCTAGGTACTACACAATTTTCTTCTATTTTAGTAAGAGATATCTCTATCCCAGAGGTGTCGACATGGCACAAACGATGATCCCAAAAAAACTGACATTTTTGTCTCTCTCTCTCTTAGTGGCGGGCAACAGTGACCGGATGGCGAGTGTTGCGGCGGTTACAACTAGTGGTCGGCAATAGAAGGAACCTTGGCAAGGTTTCACATCCTCTCAGTGTCAGAAAGATGTAGCAACATGCACTACACGGAGACGGGGATACCTCGATCTGAGGTCGGCCATGTGAGTCGGCGTAGGCCCAACTTCTAGCCCAGGTTTATTTTAGTTGGACCTACCCAACACATTTCGCTCATTCCCAACTTTCCAAATACAACCAACTTTTGCCGCACAACTTTATCAGTTGAGATCTTAGTTTCAAATGGCGTGAGTTGAATTATGAAGCCCATAACTTTGCCAAGTTCTCTCTCTATTGCAGGGTCCCGATCTATAGCCTGGTGTTCCTCATGACCCTTTATGTATCTCTATGACCACTTCTTCTCATTAATAAAGCTCCAACTTTTGCTGCCACTTAGTGGATGTCTTACCCCCTATACGAAAATATCCCTCTCATATCTTAGAGGTGCGGCGGATCACGATGCCCCGCCAGCAGAATGGCTCCCATGCCTTCTTTTTTCTAGGTTTTTTTTGGCAGGAGTACATTTTTTTAATGTGTTGTGTCTGTTTGGGGCGACGAGGCGGTCACATCCTAGAGTTGGAATAAAGCCCTTTCCTGCTTTGCCTCGGATTGGATGGTGCGTCGAGTGCTGGCGGAGGATGCGCGAAGGTTATGTTCTGCCGGATTTGGTTGAATCATGCGGCATGTGCAGGTGCAGTCGGTGCCGCTGTGTCGAGGTCCGTGAAATTTCGATTCACCTCCAAAAGTATTCCCTTCATTTCTTTTTAGTCTATTAGTACAAAGTTGAGTCATCTATTTTGAAACGGAGGGTGTAGCTTAGTATTCTAGACGTTAATATTTTTTGCAATAAAGTTGGTCAAACTTTACAAAGTTTGACTTTGACCAAATCTTATATGCAGACAAAAAAGAAACGGAGGAAGTACATGTATCTCTAAGGTGTACACGCTATTGTATTCACTCCCCTCTCACGCATAGTCTTCAAAATACCAAAACAAGACAGATATAGTCATTTATTTTTGGAAATTAATTAATAGATGTATCCCATTGAACAAATCCCTCAGTAGAGACAAAAAGGTTTCTTGATTTAATTTAATTTTTACAGGTTCTAGGTACTACACAATTTTCTTCTCTTCTAGTAAGAGATATCCAAGAGATATCTCTATCCCAAAGGTGTCGATATGGCACGAACGATGATCCCAAAAAAACTGACATTTTTGTCTCTCTCTCTCCCAGCCAGCAGTAGGAAGGACGGCACTGTCGCCGCGTCTCTAGTTTCACGCCGGCAGCCCAAGCAGCAGACCGGCGTGGCCCGACTTGGTGCTCAATCTGCTAGCCTCGAAGCGTGCCGGCGGCGACGTCAGCACGCGCGCGGCTGGCCCGAACCCGAGGGTGAGCTCCAGGTCAATTTCGCCGTCGTCCTGTGCCACCTGCGGCACAGGGGCGCTCGCGCTCTGCTCTGCCTGGCTCACGTGCGAGCCCGCCTCGGCCTCCGACGAGAACGATTGTACCCTCTTCTGCTTGTCTGCCAGCGCCTCGCCGTCGTCTTCAACAGCGTGGTCGTGGCTGCTGCCGGCCGTCTCCTCGCCGAGGCCACCGTTGCGCTCGGGTCTGGCCGTGGAAGAGGAGGAGGACGCGCGCTTGAAGCTTGCGCGCGAGGCGCGGAGTGCGGCGGACGCACGGTCAATGCCGTCCTTGGGGATATGGCGGACGCCGTAGGCCGCGAGGAGGCCGGGGTGCGGGGCGGCCTGGTCGGCGGCGACCTGGGGGATGGGGCGGCCCTCGAGCACGGCCTGGACGGCGGCCTGGCAGGCCTCCCAGTTCCCCGTGGAGAAGAGCCCGGAGGCGCCGAAGACGGGGTTGGCCGCGCGGCCGCACGCCTCGTAGAGCAGCGAGCGGAAGAGCGCCGGGCGCTGGGCGTCGTCGGGGGCGGCGGCGAGCAGGTTGATGAGCCCCGCGCGGCCGTAGAACTTGGCGAGGAAGACGGTGGCGTTGGCCTGCGCGTCGGGGCTCCGGATCCAGGCCAGGCAGGGGCGGATGGTGCAGTCGTCGGCGCACCCCTTGCGCAGCACCCGGCAGCCGTTGCAGCTCGCCCGCATGGTCGGTCGGTCGGTGGAGGTGGGTCTATCTTCTTGCTCCGGTGAACTGGTGGTGGTGTGGGACGGCGGAGATGGGGGGCAGGAGGGTTTTATAGGTGCGTCGGCCCATGGTTTCGGGAGGGTGGGTTGGGCGGCGGTGCCAAAACAACGGGAGATGGATAGAGTGGGTTCCGGAAAAAGAAACAAGAAATGGATTTTAGCGGGCAAACAATCGGCGGGATGGAGCTTTCGCTTTCGGTGGAGTTTCTGTGCGACGTGCCGCCGCGGTTTTCTTGGAGTGCTGCGTGGTACGTGACATCCCGGCCGGCCCACCCGGGCGGGAGGGATGTGGCGCAGGCCTTTTTTTTTTGGTGAGGGTGGCAGGTTGTTGGTCTTTTTTTTTTGGAAAACTTTCGATCTATCAGAAATAATAAAAAATACATCCAGATTCATAGATCTTCTAATCACGACTACAAATACTGAAGCGAGCCGAAGGCGCGTCGTCGACGGGAGACAGAAAACCTAGCCGCCTTTCCTTGCAAGGAGAGACGAAGGGAGGAGAAGTTTGCACACGACAGGTTGTCTGTTTGATGTGAAGAGGGCACGCATCAGGCTTCTTCAACCTCTTCCTCTTTGACGACCACCCACGCATCTTACCCTGGCACGTCTAGGAGGAATCCTGCATAAATGTTCACGTTTTCAATGAATGTTGGCCTTTTTTAAAATGTTTCATAATTTTAAATTATGTTTGTACTTTTGAAAAAAGTTCAAAGTCACTTTAAAAATGTTTGTGTTTTTGAAAAAATGTTAACTATTTTTCAAAAATGGTTTAACAGTTTACCTTAAATGTTCTCAATTTTTTTGGAAACATTTCACTTTTCTTAAAACCAAATAAAAAAGTGCTCGCTATAGTATCCAGCCAAGTCGCTAAAATATTTTAGTCGCAATTTTCGGTAAAGTTGCTCTAGTACCTCGGTCAAGTCGTTGTAGTACATGTTGAGTCACTAATGGGCTGGCCCAATCGGAGCGGGCTCATGTGAAACAATGGTCATTTGACGCTAATCACGTCAAATAGGAGGACCCCGAAATCACTAATTAAAGAGTACTCTTTGCAACATTACTCCCACCACCCAGGTTGTGACAAGTGTCACACTGCATGTGCGCCACTCGTTGGAGTAGCCAGTTCCCTACAACTATCCTCATGGGTCGGCCCACTACACCTTGGTACCGGTTTTATCAACATTGGACTAAGAGCGAGGATCTGTCATTATGTATAATTTTTCATCTTCCTCCTCTTCTGTTTTTTCTTTTCTTTTTGAAAAATGTTTTAATTAATAGGTTTGAACATTTTAGAAGAGTGCTCCTATAATTTCTAAAAATGCTTGATAAAATGTTCATCATGTGATTGTGTGTTTGACAAAGGATCATCGGGTGATTTTTTATTGTGTATTTTAGATAACTGTTCACGTCTTTATACAAACATTTTCATCATGTATTTGAAAATTCTTCATTGTATATTAAAAATGTTCATCATGTATTAAAAAAATGTTGGTCATGTATCTTATACTTAAAAAACGATCACCATCTTTTTTAAAGATGCTTAATATGTTTTTTTAATTTTGTCATGTGTTTACAAAATGATTATTGTGTATTAAAAACATTCACCGTGTACTTAAAAATAATCACTGTCTATGTAAAAATGTTAAGTACTCCCTCCATTTTTAAATATAAGATCTTTTAGAAATCTCAATATTAACTACATGTGAATGTATAGAGACATATTTTAGAATATAGATTCACACATTTTTCTTCGCATGTACTTCATATTGGAATCTCTAAAAGGTCTTATATTTAGGAACGGAGGGAGTATATTTTAAAAAATGTGATTCTGTAAAAAAATCAAATATGTTTTAGAAGTGTTGACTATGAATTTAAAAATGTTCAATATATTTGAAGAGCATGTTCACTGTGTATTAGAAAGATGTTCAACATGTATTTGAATTTTTTTAATGGGTGACTTGTATTTAAAAATGCTGAGCGTGTGAGGGAGTCCTGGATTAGGGGGTGTCCGGATGGCCGGACTATACCTTCAGCCGGACTCCTGGACTATGAAGATACAAGATTGAAGACTTCGTCCCGTGTCCGGAAGGGACTTTCCTTGGCATGGAAGGCAAGCTTGGCAATACGGATATGTAGATCTCCGACCATTGTAACTGACTTTGTATAACCCTAACCCTCTCCGGTGTCTATATAAACCGAAGGGTTTTAGTTCGCAGGACAACATACAGAACAACAATCAGACCATAGGCTAACTTCTAGGGTTTAGCCTCTCCGATCTCGTGGTAAATCTACTCTTGTACTACCCATATCACCAATATTAATCAAGCAGGACGTAGGGTTTTACCTCCATCAAAAGGGCCCGAACCTGGGTAAAACTTCGTGTCTCTTGCCTCCTATTACCATCGGGCCTAGACGCACAGTTCGGGACCCCCTACCCGAGATCCGCCGGTTTTGACACCGACATTGGTGCTTTCATTGAGAGTTCCTCTGTGTCGTCGCTGTTAGGCTTGATGGCTCCTACGATCATCAATAGCAATGCAGTCCAGGGTGAGACCTTCCTCCCCGGACAGATCTTCGTCTTCGGTGGCCATCTGGAGCAGATCGAAAGCTATGCCCCTGGCCGTCAGGTCACATTTCGAAGTTTAAACTACACGGCTGACATCCGCGGGGACTTGATTTTCGACGGATTCGAGCCACTGCCGAGCGCGCCGCACTGTCACGACGAGCATGATCTAGCACTGCCGCCGAACAGTGCCCTGGAGGCCGCACCCGCATCGGCTTTGACCCCTAATTCGGAGCCAACTGCACCGATCGAGGATGGGTGGTTGGACGCCGCCTCGGGGGCTGCGATCCCAACGGCGATCGAGCCGAACACCAGCCCCGCACTCCGCGAGACTCGTGACTCCACGGAGCCGGACTCCTCTCTGGACTCCTAACCCTCCGCCCCCCTGCCGATCGAATCCGATTGGGCACCGATCATGGAGTTTACTACCGCGGACATCTTTCAGCACTCGTCTTTCGGCTATATTCTGAAGACACTAAAGTCTCTCTCTTTATCAGGAGAGTCCTGGCCGGACTACAGTCAGCAAGGTTGGGATACGGACAATGAAGAAATTCAAAGCCCAACCACCACCCACTTTGTAGCCACTGTCGACGATTTAACCAACATGCTCGACTTCGACTCCGAAGACATCGACGGTATGGACGCCGATGAAGGAGACGATGAAGAACCAGCCTCTATTGGGCCCTGGAAAGCCACCTCGTCATATGACGTATACATGATGGGCGCACCAAAAGATAACGACGAGGAGCGGAAGGACGCACCGAAGGCTTGTTCCCTTGAGAAGCAGTCAAAGCGGCGACGCAAGCGCCGCCCCAAATCCCGCCTCGACAGAAATAACGATCACACAGACCCAGCGCTGGAGCAGGGCGAACCGCTGCCAGACAACGGCAATCCGGATAATCAAACCGAACAAACAAATTCTATCAAGTATAATGGTCTGTACGACATAACGCCGGACAGGCACCCGCAGCAGCAGAATGCCCGTAAAAGGCTTGTTGCCACCGCGAGGAGTCTTAAAAAGCAGAAGCAAAGGCTCAAGGTTGCGCAAGACACACTCGAATCAGATGGAGTAAAATACTCAACACAGCAGCGAGGTACGGTGACAATCGCCCCTCCAAGAGCTACCCAAAGCGGAAGCTGCTACCTGAATTCGATGAGGAGGCCTCAGACCCCCCACAACCAAATATCAAAGCAGCCACCTGGCCGGATAGACGACCCCTCCACCAACACAGAGCGGCATACAACGCCACTCACAATACAACACGCGACCCATGCGAGGGCTCGCACCCAAAGGACGGCGCAACAAGATCCATCTATGGACCACGCAAGCGCGCCCCAGCATACAATGCAACACAACAAACATCCGAACAACGCGGTACACCCAGCTACAGGGGTGCCGCACACCCCCTATGTTTCTTCGATGAGGTGCTGGACCATGAATCTCCAAAGGGATTCAAGCCTGTAAACATAGAGACATACGACGGAATAACAGACCCCGGGGTCTGGATTGAGGACTACATCCTTCATATCCATATGGCTCGAGGAGATGATCTCCACGCCATCAAGTACTTACCCCTCAAGCTCAAAGGGCCAGCTCGTCACTGGCTTAAAGGCCTCCCCGAAAGCTCCATTGGAAGTTGGGAAGAGCTCGAAGACGCCTTTCGGGCAAATTTTTAAGGGACTTATGTCCGACCTCCGGATGCGAACAATTTGAGTCATATAACTCAACAGCCCAGAGAGTCAGCCCGAAAGCTTTGGAACAGGTTTCTTACTAAAAAGAACCAGATTGTCGACTGTCCGGACGCCGAAGCCTTGGCAGCTTTTAAGCATAGCGTCCGTGATGAATGGCTCGCCAGACACCTCGGCCAAAATAAGCCGAGAACGATGGCCGCATTAACAAGCCTCATGACCCGCTTTTGCGCAGGTGAGGACAGCTGGCTAGCCAGATGCAGCAGCAGCGACCCCAGTACATCTGGAGTTTGAGATGGAAACAGGAAATCACGGCGCAATAGCAATAACAAACACCGGAATAAAGAAGACATCACGAAGGGCACGGCAGTAAACGCCGGATTCAAAAGCTCTCGGCTAGGTCAAAAGCCGCCCTCTAAAGGCACCAGGGATGAACTGTCCAGCCTCAACAAAATTCTGGACCAAGTATGTCAGATCCATAGTACCCCTGGTAAACCTGCTAATCATACCCACAGAGAATGTTGGGTCTTCAAGCAGTCCAGCAAGCTCAACGCCGTACACAAGGGGGAGGATACACCAAGTGAAGACGAGGACGAGCCTCCCAAGCAAGACACTGGGGAACAAAAGAAATTTCCACCAGAAGTCAAAACAGTAAACGTGTTACACGTGATCAAGGGAAAAAAACAACGCGGCACTCCCAGGAAAATATACCCAAGTGCCTGTCACCGCGAAGTCCTGCCACTGGTCGTCTCAACCGATCACTTTCGACCATTGCGATTACTCAGCAAGTATCCGATGCGCAGGATGGGCTGCCCTGGTATTAGACCCAGTAATTGGCGGATATCACTTCACACGAGTCTTGATGGACGGTGGCAGCAATCTAAACCTAATATATCAGGATACAATCCGCGGGATGGGGTTAGACCCAACAAAAATTCGCCATAGCAATACTACCTTTAAAGGAGTAACGCTAGGCCCAGGGGCTCGTTGTACGGGCTCCCTCCTACTACAAGTTATATTCGGTTCCCCCGATAACTTCCGCCGCGAGCATTTAACCTTCCACATCGCTCCGTTCCAAAGTGACTATCAAGCACTGCTCGGACGCGAAGCTTTCGCTCGCTTTAATGCAATACCACACTACGCCTCCCTCACACTCAAGATGCACGGTCCACATGGCATCATTTCAGTGAACGGAAATATCAAGCGATCTCTACACGCCGAAGAGAGTGTGGCTGCCTTGGCAGCCGCACACTAAAGGCGCCCGAATCAGCGAAAGCATCCAATAGGTCGTTAAGACCTCAGACACAACTAATCAAGTCCGGCGCCGCTATTTATATCGAATAAATGGTCACACCCCTATTTGTCAATACAAGGGGCTCAACACGCGCAGACAAGTGGCAATTTCTTCTCATCTTGAATTATACATAGTTTCTTTAAAAACTATCTTTTTGCACGACAACTTTTTCACCTAAATTCCTCTCTTCTACAGACGATCATCGTGCTACACCCGTCCAGGATACGGCACAACGGAGACACAGGCGCAGACGTGCAGCAGGGACCCGCTCCAAGGATTCTTTTTAGATTAAGACCCTGCGTAAACCTTTTTTACTGTCTCTTGTTGATACATATCCACCGTTAAGAAGGATGCTGACGTCTTGGCATGTGGCCACGCCAGAACAATGCACGTACCTGGACACAAGGGGCTTCTCACAAAGGCCATTATTAGGCCCGGTTTATACCACAAAGACCGAATATCTTAGGGAGTGTTCGGCGTCGCGAGTTTGGCCCTATATGCATCAGCTCCCAATCATTGTCTTTGGTCAAATGTTGGGTTTGCCCAGCTCCTGTGTTTTGGTGCCTTACGTTCCGCTTTACCGGCTAAGGTAGCACCAGGAGAACTACTGCGATTGTGCCCTGGTTCATCCGGACGAGCACCTCAGTAGAGAAAGCCGAAAACTGACTGTCATGATATAGCGTGAGACTGGTCAACCACTCGATGACCTGTTGGAATGTTAGAATTCCTCCGCCTTAACGAAGGGCCGTTTTCCGGCCAGGCATGTACGCACCCCGGGATCGGGAGAGTGCGGAGCCACCAGGGGCTATCTAGTAGCCCCACTGTCAAACTCCTATGGCTAAGTGAAAGTGCTAAAGCATTATAGTCCGGTTGCCTCGCTTGCTCCGCTATCACCTCCTTAATAGGACCAAGACGTTGGGTTAAGTGTGAACGCGTGTTTTTTGCGAGCACCTCTGCATTATATGCGTGGGGGTTGAAGCCGACGGCTGCAATCTTTCAGGTTATACACATGTATACATAAACGGCCGCCCAGGAGGCATCATGTTACTTTCAGGCAAAAGTATAAAAATAGCCTTATAAAAATTTGTAAAAGCATTTCGCTTACAATGAGATTACATATCACTCAAACATAATATTTTTTGAGCACTGGGTCTCTATCAAACGAGCACCCTCAAGAACTTCTTCAAAGTAGTGCTCAGCAGCCATTCGACCTATGGCCGAATCCCGCGCTGCAACACTGGTAGCATCCATCTCCGCCCAGTATGCTTTAACACGGGCAAAGGCCATCCGTGAGCCCTCTATGCACGCCGACCTCTTCATCGCATTAATGCGCGGCACCACGTCAAGAAACTGCTGCACCAAGCAGAAATAGCTGTTCGGTTTTGGCCTTTCCGGCCATAGCTGATCCACAACAGACCTCATGGCGAGTCCAGATAACCTATTCAGTTCGGCCCATTCGGCTAATTGGTCAGTCAATGAAAGCGGACGCTCAGGAGAATGGAATTGTGTCTAAAACAGCTGGTCCACTTCACGGTCCGTTTGACCCTGGAAGTACTTGGCCGCATCGGTAGCGCTCGCCGCCAAATCCATATACACATCCTCCGAACTCCATAGCCGATCCAGAGAGGCATACCGTGGATCTCCGAACTTCCTCCGCAACATAAAGGATTTCGCAGCTACAATATCCCCGGCTTCCCGCATCTCCTCCTTCTTCGCCCTCATAGCAGAGCGGATGTCTTTTCTCGTCGCAGCAGCCTTCTCAAGGTCCGATGCCTTCGCTAGGTTTTCCTTTTCAAGAACCCGACAACGGTCGGCGGCGGCTTTTAATTCTATGGCCATCTTGGCCATCTTATCTCGGCTCTTGCCATGCGCGGCCTGATCAGCTTTCAACTCTTCGGCCGCCTTCAAAGCAGCCGCATTACCAAACCTCGCTTGTTCCTTGGCTCGGGCAAGTTCTGCCCACAAGGCTTCAACAGTGGCAGCTCCATCTGCAGTCACAACATATTAAAGATACTGGCATCATGCTGCTCTTACTATGTGGCGTTTACCAGATAATGACACTTACCCTGTGCCTCGTCAAGCCTTTTGTTAACAAGCTCGATGTCGGCCTCTGCCGCATCCAACTGCCGTTTTAAATGGGCAAACTCGCTAGTCCGGCTAGCCACCGGAGCTTCCATCACCTGCACATAGAGGCAGTATGGTTATTACCTGGGAATATGATCCTCTGTTCGTTGCCATTTCCGACGACACCAGAGTCTCAGGGGCTACTATCTACACAGGGCACACCTAGCATGTGTAGGACTATCATACATTATTTTACGTACCTCAAAGTCTGTCAGTAGACTCATAAAAGCTTCATGCAATCCGCTTTCGGCGGACGAGCTTCTCTCCATCACCGTATTCATCAGCATCCGGTGTTCATCTGAGATGGCCGCTCGCCCCACCAACTCCCTCAGAACATCCGATCGCGTACCAGACGGTGCCGGACTCTTTTGTCTGCTCTCTTCGGGAGCCGGACACTGGGAGCTTCGGGGGTCAATGGGATTATCTTCTGGCCTCACCGGACTCGGAGAGGCCCTCCGCGATGACACTTCGGGGTCGCCCGCTTCCGGAGCGGAGGAGTCCGGAGGAGGCGTTTCGCTCTCCATCATCTCTGGAAGAAGATCCCCCGAAGACGAGCTCATTTGAGAGGGGCTAAGGCCCGAACTGCAAAGATATATGCGGTGGTTATTTCCTCAGAAGAAAAAGATGGCATACCTGTACTATTAGAGTATTTCGGGTCACTTACGACTCGCTGGAGAATTGATCCCCCCGCGGACTTTGTGTGGCAAAAGCACCCCCCAAGGTAGGACCCTCTGTGGGAGACTTCTTCTCCCATTTGGAAGCTTCAGCTTTCGAATCCCCGGACGCAGTCCTTTTCCTCCTCTGGTCGTCTTCCTTCATGGAGACGCTCGCTCCCTCGGTTAGAATGGGCAGCGTTGGGGGCCCGCGTCCCCCCGTATTATCCTCCCCAGTATCTTCCTTCAAGGGCACCGGGCAAGGTGCGACCTGGAGCATCTTTTCCAATAGCGGATTGTCCAAACCCTCAGGGAGGGGGCCGAACACCGAATCAACTTCGCCTTTGTTAGCCAGTCCTGGTCAGAAAGCGAACTCTCAGAAATAACTTCGTAACAAATGAGAGATAGTATGTTCGGCCGGAAGATTCCTTACCTGTTCGGCGGCGCGGTTACTGCTCAGGCCCACGTCCTCGGTGATTTCCGGACACTCTACCTGAGGTCTGAAGAATGACTTGTACATCTCCTCGCGCGTCAGGCCGAGGAAATTTTGAATGACACGCGGTCCCTCGGGATTGAACTCCCACAAGCGAAGGGGCCGGCGTTTGCAAGGCTGGACTTGACGAACCAACATAACTTGTATTACCGCAACCAAACTAAAATCTCCATTGAAGAGATCTCGAGTGCGGCTTTGCAGTATAGGCACGTCCTTGACTGGACCCCAGCTCAGACCTCTGCTGATCCATGACATCAGTTGTGGTGGAGGGCCCAAGCGGAAAAGAGGGGTGGCCGCCCACTTGGCACTTCTAGGAGCCGTGATGTAGAACCACTCCTATTGCCACAATTCAGACACCTCTGGAATGGAACCTTTGGGCCATGGAGCTCCCGTCATCTTGCATATTGAGGCACCTCCACACGCTGCATGTTGCTCCTCGATCATCTTCGGCTTTACTTCAAAGGTCTTGAGCCACAGGCCAAAGTGAGGGGTAACCCGGAGGAAGGCCTCACACATGACAATAAATGTCGTGATATGAAGAAAGGAGTCCAGAGCTAGATCATGGAAATCTAGCCCGTAATAAAACATCAAACCCCTGACGAAAGGATCCAGAGCAAGGCCTAGACCTCGGAGGAAGTGGGAGACGAACACGACGTTTTCGTTGGGTTCGGGGGAGGGGACGGCCTGCCCTTAGGCAGGAAGCCGATGCGAAACCTCGGCGGTCAGATATCTGGCCTCCCTCAACTTTTTGATGTCTTCTTTCATGACGGAGGAAGGCATCCATCGGCCTTGAAGGCTAGATCCGGACATGATTGAAGGTTCGGAGCACCTGACCTGAACTTT
Source organism: Triticum dicoccoides (assembly GCF_002162155.2). Lineage (NCBI taxonomy): Eukaryota > Viridiplantae > Streptophyta > Magnoliopsida > Poales > Poaceae > Triticum > Triticum dicoccoides. The sequence goes on from NC_041388.1 coordinate 693,220,411, forward strand.
GGGTGTTTGAGCTTGAGGTGGGGGAAGGATTCGATTGAGCACGGGAGGGAAAAAATAATAGCCTTGTCCCTTTATAAAGAGGGTAAATATCAAGCGTCCTCTCCGTGGCCGTTTGGACTTGCCTACAGTTTAGGAGTCCTAGAAGCGGTTGGGTTGCCCACGCCCGTATTGATGAGAATCCCAGAATAAAGGGACACGATCTCTGCTTTAACAAGACGTGCCAAGGAACCGCCTCGCATGACACGCTGAGGTGGGACAATAAAACGATTCGAATGAAGGCTTGGCCGTGGTGCGATGTCACACTACGGAATACGTCAGCAGATTAGATTTGTGTAAATATTATTCTCTCTATGGAAATATGTGGAAACTTATTTTGCAGAGCCGGACATTATCTTTGTGTTGAAAATCTTCTATGAAGTATTTGGAGGAGGAACCCGCCTTGCAATGCCGAAGACAATCTGCATGCCGAACTCGTTGTCATTGAAGCCTGGTTCAGGGGCTACTGAGAGAGTCCTGGATTGGGGGGTGTCCGGATGACCGGACTATACCTTCAGCCGGACTCCTGGACTATGAAGATATAAGATTGAAGACTTCGTCCCATCACTACAAAAAAAAACCCCTATAATGCAACATATATTCTTCAACGTTTTGACTGTATGTTGCAAAATTCACAATAGATTCAGATAATAAGCATTGTAGCATATGCGTTTTAGATGTGTGCTCCACAACTCCAGACTCTTGTGGCCCGGCCCAAGTTGGCTTCACAATTAATCTAGGTCATTACCTTTTCCCAGCCTCCCTGTTCCTCTCGATCTCTCCCACGCCGCCCACCGCCCCTCAGCCTACCTGCATACCGGAGCGCCGCCGCTCACCACTCCCCTGCGATCCTCCGTCTCGGAAGGCCGCCCCTCACCATCCCCCTGCGATTCTCCATCCTGGCGCGCCGTCCCTAGTCAACTCTCCTCTGCGACCTTGCTTCTTGGCGCGCCGCCCCTCGTCACCGCTTCCCTACGACCAACTGCGTCTACTACGTCTGCACGAGGGCGTGCGGCTACGGGCAGAGTTACCGCTACAACAACCCTCGCGATCGCGCTGCCGGGGTGAGCCGGACCGCTTTTCTTCTCCAATTTTATTTTTCCCATCTTGCTCTACTTGACTTGAGTCTAGTTGGGAATTGCTACTTACGACTTGCTCGTCCCTGATAATGACCGAGAGGTTGAATTATAGATGGTTGGTGTGGAGGGGAGCTTCTAGCTGAAGCCTCTTGCTGTGATTGAATTGTTTCTAGTTATGGCTCAGGAGCTTGTCACCAGCCTATGGAAGTGAAACTTGATTGTGCAGCCGTTGGTTGTTCTCTTTGATTATGTGATTGCCTGATTGTATAATAAGGCTTGTTGTCTTAGTATTGTGGTTGATGTTGATGCTTCAAAGTTCAACTTTCTGCTTACGGTGCCACTTGCTTATGTTGTAGGCCTGATCAGTCACGCCGTCATATGCCCATATTTCTTTCCGAGACTTCGGAGCAGGTTACAATATCAAATTTCTCTACTAAGTAATAATTACCTACACTCGGTGCAGAGAAATGCAATCGCACTCAAGCACTGAATATGTTGCAATGGACATGACCCCAAAACTTTCTCCCTGTCTTTTATTTGAGACACAGTTCTGTAACTTTTTGTTACATATTTTCATTCGCTTAAAAGACCATTTCGATCTCTATGTTCTCTGCTACTACAAACCGAGGAGCAGCTTGACAACTTTACGCAGCTCGGTCGACTAAGCCACTGCGACGCTGGGGGAGAAGGACATCGGTGCAGAGCATGGCAAGGCCGAGTACTTGTTGGATCTTAGGGCTTCTGATCCACAGTTCTCCGCATCATCATCCATCAGCATCTGGTGACATTATTAGCACTCAGAGCTTCATAAGGCTTTCTGCCCACTACAGTTGGAGTTCAAGAGCGTAAGGAAGGTAATCTGGTGATCAATCACTGTTGCTTGTCAGAAAACTCTGAAAATATTATTGAGTACATCTACCATGAACTATGCTTGCCATTTTAAAAGATGTTTATGTGAGCTTCATGTCATATCAATTTTTTTGAAGCAAGCAGATCTTGCGATTTACTTATGATTTATGAACAGAAAATGTTTACTGTGTAACCCCTAAATACAGTAGAAGAGATTAGAGAAGCAGTTCTTATAAAACTACGCTGAGACGAGTAGTACTTATTTAGTCAAGTGACATGTTAGATAAAATTCTACACCTATTACAACTTATCTGACTTCTGTATTTCTTAAAGATAGCTGAACTAGATTGTGTTCCATAAAGGGACATCGCCACTAGGGATTAAGGGACATCGCCACTAGTTGATGATTAGTGAGCTTGGTATACTAGTTGTCCATAAAACACATTATATAGCCTGTTCCTGTCGAAGTTATTTTTAGTCCAATTTTATAACTATACATCTAATAGTAGATAAATATTATACCTCACTTATTATCTTCTATATTTATATAATGCTTTGATTCTAATTATTATTGGCTTGCTGATTAAATTTGTACACGTGAGAATAACTCTCCTTCATCTCGGTTTTTCCGTTATACAAGGCGACGTGCATCTCATCTTCTCATCTCAGATAAACGTTTCAAGTCTCACTAATTGTTCATGAATGCAATTAATATGATATATGTGTGGGAACTTATGTGAGTGCAATAAGATACACATGAGTGAGTTTCAAGCTTTCAGCGAATTAAGGGAGATCATCATTGTCGCTAGTTGGTGATTAATGAGCTTGGTACACGAGTTGTTCATAAAATGCTTTTGTATACCCTTCTTGCCGGAGTCATCTTTAGTCCAATTTTATAATTATACATCAAATGGTAGATAAATATTATACCTCGCTTATAATCTTCTATATTTATACATAATGTTTTAATTTTAATTATTATGTGCTAGCTAATTTAAATTTGTACAACAAGAATCTCTCCCTCCTTCCGGTATTTCAATTATGCAAGGCGGCGTGCATCTCATCGCCTCAGAGAAATGTTTCAAGTCTCACTAACAGTTCACGAGTGCAGTTAATACGATATATGCGCGGGAACCTCTATGCATGCAATAAGAGACACACGAGTGGGTTTGAGCGCGTTAAGGGAGATCGTGATTATTGCTAGTTGACAATTAATGAGCTTGGTATTCGAGTTGTCCCTAAAACGTCCTGTATGTTCATATTGGGGTTATCTTTAGTCCAAATTAATAACTATATACCTGATCATAGATAAATATTATACCACATAATTTCTTATCTATTTACACATAGTTTTTTTTAATATTATACCTCGCTGATTCAAATTTTCTTCATTTTTTGTTAGCTCACCCTTATTAAAAGGGAAGGACATGTGAGTGCGAAATTTTGGTTCCCAAACACCTCAGAGCCATGTATTTTTTTAAAAAAGATTTGTATTTTTTTAAAGTTCAATATTTTTTTATGTGAAAACTTATAGTGTCTTCTACATATGTGTAAATGTACATCAAATGATGTGGTAACTTGTAAGCTGCACAAGAGAACAAATTTCCGGCCCCGAAGCGAAAAACAATAAGCCAATTTTAATATATGTGTTTTTGTGTATAAGTAATGTAGTATGAACATATATTATCATAAATATTGTATTAATCAGCTAGTGTGTGTGTGTGTGTGTGTGTGTGTGTGTGTGTGTGTGTGTGTGCACGCGCGAGAGTACTTTTTTCAGATGTTTTTGGATGTGTAAGTACGGCGGGTCTTCTTTTCTTGGGTGTGATTGATCGAATTATGGATACAATGCAAAGTGGTATCAGTGATATATACTATTGTTGAATGGACGCTGCTGTGTTCAAAAAGAAAATGGGAGGAATGGGCGCTGCTGTTGGAAGTCCACTTCACATAGCACTGGTGCACACGCAAATAAAAGCTTTTGCTTGCTTGCTTTCTTGCTTTCTAGTAGGAGCATCTCCGATCCGACCGGGCATGTCCTCCTTTACACGCACGACCGTGCCGTCTGCCGGCGACTGTGTACGTAAAGTCTTGTGCTACTAGTCACCTCCATCGTCCAGAATGCCAAGTCATACACGACCATGCAAGTTCAGGCGGGCGCTTTCTAGTTTTGTTTCAATTATCGTGTCCAGGAGCGAGTATTCTTTATATTTATCATTGATAAGGTGATCACTGAATAATAGTACTAATAATCTATTTCCTCCATTTCTAAATATAAGACTTTTTAGAGGATTTTAATATGAACCACATACGGAGCTAAATGGATGAATCTCACTCTAAAGTTCGTCTATATATATCCGTATCTAATCCACGTTGAAGTCTTTTAGAAGACTTATATTTAAATACAAAGGGAGTACTATCAATACTAACAACCACTCGGTGTCTGTTGCTTCTTCCTGGATTAAAAAGCCCAAGAGAAGGCCGTTTTTCTCTTCGTTTAAAAAAGAAAAGACCGTTTTTCTCTGCTAGACATGCCTCAAAGAGGCAATTTTGTTATTGCCCTACCAAATAAGGCGATTCCTAACCAGTTACACGAACATGATATTGCTATTTTTTTGTAAGAAAAATGTATTGGGGAATGTTTGATTTATGATTTATGACTAACTTTGCCACAACTAACCTCAGGCAAATTATAGCCGCAAACAAAAATGTGACAAACAAAATGGCCACTACAAGTGCGGCAAGATTTGCCAATAAAAATTGTGCTTATGCCATATGGACCATGTAGGTGGAAACAAATGTGGCACTGTACCAAACACAGGCCTGAGCTGTTGTGGCATTACTAAGCTTAGGCGTGGCGATCTTAAACCAAACATGCCCTTGATGTATTTGAGACTGACGCGGTTGATATTGATGTATTTGATTGCATCGAGTCTAATGGGGCCGTATATACATTGCAAAACTTGGGCGCCAAGAAGCCTAAAAAAAGTCTGTAGAATGACAATGCCCGTATGTACATTTCCGAAAGCTAAGCACTAAACTGATTTATCCCCGGGAATGATGATGGAATCCTACGCCACAAAGCAACCAGCACACGCAAAAGCTCTTTCTCCTTGCCTTTTCTTCTTCAAGTCAAAAGGTACAAGACTCATATGCAATCTCCATTTTATAACACATGACGTCCCTATACATCTCTGTCTACGACAAGCTAACAAAAGATTATTTAAATTCATTTAGGTGCCACTAAGTCGCGCCATTGGGTTTTTCACGAAAAATATATTTGGCATATCATTTGACCTACAAATATTTGGAGCAAGACGCGCAAAGTAAAAATGTCTCGTGCACTCTTAAACAGAAGTATAGTTGCTAAAAAAAAAGTGGCTTCGACGTCAGTGCAATGGGAGCCAGCTAGAATCCCACGGTGGCGACGCGGCGGTGACATGTGAGACGAGTTCTTCAGTGCACTGCCTTTAGCTTAGCTTGGCTCTTCCATCTCCGGCTGCCTGGCTACATATACTCTTCCATTTGCATCTCAGCCTGTGCGAAAGATTCCACACGGATCGGGATCGATCGCACATGGCCGCGGCGGCGCCGCCCCGGCGCATCGGCAGGTCGACCGTCCACATGGACGGCGGTGGCGCCGACAGGCCGACGACGGCGATTGATGGTGTAGGCCGCACGTCCTCTGGCGCCGGGGCCGGGCGGCGGCCGGGCATCAACCTCTTCTCGGGGCCGGTATCTGCCGGCGTGTTCGTCTCCTTTGCGCTCTGCATCGTCGCCTACTGCATCTACTCCTTCCTCGCTCGTCGCCGCGCCATCTTCGACGCCCGCCACAGGTTCCAACTCTGGCCTCGGTAACTGCCCGGTGTGCCTGGAGCCATTACACGGGCGTACCAACATCATGGCGGCGCAGGCATGCGCCCACGTGTTCCACGCGTCTTGCATTGAGCCATGGCTCCACAGCCGGGGCTCCTGCAGGGCCGGCCCATAGATATACGGGGCCCAGGGGCAAGACAACAATAAGGGGCCTTTATTTACTCAAAAGCTCAAAATATTTTCTATTTCAAAAGCAAAGTAATATCCCGTACATAGCATAGCATGATGATCTTAATTTGAACTCTCAAACTGATACTACAATTTATTTATGGATCAAGTGAACTACACCATGGTAGTAATGAAATGATGTAGCCGTCAAAAGTTCGTTTTACACAAAAGCCTGCATTCCTAAATTTGAATGGAGGCTTCATTTTGTTTTGCAAAACAAAAATTCCTATCAAAACTGGTTGCTACTTAGATCTTTTGTGTTACCAGGGGATCTTTAGAAGAACTACTAGTTGTGAAAAATCTGTGATCCTTTTAGGGATTTTACCTCTTCATCTATTTGTTTTTCCCTCTTCGTTTTGTTACTACCGGATAATCCTTTCTAGAGGAGATGTCACTAAACAAGAACAAGCAGCATCAAATGATTAAAACAGGAACAAAAGCACCTGAAATTTGGATGATGTGGATGTAGGTGGCAGATCAGCAGATACGCAGCAGGTTGCAGTCAGCACCAACTAGAACACAACACCATGAACTGAATACCCCCCCCCCCCCAGTTCACCAGTTCTCATGATGTGCACTCACACTTAGATCCACTGAAGTCTGATGAGAAGAAGATAAGTAGAAGAGATGTGGAGTCATCGGAGGGCACAACTATTCATGGGGAGGATGAAAAGAAGAACATACCGTCTCCAAGTCTCCAATGTCTAGCTGATGGGGAACGAGCAGAACGTTGAGGAAGGAAGGAGAGCTGATTGGGAAGTCGATTTGCGCCTTTAGTCCCCATTAATCGCCCGGCGGCGATCTTGGAATTGGAGACGCACGGGAACATCGGCTCTGTCGTTGGAGTCTGGGATTTGGGGAAAGAGGAATCGAGGAGCACGGGAACAATTGACAGGCCTTCCTACGAAATAATACCCGGGCCGAGGCCCCAGGGCGGGCGCCCCGTTTGCCCGGGCTCCTGCCCCGTGTGCCAGTGCACTAACAACCCCACCTCCATCCTCATCCCTGACCCCGCCTCCACCTCCACCTCCACCTTCATCGGCAACTGTTCGGTGTGCCTCGAGCCCTTGCGCCTTGACTGTGGCGACGTCAGGGCGGCACACGCTTGCGGCCATGTGTTCCACTCGCGTTGCATTGAGCCGTGGCTCAACCAGCAGGGCTCATGCCCTGTGTGCCGGTGCACTGTCAGCTTCAACCCCAACTCCACCTACAACCCCGCCTCCATCTCCACCTCCAACCCGACCCCAGACACGAACCCCACCTCCATCCCGACCCAAACTCCACCTCTAACTCCGGCCCCGTCGGCGAATGTCCGGTGTGCCTCGAGCCCCTATGCATTGGTGGTGGCGACATGAGGGCAGTTCACGCGTGCGGCCACGTGTTCCACTCCCGCTGCATCGAGCGGTGGCGTAGCCACCGCAACTCCTGCCCCGTGTGTCGTTGCAGTGTCATGTGCAGTCGCAACCCATGAAACTAAGTAGCATCTGCTGCTACAACCAGTGATGGTGCTCGCAACCCCCAAGAGACTGTGGTCATGGTGATTGCGGAACAAACGGGAGAGTAGGGGCACCGGAGCTAGCCGACGACGGTGATATGCAATGATCCATGACCACTTGCGCTGAACTACTCTCGGTGACTAAGACAACATGCAACAATGTTGGTAATGACAATGAGTGTGACAGATTGCCAGAAACCAATTGTATTGTACGGTTGTTTTTTGCTTTTGGAGTGAGCTTGCTTAGACATAGTAGATTTGGTCAGCAAATTGCTTGGATATATTTCATGTATGTCTTGTCATTTGTTCAGTGACAAAATTCTTTTGTTATTGGTGTTATATAGAGTTTGCTACAATGTAAACCAACCCGTAAAGATAAGGGTTTGGAATTCGATTTGATTCTTTTATTGTATCTCAAGCCTTGTAATCTCTGGATGTAATTTGTTGCATATATAAATAACACGCACGCATTGTGGAGGCCTCTTAGGGTGCGCCAGACCGGTGTGTGACCCAATCCCGGCATTGTGGCTTGGTTGGGGCATACGATTTTAGATGTTAGGCTTTGGTGCGATGTCTGTTTGATATTAGGCTCGGACATTTGGCACCCCTACATCAAGAAGATAGGAGTAGCGACAGGTGTGTTGCCAAGATGATGGCTTCAGACATAGTGCCATATTACTTTGTAAGGTCTTTATAAATAATTAATAAAAATGACTGCATGCATCGTCCAGATGCAAAAATCCGGCGTATATCCTCCCTTTGAAAAAAAAACACGCACGTGTCCCTGCTAAGAGGCATACGCTTCAACCCCATCGTTCAACCGAAAGTTTACACTTGGTTCAGTACAGATCAGGGGACTGAATTAACATTCCAAGAGACATTTAACACATGGCAGACCTAATTTTTTATTTCCAGCAAATAATCTCTTTGATAACTTATTGCATTACAAGGCTATTGGATTAAAAGTTTGTATGATGGCACATCGGCATGGTAATGGAGGCCACAGAAAACAAATAGATAAATTCAACACTAGTTTCAGAAACTAGCAAAACCCCTAGCGAGTACACAGACAACTCCTGCCGTCAGAACATAAACCCTCCGTCCAGTCAGCCTAAGAAGTAAGAACCACTCCTCTCCTCTAGTAGACAGCTTATGTTTGTTTTTCTTGTGTTGTAAAGATCTGTCAGATTATGCTGTAAGCCCGGACGACCTCGACGATGGGCGCGCGGCACAGCGGGCACTTGCCGGCCCCGCGGAGCAGCTCGCGGGCGCACTTTGAGCAGGTGCACATGTGCCCACACCTGAAAACGTTTGCAGAAGATGAACCAATGTCACATTTTTGTGTTACCGAGTAAGTCCTTGTGCAACTAATGTCACAAAACGTGTGGAGATAATTAAGGTGAGAGATGGCACATGGAAGCATAACAGACCTGTAGAGAAGCGAGTCGATCTGGCTGTCGCAGCAGATGCAGCAGGTCCCTTTCCTCACCAGCTCCCACTGTGATCCATCATCATACCATCTAACTGTCCCTGGCATAAGTTCAGAATCCAGATTAGTCTCTTTGGTCAATCACCATGGATAGATAGATAGATAGATAGATAGATGCCAGGAGATGAATGATGAGGAGCAAGGAGAGGGGAGAGTGATATGATATGACAGACCATGGACAGACAGAGAGCGGTGCATGGCAGAGGCGACCTCCTGCCGGATGGACCTCTGCAGCTCGACCTGCATCTCCATGCACGCCTGCAGCATCTGCTGCGTGCTGGCCATCCCGCGCTGGAGCACGGCCATGTCGTCCCGCAGGTCGTGGATGGCCTCATCAACTTCCTGCCAGACACATTCCTGCTCCTCAGCAATAATACCCCAAGATGGCATCCTGAAGAAAGAGGGGGAGGGGAGACTCACAAGTTCATCTGGGCGGTGCACGGGTTGCCGGCTCCAGTCACGACGAGGCGGCACCATCCGCCAGCGCCGCTGCTGCCTTTGGCCGGCGGGAGGCTGCACGGCTGCGGCGGCGTCCCCGGCCCGATCTGGTCCATTGTTGAGTGGAGCCGGAGGATCATGCTCCTGCCTCTGAGCGTATGAGTGCACGAGCTGGTCCAGGCTCTCGCGGAAGCCGCTGCTGAGAAGATTGGAGACGCTGCGCCTACAAACCAACAGAGATGATTATGTGATCTTTATCAAGCACGATGATGAAACAATTTATACACTGCAAAAAATTATGTGATCCTTAGTCTACCTGCTTAGGAGTTCTCTGAGCTCCGCCCTGTACATTCCATAGAGCGCGTCTTCCTGGAGACGGTTATGCCGAGCGAAGCCGCCTATATCTTCCGGCCGCCATTGCTGTGCTTCGGCTGCTTCTGGGTTATCAATGACATGCCATTCCTCCTCCTCCTCCTCCTCCTCTGCTTCCTGGCCACTGGCACCCGATCCCGATGTCTCCCCTGGCCACTGCACACTGGGTGGAGGCTGCACGTAAGCTATGGCTTCCTGCCGCGCGCTGCCGTTGCCGTCGGAGGAGGAAGAGCCGGACTGCTCGCCGCTCTGCTCCGAGGTCCCCGAGTCCGACGAGTACTCCTGGTACCCGTGCATGCCTTGTTCCTGATCAAGCTGGCCATTCTCCAGAGCATCCCTAGTGTTCGGTACGTTGGCGGATTGATCTTGTGTTGACGACTGAAGCGTCTGGATCTCATGGCTGGCAGAGGCATTCTCCATGTCATGGACATGGTCACGAACGACTTGATCACTGGCAATGTTTTCTGCTCCAGAGGCAGGATGACTCTGTGTAATCTGTCCTGCTTCTCCGGCCGCCGCCGTAGAAATCGGCCCGCCGTCCTGCGCAGGCCTTCCGCCGCGAGAGATTCTGCCTCGCAGAATGGACTGGAAACAATAACATTCAATCATATGAAAGATAAAAATGGAAACAGTGCTCACTTTTCCAGATCAGCAGATAAGATATGATCTAGTAAATCGGTACTACTTGATAGCCGTAAATTATGCCCGTTAACGTAGCTTCTTGATCCAACATAAAAAGGGAGAACAATGGGAATGTTCAGCTTCAACTCATGTGTTTCCAGAGTGAGAGGTGCAGGCACAATAGGCATGAATCAAGTACAGGTGGGGTTTTGGGGCAGAAAGATGCAAACTTTTCAGCTGCTATCATCAGGTGCTGCAAACAGCAATGTGCTGAGGACCCCATTGTGATGGATGACGATCATGTTGACATGCCAAATGTAAAGGAAAACATAAAATACTCCCTACAAATGTTGAAGAAGATTAGAAAATACGACTACTACTCCTGTTTCTGACACTCTGATCGTCGACCAAACGAAGTTTTTTTTAAGAGGAAAAATTTGTATTTTGGGGCAGAGTGAAGAGGAGCAGAGGATGCCGGGGTTTGAGTTGACGGACGGACCTGGATGCGGCCGCGGTGGGCGAAGGAGGACACGGTGCGGTGCTCCGAGAGGCCCTGGAGCTCGCGCAGCCGCTCCATAGACATGCGCCTGGCCGCGCTCGGCGCGCGCGCCTGCCGCCCGCGGAGCCCCGGCGCGCGGCCGTCCACGCCGTCGCCGCCCTGGCTGGCCCGGCGGACGCGCTCCCGCACCGTCCGCACGCGCTCGCGCTCCGTCTCGCCCAGCCACTCCTCGCCTCCGCCGACGCCGACGCCGTCGCCTCCGCGCGGGGCGCCCTGCGGCTGCTGCGCGGGCGCGGAGGCGGTCCACTCCCGCGCGATCCGCCGCACGAGCGCGCGCTCCGGCGACCGCGCGCGCCTCCCGTCGTCGTCGTCGTCCGCGGCGTCGGCGCGGGCGCGGAGGAAGGAGGAGGCGTCGAGCATGGTGGAGACGGCGTGGAGGCGCGCGAGCGCCATGAGCTCCGAGTCGCGGTCCCGGCGGTCGAGCCCGCCGAGCACCATCTGCTCGCAGGCCTGCCGGCGCCGCGCCGCCCACTGCGCGATGATCCTGGACGCCGCGGCGCTGGCCGATGACGACGACGACGACGACGTATCGCCCCCGACCCCGGCGCACGCCATGCTCTTGGGGCGGAGGTCCTCCATGGCGCTGGCCGACATGCTCCTAGCTAGGCGGGAGGGCGAGTGGTGGGTATAAGTAGAGCAGCAGGCGGGGAGGCGGAGGCGGCATTTTTCCACGGGCGCGCGAGCAGAGGAGGAGGAGGAGGAGGAGTTCGTCCAGAGCAGCCTAGCAAATCCCGAGGCGGGACGCTGGCCCGATCGAGAGGTGGAGGAAGAAGAAGAAGAAGAAGAAGAAGAGTGGTGTGGCCCTAGCGGGTTTACCATTGTTTTGCTGCTGATATTTACTCCTCTGGATTTGTTTTGTTTATCGGCGACCAAATCGGCACATATATATATTGCTCAGGGTAAATGTAAAAATCGCAGGAATTAATGAGGTAATTATAATATGAGTCATCACAAAATCTTTAGTCGGATTTTATGCTTATTCATCGGCGCGTTTTTATGACTGTGCATCTAATAGTAGATAAATATTGTAACCCGCATTTTATGACCCAAAATATTGGGCCTCACTTATTAAGTTCTGTATTTTTTTATAGTTGTATGTCTTTTGAATTGTATGTATTATTTACTCGCCTTGCATGATTTGGAAAAAACATTATTTACTACCGGATTTAAATTTGTACATGTAAGAGTTGTTCTCTCTCCTACCGGTGTCTTCGCTATGAATTTCTGTTATGCAAGGCGGAGTGCACCCCATCTCTTCTGATAAATATTTTCGGTTTTACACACGGTTCGCAAGCGCAGTTAATACAATATAGGTGTGTGAAACTATATGTGTGTAGGGAGATACACACGAGGGGGTTTGAGCGTGCTAAGTGAGATCATGATTGTCGCTACTCCACGCGAGCACTATGTATCTCAGCGCCTATGATAAATGCTTCAAGTCTCACTAACGGTTCACGAGCATATTAATACGGTATATGTGTGGGAACCTATTTGCTGCATTAAGAAACACACGTGTGGGTTTGAGCGCGTTAAGGGGCATCGTGATTGTCGCTAGTTGGTGATTAATGAGCTTGGTACACGAGTTGTTCGTGAAACGCTTTGTATACCCTTCTTGTCGGAGTCATCTTTAGTCCAATTTTATAAGTATACATCCAATTGTTGATACATATTATTCCTTACTTATTATCTTCTATATTTATACATTGTTTTAATTTAATTGTTATTTGCTCGCTGATTTGACATTTACACATGAGAATCAGTCTATCCTTCCGGTATTTTCGTATGCAAGGCGGTGCGCATTTCATCGTCCTTGATAAATGTGTCAAGTCTTACTAGCAGTTCACGAGCATAGTTAATACAATATATGTGTGGGAACATATATTCATGCAGTAGGAGACACATGAGTGAGTTTGAGCGCGTTAAGGGAGAACATGATGTTCGCTACTTGGTGATTAATGAGCTTGGTATATGAGTTGTGCATAAAACTCCTTGTATACCCTTCTCGTCAGAGTCATGTTTAATCCAATTTTACAACTATGCATCCAATGGCAGATAAATATTATACCTTACTTATTATGTTCTATATTTATACATAGAGCTTTAATGATTTGCTCGTTGATTTAAACTAGATGATACCCCGCACGTTGTTGCAGGAATATTTTGCAACATATTTCAATGTGACTCGTTGTATGAAACATGAATATTTGAAGTAATAATATAAAAAGCTAACAATAAAAATACATAGTATAATTTATTGTGCTTGATTACTATATAGTTGTAAAATGTTTATTAAATGTATATAGCATAATAGAATGAAAACCCTCATGTATGTTACATGTTGAGATAAGTCTTTTTTTCATGCATGTCATGATGAAGTGGCATGCTTGCATGTTGAGAGACATATGATAATGGTGGTGGGCCTTTTCTCATGCATGTTGTGCAATGATGTGGCATGCTTGCATGTTGAGAGAAATAGTTAGTGGGGGCTAGCTATTTAGATATAGAAGATTTGTACACGTGTTATGAAAGACGTCATGCACATCATCGCCTCTAATAAATGTTTCAAGTCTCACTAACAGTTGATGAGCGTAGTTAATACAATATATGTGTGGGAAGCTATATGCGTCAGTAGGAGACACACGCGGGGATCTGAGCGTGTTAAGTGGAATCATGATTGTCGCTAGTTGGTGATTAATGAGCTTTGTATATGAGTTGCCCGTAAAATTCCTTGTATACCCTTCCTGTCATAGTCATCTTTAGTCCAATTTCTTTTTACTATACATCCAATGGTAGATAAATATTATACCTCACTTATTATCTTCAATATTTATACATGGTGCTTTACTTTCAATTATGATTTGCTCGCTGATTTAAATTTGTACACGTGAGAATCACTCCATCCTTCCGGTATTTCCATTATGCAAGGCGCTGTGCATCTCACGGCCTCTGATAAATGTTTCAAGTCTCACTAACGGTCCACGAGCGTAGTTAATACATTGTATGCATGTGAAGCTATTTGCATGTAGCAATAGACACATG
>NC_041388.1:693234770-693277026 GCF_002162155.2 Triticum dicoccoides
GATTGTCGCTAGTTGGTGATTAATGAGCTTGGAATATGAGTTGTCCCTAAAATAACTTGTATATTCCTGGTCGGGTTATCTTTACTCCAATTTTATAACTATTCACCTAATTATATCTCACATAATATCTTCTATATTTACACGTGTTTTAATTGTATTTGTTACTTACTCATTGATTCAAATTTGTACACGTGAGAATAATTCCTACCTTTCGGTATTTCCGTTACGCAAGGTGGCATGCGTCTCATCACCTATGATAAATAATTTTTATTCTCATCCATGGTTCGTCGGTGCAGTTAATACGATACAGTTGTCATTGTATACCTTAAGCTACCAAAAAATTCTGCAACATGCAACCAGATTTGGATTGGCCCGGGCCCAACTTCGGTGCCCTTGGCTTTCGAACCCTCACTTGAGAATTCAATCAAAATTGAGATATCGTCTAACCAGTAATGGTTCGTCTAATAAAATAGAAAAAATGAATCGCTTTTTGAGTTGTTGCAAGACATGAGATGACCACGAGGCGACCAACATTTCTCCTCGAATCATCAGTGTTGCCGTGAGTTCCTCTATCCTGCGCTGGTTTCTAAGATGACAGGAGGGCAAGGAAACCCTGCATCCCTGTGTCTGGTCGTCCCGTAGGGTTCTCAATATTTTTTATGTCGGTAAAGTTGGGCCAGGAACGGTGATGTGAATAATGGTTACTCGGCTTTCTCCATGTTGATATAGCCTTCCTCACAGGGGCGTCGATTAGTTGGAGGATGGTGCCTACCCTAGGACATCCGTTTGGCACAACTAGTGTTTGTCCATGGCAGAGATGTCCTAGATAAGGGATGGCATTGCAGTGTGTTTTTGTTTTTTAGTTCCATCTCCACCCTATGAAACTCAACCAGATACACATCCATCATAGAACTTATCAGGTTTGGGTCCCCCTTCGTTCTATGTTAGGAGTTGGGATTATCCTCTGTCTCTTCTTGTCACCAAGTTCTACGAAATGATGACATGTCCAGGTCGATCGCGGACATCAGCGTCTTCTGCTTTTCATCAACGACTTCCAGGACGTTGCTTCTGCAAGCTCATGGATTTCAACAAGATTGCTCCAGTAACACAGAGGTTCATCGTCGTGAGAAACAACTGCTAGGGGTGCAGAAGGAAGATGATGCAATTTTTCTTAAGAACTGGAATGCAATTTAGTTATTTTGTAAGGTAATCTTTGAAGGAAATATGCCCTAGAGGCAATAATAAAGTTATTATTTATTTCCTTATTTCATGATAAATGTTTATAATTCATGCTAGAATTGTATTAACCGGAAACATAATACATGTGTGAATACATAAACAAACATAGTGTCACTAGTATGCCTCTACTTGACTAGCTCATTGATCAAAGATGGTTAAGTTTCCAAACCATATACATGATTTGTTATTTGATCAATGGGATCACATCATTAGGAGAATGATGTGATTGACTTAACCCATTCCGTTAGCTTAGCACTTGATCGTTTTTGTTTACTGCTATTGCTTTCTTCATGACTTATAAATGTTCTTATGACTATGAGATTATGCAACTCCCGAATACCAGAGGAACACTTTGTGTGCTACCAAACGTCACAACATAACTGGGTGATTATAAAGGTGTTGTACAGGTGTCTCCGATGGTACTTGTTGAGTTGGCATAGATCAAGATTAGGATTTGTCACTCCGATTGTCGGAGAGGTATCTCTGGGCCCTCTCCGTAATGCACATCAATATAAGCCTTGCAAGCAATGCAACTAATGAGTTAGTTGCGGGATAGTGCATTACGAAACAAGTAAAGAGACTTGCCGGTAACGAGATTGAACTAGGTATTGGGATACCGACGATCGAATCTTGGGCAACTAACATACCGATGACAAAGAGAACAACGTATAGTGTTATGCGGTTTGACCGATAAAGATCTTCGTAGAATATGTAGGAACCAATATGAGCATCCAGGTTCCTCTACTGGTTATTGACCGGAGACATGTCTCGGTCATGTCTACATAGTTCTCGAACCCGTAGGGTCCGCACGCTTAAAGTTCTGTGCAATCGGTTTTATGAGTTTATATGTTTTGATGTACCGAAGTTAGTTCGGAGTCTCGGATATGATCACAGACATGACGAGGAGTCTCGAAATGGTCGAGATATGAAGATTGATATATTGAAAGCCTACATTTGGTCATCGGAAGGGTTCCGGGTAAAATCTGGATTTTACCAGAGTACCGGAGGGGTTGCCGGAACCCCCCGGGGGCTAATGGGCCTTGTTGGGCCATAAGGGAAAGATAGAGGGGGCGGCCTAGGGCAGGCAGCGCGCCCCTCCCCTCTAGTCCGAATTGGACTAGGAGAGGGGGTGGGGGCGGTGCCCCCCTTTCCTTCTCTTTCTCTTCCTTCCTTTCCCCCTCCTAGTAGGAGTAGGAAAGAGGGGAATCCTACTCCTACTAGGAGGAGGATTCCTCCTCCTATCACACCTACAAGGGTCGGTCGGCCTCCCCCTTCCTCCTTTATATACAGGGGCAGGGGGGCACCTCTAGACACACAAGTTGATCACAAAGATCTCTCCCAGCTGTGTGCGGTGCCCCCTCCGCCATAATCCACCTCGGTCATACTGTAGCGGTGCTTAGGTGAAGCCCTGCCACGGTAGCTTCATCAACATTGTCACCACGCCATCGTGCTGACGAAACTCTTCCCCGAGCTCTACTGGATCGTGAGTTCGCGGGACGTCACCGAGTTGAACGTGTGCTGAACGTGGAGGTGCCGTACGTTCGGTACTGAGGATTGGTCGATCGTGAAGACGTACGACTACATCAACCGCATTGTCATAACGCTTCCACTTAACGGTCTACGAGGGTACGTGGACAATACTCTCCCCTCTCGTTGCTATGCATCACCATGATCCTGTGTGTGCGTAGGAGTTTTTTTGAAATTTCTACGTTCCCCAACAGTGCCATCCGAGCCTGGTTTTATGCATAGATGTTATATGCACGAGTAGAACACAAGTGAGTTGTGGATGATACAAATCATACTGCTTACCAGCATGTCGTACTTTGGTTTGGCGGTATTGTTGGATGAAGCGGCCCGGACCGACATTACGCGTACGCTTACGTGAGACTGGTTCTACCGACGTGCTTTGCACATAGGTGGCTGGCCAGTGTCAGTTTCTCCAACTTTAGTTGAACCGAGTGTGGCTACGCCCGGTCCTTGAGAAGGTTAAAACAACACTAACTTGATGAACTAACGTTGTGGTTTTGATGCGTAGGTAAGAACGGTTCTTGCTCAGCCCGTAGCAGCCACGTAAAACTTGCAACAAGAAAGTGGAGGACATCTAACTTGTTTTTGTAGGGCATGTTGTGATGTGATATGGTCAAGACATGATGCTATATTTATTGTATGAGATGATCATGTTTTGTAACGGAGTTATCGGCAACTGGCAGGAGCCATATGGTTGTCGCTTTATTGTATGAAATGCAATCGCCCTGTAATTGCTTTACTTTATCACTAAGTGGTAGCGATAGTCGTAGAATCAATAGTTGGCGAGACGACAACGATGCTACGATGGAGATCAAGGTGTCGCGCCGGTGACGATGGTGATCATAACGGTGCTTCGGAGATGGAGATCACAAGCACAAGATGATGATGGCCATATCATATCACTTATATTGATTGCATGTGATGTTTATCCTTTATGCATCTTATTTTGCTTTGATTGAGGGTAGCATTATAAGATGATCTCTCACTAAATTTCAAGATAAAAGTGTTCTTCATGAGTATGCACCATTGCCAAAGTTCGTCGTGCCGAGACACCACGTGATGACCGAGTGTGTTAGGCTCTACGTCCATCTACAATGGGTGCAAGCCACTTTTGCACACGCAGAATACTCGGGTTAAACTTGATGAGCCTAGCATATGCAGATATGGCCTCAGAACACTGAGACCGAAAGGTCGAGCGTGAATCATATAGTAGATATGATCAACATAATGATGTTCACCATTGAAGACTACTCCATTTCACGTGATGATCGGTTATGGTTTAGTTGATATGGATCACGTGATCACTTAGATGATTAGAGGGATGTCTATCTAAGTGGGAGTTCTTAAGTAATATGATTAATTGAACTTAAATTTATCGTGAACTTAGTACCTGATAGTATTTTGCATATCTATGTTGTTGTAGATAGATGGCCCGTGCTATTGTACCGTTGAATTTTAATGCGTTCCTTGAGAAAGCAAAGTTGAAAGATGATGGTAGCAATTACACGGACTGGGTCCGTAACTTGAGGATTATCCTCATTGCTGAAGGATTACGTCCTGTAAGCACCGCTAGGTGTGCCACATGCACCGGCAACTGCAGACATTGTGAATGCCTAGCAGTCGCATGTTGATGACTACTCGATAGTTCAGTGTGCCATGCTTTACGGCTTAGAACCGGGACTTCAACGATGTTTTGAACGTCATGGAGCATATGAGATGTTCCAGGAGTTGAAGTTAATATTTCAAGCAAATGCCCGGATTGAGAGATATGAAGTCTCCAGTAAGTTCTATAGCTGCAAGATGGAGTAGAATAGTTCTGTCAGTGAGCATATACTCAAAATGTCTGGGTATCATAATCACTTGACTCAATTGGGAGTTAATCTTCCTGTTGATAGTTTCATTGACAGAGTTCTTCAATCACTGCCACCAAGCTACAAAAGCTTCGTGATGAACTATAATATGCAAGGGATGAATAAGACAATTCCCGAGCTCTTCGCGATGCTAAAGGCTGCGGAGGTAGAAATCAAAAAGGAGCATCAAGTGTCGATGGTTAACAAAACCACCAGTTTCAAGAAAAAGGGTAAAGGGAAGAAGAAGGGGAACTTCAAGAAGAACGGTAAACAAGTTGTTGCTCAAGAGAAGAAACCCCAATCTGGACCTAAGCCTGAGGCTGAGTGTTTCTACTGCAAACAAACTGGTCACTAGAAGCGGAACTGCCCCAAGTATTTGGCGGATAAGAAGGATGGCAAGATGAACAAAGGTATATGTGATATACATGTTATTGATGTGTATCTTACCAGAGCTTGCAGTAGCACCTGGGTATTTGATACTGGTTCTGTTGCTAATATTTGCAACTCGAAACAGGGACTACGGATTAAGCGAAGACTGGCTAAGGACGAGGTGACGATGCGCGTGGGAAATGATTCCAAAGTCGATGTGATGGTCGTCGGCACGCTACCTCTACATCTACCTTCAGGATTAGTTTTAGACCTAAATAATTGTTATTTTATGTCAGCGTTAAGCATGAACATTATATCTGGATCTTGTTTGATGCGAGATGGTTATTCATTTAAATCTGAGAATAATGGTTGTTCTATTTATATGAGTAAAATCTTTTATGTTCATGCACCCTTGAAGAGTGGTCTATTTTTATTGAATCTCGATAGTAGTGATACACATATTTATAATGTTGAAGCCAAAAGATGCAGAGTTGATAATGATAGTGCAACTTATTTGTGGCACTGCCGTTTGGGTCATATTGGTGTAAAGCGCATGAAGAAACTCTATACTGATGGACTTTTGGAATCACTTGATTATGAATCACTTGGTACTTGCGAACTCTGCCTTATGGGCAAGATGACTAAAATGCCGTTCTCCGGAACAATGGAGTGAGCAACAGGCTTGTTGGAAATCATACATACTGATATATGTGGTCCGATGAATATTGAAACTCGCAGCGGGTATCGTTATTTTCTCACCTTCACAGATGATTTGAGCAGATATGGGTATATCTACTTAATGAAACATAAGTCTGAAACATTTGAAAAGTTTAACAAATTTCAGAGTGAAGTGGAAAATCATCGTAACAAGAAAATAAAATTTCTATGATCTGATCGTGGAGGAGAGTATTTGAGTTATGAGTTTGGTCTACATTTGAAACAATGCGGAATAGTTTTGCAACTCATGCCACCTGGAACACTACAGCGTAATGGTGTGTCCGAACGTCGTATTCGTACTTTACTAGATATGGTGCGATCTATGATGTCTCTTACTGATTTACCGCTATCGTTTTGGGGTTATGCTTTAGAGACGGATGCATTCACGTTAAATAGGGCACCATCAAAATCTGTTGACACGACGCCTTATGAACTATGGTTTGGCAAGAAACTAAAGTTGTCATTTCTTAAAGTTTGGGGCTATGATACTTATGTGAAAAGGCTTCAACCTGATAAGCTCGAACCCAAATCGGAGAAATGTGTCTTCATAGGATACCCAAAGGAAACTGTTGGGTACACCTTCTATCATAGATCCAAAGGCAAGACATTCATTGCTAAGAATGGATCCTTTCTAGAGAATGAGTTTCTCTCGAAAGAAGTGAGTGGGAGGAAAGTAGAACTTGATGAGGTAACTGTATCCGCTCCCTTATTAGAGAGTAGTTCGTCACAGAAACCGGTTCCTGTGACACCTACACCAATTAGTGAGGAAGCTAATGATGATGATCATGAAACTTCAGATCAAGTTACTACCGAACCTCGTAGATCCACCAAAGCAAGATCCGCACCAGAGTGGTACGGTAATCCTGTTCTGGAGGTCATGTTACTTGACCATGACGAACCTACGAACTATGAGGAAGCGATGATGAGCCCAGATTCCACAAAATGGCTTGAGGCCATGAAATCTGAGATGGGATCCATGTATGAGAATAAAGTGTGGACTTTGATTGACTTGCCCGATGATCGGCAAGCCATTGAGAATAAATGGATCTTCAAGAAGAAGACTGACGCTGACGGTAATGTTACTGTCTATAAAGCTCGACTTGTTGCGAAAGGTTTTTGACAAGTTCAAGGAGTTGACTACGATGAGACCTTCTCACCTGTAGCGATGCTTAAGTCCGTCTGAATCATGTTAGCAATTGCCGCATTTTATGATTATGAAATTTGGCAAATGGATGTAAAGACGGTATTCCTGAATGGATTTCTGGAAGGAGAGTTGTATATGATGCAACCTGAAGGTTTTATCGATCCAAAGGGTACTAACAAAGTGTGCAAGCTCCAGCGATCCATTTATGGACTGGTGCAAGCCTCTCAGAGTTGGAATAAATGTTTTGATAGTGTGATCAAAGCATATGGTTTTATACAGACTTTTGGAGAAGCCTGTATTTACAAGAAAGTGAGTGAGAGCTCTATAGCATTTCTAATATTATATGTGGATGACATATTGCTGATTGGAAATGATATAGACATTCTAGATAACATAAAAGGATACTTGAATAAGAGTTTTTCAATGAAAGACCTCGGTGAAGCTGCTTATATATTGGGCATCAAGATCTATAGAGATAGATCAAGATGCTTAATTGGACTTTCACAAAGCACATACCTTGATAAAGTTTTGAAGAAATTCAAAATGGATCAAGCTAAGAAAGGGTTCTTGCCTGAAGGAAATATGCCCTAGAGGCAATAATAAATTTATTATTTATTTCCTTATATCATGATAAATGTTTATTATTCATGCTAGAATTGTATTAACCGGAAACATAATACATGTGTGAATACATAGACAAACAGAGTGTCACTAGTATGCCTCTACTTGACTAGCTCGTTGATCAAAGATGGTTATGTTTCCTAACCATAGACATGAGTTGTCATTTGATTAACGGGTTCACATCATTAGGAGAATAATGTGATTGACTTGACCCATTCCGTTAGCTTAGCACTTGATCGTTTAGTTTGTTGCTATTGCTTTGTTCATAACTTACATGTTCCTATGACTATGAGATTTGTTGGGGATCGTAGCAGAAATTTAAAATTTTCTACGCATCACCAAGATCAATCTATGGAGTAATCTAGCAACGAGGGGAAGGTGAGTGCACCTACATACCCTTGTAGATCGCTAAGCGGAAGCGTTCAAGTGTACGGGGTTGATGGAGTCGTACTCGTCGTGATCCAAATCACCGATGATCCTAGTGCCGAACAGACGGCACCTCCGCGTTCAACACACGTACAGCCCGGTGATGTCTCCTACGCCTTGATCCAGCAAGGGGAGAAGGAGAGGTTGGGGAAGACTCCATCCAGCAGCAGCACGATGGCGTGGTGGTGGTGGAGGAGCGCATGACTCCAGCAGGGCTTCGCCAAGCACTACGAGAGACGAGGAGGGAGAGGGGTAGGGCTGCGCCAACAGGGGAGGAACTTCATGTGTTGGGCTTCCCCTTTGCCTCCACTATATATAGGGGGAGAGGGAGGGCTGCGCCCCCACCTAGGGTTTCCTCCCTAGGGGTGGCGGCAGCCCTAGATCCCATCTAGGGTGGCGGCCACAAGGGGGAGAGGGGAAGGCGCACCTGAGGTGGGCCTTAGGGCCCATCTGCCCTAGGGTTTGCCCCCTCCCCTCTTGGAGGCACCTTGGGCCTTGGTGGGAGGCGCCCCAGCCCACCTAGGGGCTGGTCCCTTCCCACTATTGGTCCATGTAGGCCTCCGGGGCTGGTGGCCCCACCTGGTGGACCCCCGGACCCCTCCGGTGGTCCCGGTACACTACCGGTGATGCCCGGAACACTTCCGGTGGCCAAAACCATACTTCCTATATATTAATCTTTACCTCCGGACCATTCCGGAATTCCTCGTGATGTCCGGGATCTCATCCGGGACTCCTAACAACATTCGGTAACCGCGTACATACTTTCCCTATAACCCTAGCATCATCGAACCTTAAGTGTGTAGACCCTACGGGTTCGGGAGTCATGCAGACATGGCCGAGACAACTCTCCGGTCAATAACCAACAGCGGGATCTGGATACCCATGTTGGCTCCCACATGATCCATGATGATCTCATCGGATGAGCCACGATGTCGAGGATTCAATCAATCCCGTATTCAATTCCCTTTGTCCAGCGGTACGATACTTGCCCGAGATCCGATTGTCGGTATCCCGATACCTTGTTCAATCTCGTTACCGGCAAGTCTCTTTACTCGTTCTGTAACACATCATCCCGTGATCAACTCCTTGGTAACATTGTGCACATTATGATGATGTCCTACCGAGTGGGCCCAGAGATACCTCTCCGTTTACACGGAGTGACAAATCCCAGTCTCGATTCGTGCCAACCCAACAGACACTTTCGGAGATACATGTACTGTACCTTTATAGCCACCCAGTTACGTTGTGACGTTTGGCACACCCAAAGCACTCCTACGGTATCCGGGAGTTGCACAATCTCATGGTCTAAGGAAATGATACTTGACATTAGAAAAGCTTTAGCATACGAACTACACGATCTTTGTGCTAGGCTTAGGATTGGGTCTTGTCCATCACATCATTCTCCTAATGATGTGGTCCCGCTATCAACGACATCCAATGTCCATGGTTAGGAAACCGTAACCATCTATTGATCAACGAGCTAGTCAACTAGAGGCTTACTAGGGACATGGTGTTGTCTATGTATCCACACATGTATCTGAGTTTCCTATCAATACAATTCTAGCATGGATAATAAACGATTATCATGAACAATGAAATATAATAATAACCAATTTATTATTGCCTCTAGGGCATATTTCCAACAGTCTCCCACTTGCACTAGAGTCAATAATCTAGTTCACATCGCCATGTGATTAACACTCACGGGTCACATCGCCATGTGACCAACATCCAAGAGTCTACTAGACTCAATGATCTAGTTCACATCACTATGTGATAAACACTCAAAGAGTTCTGGGTTTGATCATGTTATGCTTGTGAGAGAGGTTGTAGTCAACGGGTCTTGCCATATTCAGATCCCTATGTATTTCGCAAAACTTTATGTCATATTGTAGATGCTGCTACCACGTTCCACTTGGAGCTATTCCAAATTGTTGCTCCATTATACGTATCTGGTATCTCTACTCGGAGCTATCCAGATAGGTGTTAAGCTTGCATCGACGTAACTCTTTACGTCGAACTCTTTATCAACTCCATAACCGAGAAACATTTCCTTATTCCTCTAAGGATAATTTTGACTGCTATCTGGTGATCCAGTCCTAGATCACCTTTGTACCCTCTTGCTAGACATGTGCAAGGCACACATCAGGTGCGGTACTCAGCATGGCATACCGTATAGAGCCTATGACAAGAGCATAGGGGACGACCTTCGTCCTTCCTCTTTCTTCTGCCATGGTCAAGCTTTGAGTCTTACTCAACTTCACACCTTAAAACTCAGGTAAGAACCCCTTCTTTGACCGATCTATTTTGAACTCCTTCAAAAACATGTCAAGGTGTGCGTTCTTTGAAAGTATCATCAGGTGTTTTGATCTATCTCTATAGATCTTGATGCCCAATATGTAAGCAGCTTTATCCAGGTCTTCCTTTGAAAAACACCCTTCAAACAACCGTTTATTCTTTCCAGAAATTCTACATTATTTCGGATCAAAAATATGTCATCCACATATACTTATCAGAAATGTTGTAGTGCTCCCACTCACTTTCTTGTAAATACAAGTTTCTAGCAAACATTGTATAAACCTAAAAGCTTTGATCACTCCATCAAAGCATATATTCTGACTCCGAGATGCTTGCTCTAGTCCATAGAAGGATCGCTGGAGCCAGCATACCTTTTAGCATCCTTAGGATCGACAAAACCTTTTATTGTATCACATACAACCTTTTCTTACGAAAACTGGTAAGAAAACTTGTTTTGTCATCCATCTGTCAGATTTCATAATCGAAAAATACAGCTAATGCTAACATGATTCCAACGGACTTAAGCATCGCTACAGGTGAGAAATTCTCATCGTAGTCAACTCCTTGAACTTGTGAAAAGACTCTTTCCCACAAGTCGAGCTTCATAGACGGTAACATTACCGCCCACGTCCGTCTTCTTCTTAAAGATCAATTTATCTCAATGGCTTGCCGATCATCGGGCAAGTCCACCAAAGTCCATACTTTGTTCTAATACATGGATCCTATCTCGGATTTCATGGCTTCTAACCATTTGTCGAAATACGGGCCCACCATCGCTTCTCCATAGCTCGTAGGTTCATTGTTGTCCAACAGCATGATATCTGAGACAAGATTACCGTACCACTCAGGAGTAGTACATATCCTTGTCGACCTACGAGGTTCGATAGCAACTTGATCCGAAGCTTCATGATCACTATCATTAACTTCCTATTCAACAGACGTAGGCGCCACAGAAAACATCTTTCTGTGTTGCATCACTTTCTGGTTGAAATAAAGGTTCGACAACCTCATCAAGTTCTATCTTCCTCCCACTCAATTCTTTCGAGAGAAACTCCTTCTCGAGAAAGGACCCGTTCTTAGCGACAAACAATTTGCCCTCGGATCTGAGATAGAAGGTGTACCCAACTGTCACCTTTGGGTATCCTATGAAGATGTGTTTGTCCGCTTTGGGTTCGAGCTTCTCCG
The DNA here is from genome assembly GCF_002162155.2 of Triticum dicoccoides. Classification (NCBI taxonomy): domain Eukaryota; kingdom Viridiplantae; phylum Streptophyta; class Magnoliopsida; order Poales; family Poaceae; genus Triticum; species Triticum dicoccoides. The sequence continues at coordinate 693,246,147 of NC_041388.1, forward strand.
GCTGAAGCCTTAAGCATCGCAGCCCCAAACATTACGAAACGACAACTTTGGTTTCTTGCCAAACCAATGTTCACACGATGTCGTCTCAACGGACTTAGATGGTGTCCTATCTAAAGTGAATGCAGCTGTCTTTAACGCATAACCTCAAAATGAAAACGGTAGATCGGTAAGAGACATCATAGATCGCACCATATCTCATAAGGTTCGATTACGACGTCCGGACACACCATTACCTTGTGGTGTTCCAGGTGGCTTCAACTGTGAAACAATTCCACAATGTCTTAAGTGATTGCCAAACTCATAACTCAAAAAATCCCCTTTTGATCAGATCGTAGGAACATGATCTTATTGTTATGATGATTCTTAACTTCACTCTAAAATCGCTTGAACTTTTCAAACATTTCAGACTTGTGCTTCATTAAGTAGATATACCTATATCTACCGAAATCGTCAGTGAAGATGAGAAAATAGCGATATCCACCGCACACTTCAATTCTCATTGGATCACACGCATCAGCATGCATGATTTCCAACAAGTCACTTGCCCGTTTCATTGTACCTGAAAACGAGGTCTTAGTCATCCTGCCCATGAGGCATGTCTCGCATGTGTCAAGCGATTCAAAATCAAGTGACTCCAAACATCCATCGACATGGAGTTTCTTCATGCATCTTATGCCAATATGACCTAAGCGGCAATGCCACAAGAAAGTGGTACTATCATTATTAACTCTACATCTTTTGGCGTGAACATGTGTATTACCACGACCGAGATTCAATGAACCATTCACATAGGGTGCATGACCATGAAAGGTATTATTCATGTAAACAGAATAACCATTATTCTCTAACTTAAATGAATAACCGTATTGCAATGAACATGATCTAATCATATTCATGCTCAACGTAGACACCTGATAACATTTATCTAGGTTCAATACTAATCCCGAAGGCAGATGGAGCATGCGATGGTGATCTCATCAACTTTGGAAACACTTCCAACACACATCGTCACCTCGCACTTAGCCAGTCTCCGTTCAGTCCGTAGCTTTTGCTTCAAGTCACCAATAATAGTAACTGAACCGGTATCCAATACCCAGGTGCTACCAGGAGTACTAATAAGGTACACATTAATAACACGTATATACTTTGTTGAAGTTGCCAGCCTTCTTATCTACCATGCATTTGGGGTAATTCCTCTACCAGTGACCATTCCCTTTACAATAGAAGCACTTAGTCTCGGGTTTGGGTTCAACCTTGGGATCCTTCACTGGAGCGGCAACTGGTTTGCCATCCATGAAGTTTCCCTTCTAGCCCTTGCCCTTCTTGAAACGAGTGGTCTTGTTAAACCGTCAACCCTTGATACTCCTTCTTGATTTCTACCTTTTGCGGTCTTAAGCACCGCGAACAGCTCCGGGATCAACTCCATCCCTTGCATGTCATAGTTCATCACGAAGATCTAGTAGCTTAGTGATAGTGGCTAGAGAACTCTATCAATCACTATCTTATCTGGAAGTTTAACTCCCACTTGATTTAAGTGATTGTAGCACCTAGACATTCTGAGCACATGCTCACTAGCTGAGCTATTCTCCTCCATCTTGTTGGCAAAAGAACTTGTCAGAGGTCTCACACCTCTCAACACGGGCATGAGCCTGAAATCCCAATTTCAGCTCTTGGAACATCTCACATGTTCTATAGCGTTCAAAACGTCATTGGAATCCCGATTCTAAGCCATAAAGTATGGTGCACTAAACTATCAAGTAGTCATCAGGATGTGTCTGTCAGGTGTTCACAACATCCACATAGGACGTTGTAGGGGTTTGCACATCGAGCGGTGCATCAAAGACGTAAGCCATCTGTGTAGCAGTGAGGACACTCCTCGGACTACGGACCTAGTCCGCATCATTGCTTACAATATCTTTCAACTTAATATTTCTCTAGGAACATATTGAAACAGGGAGCTACAACGTGAGCTATTTATCTATAACATATTTGCAAAGACAATTTAGACTATGTTCATGATAATTGAGTTCATCTAATCAAATTATTTAATGAACTCCCACTCAGATAGACATCCCTCTAGTCATCTAAGTGAAACATGATCCAAATCAACTAAGCCGTGTCCGATCATCACGTGAGACGGACTAGTCATCAACGGTGAACATCTCATGTTGATCGTATCTTCTATACGACTCATGTTTGACCTTTTGGTCTTCCGTGTTCTGAGGCCATGTCTGTACATGCTAGGCTCGTCAAGTCAACCTAAGTGTTTCGCATGTGTTCCGAGGCCATGTCTGTACATGCTAGGCTCGTCAACACCCATTGTATTCGAACGTTAGAATCTATCACACCCGATCATCACGTGGTGCTTCGAAACAATGAACCTTCACAACGGTGCACAGTTAGGGGGAACACTTTTCTTGAAATTTTAGTAAGGGATCATCTTATTTAAGCTACCGTCGTTCTAAGCAAATAAGATGTAAAACATGATAAACATCACATGCAATCAAATAGTGACATGATATGGCCAATATCATTTTGCTCCTTTTGATCTCCATCTTCGGGGCTCCATGATCATCGTTGTCACCGGCATGACACCATGATCTCCATCATCGTGTCTTCTTGAAGTTGTCTCGTCATCTATTACTTCTACTACTATGGCTAATGCTTTAGCAATAAAGTAAAGTAATTACATGACGTTTATGTTGACACGCAGGTCATAAATAAATTAAGACAACTCCTATGGCTCCTGCCGGTTGTCATGCTCATCGACATGCAAGTCATGATTCCTATTACAAGAACATGATCAATCTCATACATCAGATATATCATTCATCACATCCTTTTGGCCATATCACATCACAAGGCATATGCTGCAAAAATAAGTTAGATGTCCTCTAATTGTTGTTGCAAGTTTTTACGTGGCTGCTATAGGTTTCTAGCAAGAACGTTACTTACCTAAACGAAAACCACAACGTGATATGCCAATTTCTATTTACCCTTCATAAGGACCCTTTTCATCGAATCCGATCCGACTAAAGTGGGAGAGATAGACACCCGCTAGCCACCTTATGCAACTAGTGCACGTCAGTCGGTGGAACCAGTCTCACGTAAGCGTACGTGTAAGCTCGGTCTGGGCCGCTTCATCCCACGATGTCGCCGAATAGGGATAAGACTAGTAACGGCAAGTAAATTGAAAATATCGACACCCACAACTGCTTTGTGTTGTACTCATGCATAGAAACTACGCATAGACCTAGCTCATGATGCCACTGTTGGGGATCGTAGTAGAAATTTAAAATTTTCTACGCATCACCAAGATCAATCTATGGAGTAATCTAGCAACGAGGGGAAGGTGAGTGCATCTACATACCCTTGTAGATCGCTAAGCGAAAGCGTTCAAGTGTACGGGGTTGATGGAGTCGTACTCGTCGTGATCCAAATCACCGATGATCCTAGTGCCGAACGGACGGCACCTCCGCGTTCAACACACGTACAACCCGGTGACGTCTCCTACGCCTTGATCCAGCAAGGGGAGAAGGAGAGGTTGGGGAAGACTCCATCCAGCAGCAGCACGACGGCGTGGTGGTGGCGGAGGAGCGCAGGACTCCAGCAGGGCTTCGCCAAGCACTACGAGAGACGAGGAGGGAGAGGGGTAGGGCTGCGCCAACAGGGGAGGAACTTCATGTGTTGGGCTTCCCCTTTGCCTCCACTATATATAGGGGGAGAGGGAGGGCTGCGCCCCCACCTAGGGTTTCCTCCCTAGGGGTGGCGGCAGCCCTAGATCCCATCTAGGGTGGCGGCCACAAGGGGGAGAGGGGGAGGTGTTGGAAATATGCCCTAGAGGCAATAATAAATTGGTTATTATTATATTTCCTTGTTCATGATAATCGTTTATTATCCATGCTAGAATTGTATTGATAGGGAACTCAGATACATGTGTGGATACATAGACAACACCATGTCCCTAGTAAGCCTCTAGTTGACTAGCTCGTTGATCAATAGATGGTTACGGTTTCCTGACCATGGACATTGGATGTCGTTGATAACGGGATCACATCATTAGGAGAATGATGTGATGGGCAAGGCCCAATCCTAAGCCTAGCACAAAGATCATGTAGTTCTTATGCTAAAGCTTTTCTAATTTCAAGTATCATTTCCTTAGACCATGAGATTGTGTAACTCCCGGATACCGTAGGAATACTTTGGGTGTGCCGAACGTCACAACGTAACTGGGTGACTATAAAGGTGCACTACGGGTATCTCTGAAAGTGTCTGTTGGGTTGGCACGAATCGAGACTGGGATTTGTCACTCCGTGTGATGGAGAGGTATCTCTGGGCCCACTGGGTAGGACATCATCATAATGTGCACAATGTGATCAAGGAGTTGATCACGGGATGATGTGTTACGGAACGAGTAAAGAGACTTGCCGGTAACGAGATTGAACAAGGTATCGGGATACCGACGATCGAATCTCGGGCAAGTATTGTACCGATAGACAAAGGGAATTGTATACGGGATTGATTAAGTCCTTGACATCGTGGTTCATCCAATGAGATCATCGTGGAACATGTGGGAGCCAACATGGGTATCCAGATCCCGCTGTTGGTTATTGACCGGAGAGTCATCTCGGTCATGTCTGCATGTCTCCCGAACCCGTAGGGTCTACACACTTAAGGTTCGGTGACGCTAGGGTTATAGAGATATTAGTATGCGGTAACCCGAATGTTGTTCGGAGTCCCGGATGAGATCCCGGACGTCATGAGGAGTTCCAGAATGGTCCGGAGGTAAAGATTTATATATGGGAAGTCTTGTTTTGGTCACCGGAAAAGTTTCGCGCATTATCGGTATTGTACCGGGAGTGCCGAAAGGGGTCCGGGGGTCCACCAAGGGGGTCCACCTGCCCCAGGGGGCCACATGGACTGTAGGGGTGTGCGCCTTGGCCTATATGGGCCAAGGGCACCAGCCCCAAGAGGCCCATGCGCCAAGAGATAAGGGAAAGAAAGTGTCCTAAAGGGGGAAGGCACCTCCTAGGTGCCTTGGGGAGGATGGACTCCTCCCTGGACGCACCCTTCCTTGGAGGAAGGGCCAAGGCTGCGCCCCCCTCTCCCTTGGCCCTATATATAGTGGGGGGAAGGGAGGGCAGCTACACCTAAGCCCTGGCGCCTCCCACTCCCTCCCATGACACATCTCCCTCCTCCCGCAGCGCTTGGCGAAGCCCTGTTGGAATCCCGCTACTTCCACCACCACGCCGTCGTGCTGCTGGATCTCCATCAACCTCTCCTCCCCCTTGCTGGATCAAGAAGGAGGAGATGTCGCTGCTCCGTACGTGTGTTGAACGCGGAGGTGCCGTCCGTTCGGCGCTAGGATCATCGGTGATTTGGATCACGACGAGTACGACTCCATCAACCCTGTTCTCTTGAATGCTTCCGCGCGCGATCTACAAGGGTATGTAGATCCACTCCTCCCTCGTTGCTAGATGACTCCATAGATTGATCTTGGTGACACGTAGGAAAATTTTGAATTATTGCTACGTTCCCCAACAGTGGTATCAGAGCTAGGTCTATGCGTAGTTTCTATGCACGAGTAGAACACAAAGTAGTTGTGGGCGTTGATTTTGTTCAATATGCTTACCGTTACTAGTTCAATCTTGATTCGGTGGCATTGTGGGATGAAGCGGCCCAGACCGACCTTACACGTACTCTTACGTGAGACTGGTTCCACCGACTGACATGCACTAGTTGCATAAGGTGGCTAGCGGGTGTCTGTCTCTCCCACTTTAGTCGGATCGGATTCGATGAAAAGGGTCCTTATGAAGGGTAAATAGCAATTGGCATATCACGTTGTGGTTTTTGCGTAGGTAAGAAACGTTCTTGCTAGAAACCCATAGCAGCCATGTAAAATATGCAAACAACAATTAGAGGACGTCTAACTTGTTTTTGCAGGGTATGCTATGTGATGTGATATGGCCAAAAGGATGTGATGAATGATATATGTGATGTATGAGATTGATCATGTTCTTGTAATAGGAATCACGACTTGCATGTCGATGAGTATGACAACCGGCAGGAGCCATAGGAGTTGTCTTAACTTATTTATGACCTGCGTGTCAACATAATCGTCATGTAATTACTTTACTTTATTGCTAACCGTTAGCTGTAGTAGTAGAAGTAATAGTTGACGAGACAACTTCATGAAGACACAATGATAGATATCATGATGATGGAGATCATGGTGTCATGCCGGTGACGATGATGATCATGAAGCCCCGAAGATGGAGATCAAGAGGAGCAAAGTGATGATGGCCATATCATGTCACTATTTGATTGCATGTGATGTTTATCATGTTTATGCATCTTGTTTACTTAGAACAACGGTAGTAAATAAGATGATCCCTCATAATAATTTTAAGAAAGTGTCCCCCCTAACTGTGCACCGTTGTGATAGTTCGTTGTTTCGAAGCACCACATGATGATCGGGTGTTAGATTCTAAAGTTCACATACAACGGGTGTAAGACAGATTTACACACGCGAAATACTTAGGTTGACTTGACGAGCCTAGCATGTACAGACATGGCCTCGGAACACAAGAGACCGAAAGGTCGAGCATGAGTCGTATGGTAGATACGATCAACATGAAGATGTTCACCGACGATCACTAGTCCGTCTCACGTGATGATCGGACACGGCTTAGTTGACTCAGATCATGTAATCACTTAGATGACTAGAGGGATGTCTATCTGAGTGGGAGTTCATAAGATGAACTTATTTATCCTGAACATAGTCAAAAGGTCTTCGCAAATTATGTCGTAGCTCGCGCTTCATTTCTACTGTTTAGATATGTTCCTAGAGAAAATTTAGTTGAAAGTTGATAGTAGCAATTATGCGGACTAGGTCCGTAAACTGAGGATTGTCCTCATTGCTTCATAGAAGGCTTATGTCCTTAATGCACCGCTCAGTGTGCTGAACCTCGAACGTCGTCTGTGGATGTTGCGAACATCTAACATACACATTTTGATAACTACGTGATAGTTCAGTTAAACGGTTTAGAGTTGAGGCACCGAAGACGTTTTGAAACGTCACGAAACATATGAGATGTTTCGAGGGCTGAAATTGGGATTTCAGGCTCGTGCCCACGTCAAGAGGTATAAGACCTCCGATGATTTTCTTAGCCTGCAAACTAAGGGAGAAAAACTCAATTGTTGAACTTGTGCTCAGATTGTCTGAGTACAACAATCGCTTGAATCGAGTGGGAGTTGATCTTCCAGATGAAATAGTGATGGTTCTCCGAAGTCACTACCACCAAGCTGCTAGAGCTTCATGATGAACTATAATATATCAGGGACATATATGATGATCCTTGAGATATTTGCGATGTTTGACACCACAAAAGTAGAAATCAAGAAGGAGCATCAATTGTTGATGGTTGGTGAAATCACTAGTTTCAAGAAGGGCAAGGGCAAGAAGGGATACTTCATGAAACGGCAAATCAGCTGCTGTTCTAGTGAAGAAACCCAAGGTTGAACCCAAACCCGAGACTAAGTGCTTCTGTAATAAGGGGAACAACCACTGGAGCAGAATTACCATAGATACTTGGTAGATGAGAAGGCTGGCAAGGTCGATAGAAGTATATTGGATATACATTGTGTACTTTACTAGTACTCCTAGTAGCACCATGGTATTGGATACCGGTTCGGTTGCTAAGTGTTAGTAACTCGAAATAAAAGCTACGGAATAAACGGAGACTAGCTAAAGGTGAGATGACGATATGTGTTGGAAGTATTTCCAAGGTTGATCAAATATCGTACGCTCCCTCTACCATCGAGATTGGTGTTTGCGTTGAGCATAGACATGATTGGATTATGTCTATCGCAATACGGTTATTCATTTAAAGAGAATAATGGTTACTCTGTTTATTTGAATAATACCTTCAATGGTCTTACACCTGAAATGAATGGTTTATTGAATCTCGATCGTAGTGATACACATGTTCATGCCAAAAGATAGTAATGATAGTACCACCTACTTGTGGCACTACCACGTAAGTCATATCGGTATAAAATGCATGAAGAAGCTCCATGTTGATGGATCTTTGGGCTCACTTGTTTTGAAAGGTTTGAGACATGCGAACCATGTCTATTGGTGTATATGCATGAAGAAACTCCATGCAAATGGACCGTTTGGACTCACTTGATTTTGAATCACTTGAGACATGCAAATCATACCACATGGGCAAGATGACTGAAAGCCTCGTTTTCAGTAAAATGGAACTAGAAAGCAACTTGTTGGAAGTAATACATTTTGATGTGTGCAGTCCAATGAGTGCTGAGGCATGTAGTGGATATCGTTATGTTCTTACTTCACAGATGATTTGAGTAGATGTTGAGTATATTTACTTGATGAATCACGAGTCTGAATTATTGAAAGGTTCAAGTAATTTCAGGGTGAAGTTGAAAGATCGAAGTGACAAGAGGATAAAATATCTATGATATGATCATAGAGATGAATATCTGAATTACGAGTTTGGCACAAAATTAAGACATTGTGGAAATTGTTTCACAACTAATACAGCCTGGAACACCATAGTGTGATGGTGTGTCCGAACATCATAACTGCACCCTATTGGATATGATGCATACCATGATGTCTCTTATCGAATTACCATAATAGTTTATGGGTTAGGCATTAAAGACAACCACATTCACTTTAACTAGGGCACCACGTAATTCCGATGAGATGACACCATATGAACTATGGTTTAGAGAAACCTAAGCTGTCATTTCTTAAAAGTTTGGGGCTGCGACGCTTATGTAAAAAAAAGGTTTCAGGCTGATAAGCTCGAACCCAAAGCGGATAAATGCATCTTCATAGGACACCCAAAACAGTTGGGTATACCTCATGTCTCAGATTCGAAAGCAATAAGGGATTGTTTCTAGAATCGGGTCCTTTCTCGAGGAAAAGTTTCTCTCGAAAGAATTGAGTGGGAGGATGGTGGAGACTTGATGAGGTTATTGAACCGTCTCTTCAACTAGTGTGTGGCAGAGCACAGGGAGTTGTTCCTGTGGCACCTACACCAATTGAAGTGGAAGCTTATGATAGTGATCATGAAACTTCAGATCAAGTCACTACCAAACCTCGTGGGATGACACGGATGCATACTACTTCAGAGTGGTACGTAATCCTGTCTTGGAAGTCATGTTGCTAGATAACAATGAACCTACGAGCTATGGAGAAGCGATGGTGGGCCTGGATTCCAAAATGGCTCGAGGCCATATAATCCGAGAGAGGATCCATATATGAAAACAAAGTGTAGACTTTGGGAGAACTACTTGATGGTCGTAAGGCTGTTAGGTACATATGGATTTTAAAAGTATGACGGACAATGATGGTAGGTATCACCATTAAGAAAGCTCGACTTGTCGTTAAGATGTTTTCCGATAAGTTCAAGGAGTTGACTGCGATGATACTTTCTCACTCGTAGCGATGCTAAGAGTCTGTTGGAATTATATTAGCAATTACTGCATTATTTATGAAATCTTGCAGATAGGATGTCAAAACATTGTTTCCTCGACGATTTTCTTGAGGAAAGGTTGTATGTGATACAACCGGAAGGTTTTGTCAATCCTGAAAGATGCTAATAAGTATGCAAAGCTCCGGCAATCCTTCTAAGGACTGGAGTAAGCATCTCGGAGTTGGAATGTATGCTTTGATGAGATGGTCAAAGATTTTGGGTGTATACAAAGTTTATGAGAAACTTGTATTTCCAAAGAAGTGAGTGGGAGCACTATAGAATTTCTGATAAGTATATGTTGTTGACATATTGTGGATCAGAAATGACGTAGGATTTCTGGAAAGCATATAGGGTCATTTGAAAGGTGTTTTTCAATGGAAAACCTGGATTGAGCTACTTGAACATTAAGCATCAAGATCTATAAGGATAGATAAAAAATGCTTAATGGTACTTTCAAATGAGCACATACCTTGACATGATCTTGAAGGTGTTCAAGATGGATCAGTCAAAGAAGGAGTTCTTGCCTGAGTTGTAAGGTATGAAGTTAAGCTCAACCACGGCAGAAGAGAGAGAAAGGACGAAGATTGTCCCCTATGCTTAAGACATAGGCTCTACAGTATGCTATGCTGTGTACCGCACCTGATGTGTGCCTTGCCACATGTCTGGCAAGAGGGTACAAAGGTGATCCAGGAGTGGATCACTAGATAGCGGTCAAAAATTGTCCTTGGAGTAATAAGGACATGTTTCTCGATTATTGAGGTGATAAAGAGTTCGGCGTAAAGGGTTACATCGATGCAAGCTTTAACACCTATCCGAATGACTCTGAGTAGCAAACCGGATATGTATACTGGAGCAACCATTTGGAATAGCTCCAAGTGGAGCGTGGAAGCAGCATTTATAATATGACCTAGAGATTTGCGAAGTACATACAGATCTGAAAGATTCAGACCCGTTGACTATAACATCTCTCACAAGCATAACATGTTCAAACCCAGAACTCATCGAGTGTTAATCACATGGTAATGTGAACTAGATTATTGACTCTAGTAAACTCTTTGGGTGTTAGTCACATGGGGATGTGACCTTGAGTGTTAATCACATATCGATGTGAACTGGATTATTGACTCTAGTGCAAGTGGGAGACTGTTGGAAATATGCCCTAGAGGCAATAATAAATTGGTTATTATTATATTTCCTTGTTCATGATAATCGTTTATTATCCATGCTAGAATTGTATTAGTATGCGGTAACCCGAATGTTGTTTGGAGTCCCGCATGAGATCCCGGACGTCACGAGGAGTTCCGGAATGGTCCGGAGGTAAAGATTTATATATGGGAAGTCTTGTTTTGGTCGCTGGAAAAGTTTCGCGCATTATCGGTATTGTACCGGGAGTGCCGAAAGGGGTCCGGGGGTCCACCAAGGGGGTCCACCTGCCCCGGGGGGCCACATGGGCTGTAGGGCTGTGCGCCTTGGCCTATATGGGCCAAGGCACCAGCCCCAAGAGGCCCATGCGCCAAGAGATAAGGGAAAGAAAGAGTCCTAAAGGGGGAAGGCACCTCCTAGGTGCCTTGGGGAGGATGGACTCCTCCCTGGCCGCACCCTTCCTTAGAGGAAGGGCCAAGGCTGCCCCCCCTCTCCCTTGGCCCAATATATAGTGGGGGGAAGGGAGGGCAGCCACACCTAAGCCCTGGCGCCTCCCTCTCCCTCCCATGACACATCTCCCTCCTCCCGCAGCGCTTGGCGAAGCCCTGTTGGAATCCCGCTACTTCCAGCACCACGCCGTCGTGCTGCTGGATCTCCATCAACCTCTCCTCCCCCTTGCTGGATCAAGAAGGAGGAGACGTCGCTGCTCCGTACATGTGTTGAACGCGGAGGTGCCGTCCGTTCGGCGCTAGGATCATCGGTGATTTGGATCACGACGAGTACGACTCCATCAACCCTGTTCTCTTGAACGCTTCCGCGCGCGATCTACAAGGGTATGTTGATCCACTCCTCCCTCGTTTCTAGATGACTCCATAGATTGATCTTGGTGACACGTAGGAAAATTTTGAATTATTGCTACGTTCCCCAACAGGAGGCGCACCTGAGGTGGGCCTTAGGCCCATCTGCCCTAGGGTTTTTCCCCTTCCCTCTTGGAGGCGCCTTGGGCCTTGGTGGGAGGCGCCCCAGCCCACCTAGGGGCTGGTCCCTTCCCACTATTGGCCCATGTAGGCCTCCAGGGCTGGTGGCCCTGAAGGAAATATGCCCTAGAGGCAATAATAAAGTTATTATTTATTTCCTTATTTCATGATAAATGTTTATTATTCATGCTAGAATTGTATTAACCGGAAACATAATACATGTGTGAATACATAGACAAACAAAGTGTCACTAGTATGCCTCTACTTGACTAGCTCGTTAATCAAAGATGGTTATGTTTCCTAACCATAGACATGGGTTGTCATTTGATTAACGGGATCACATCATTAGGAGAATGATGTGATTGACATGACCCATTCCATTAGCTTAGCACCCGATCGTTTAGTATGTTGCTATTGCTTTCTTCATGACTTATACATGTTCCTATGACTATGAGATTATGCAACTCCCGTTTACCAGAGGAACACTTTGTGTGCTACCAAACGTCACAACGTAACTGGGTGATTATAAAGGAGCTCTACATGTGTCTCCAAAGGTACATGTTGGGTTGGCGTATTTCGAGATTAGGATTTGTCACTCCGATTGTCGGAAAGGTATCTCTGGGCCCTCTCGGTAATGCACATCACATAAGCCTTGCAAGCATTACAACTAATGAGTTAGTTGCAAGATGATGTATTACGAAACGAGTAAAGAGACTTGCCGGTAACGAGATTGAACTAGGTATTGAGATATCGACGATCGAATCTCGGGCAAGTAACATACCGATGACAAAGGGAACAATGTATGTTGTTATGCGGTCTGACCGATAAAGATCTTCGTAGAATATGTGGGAGCCAATATGAGCATCCAGGTTCCGCTATTGGTTATTAACTGGAGACGTGTCTCGGTCATGTCTACATTATTCTCGAACCCGTAGGGTCTGCACGCTTAAGGTTTCGATGACAGTTATATTATGAGTTTATGATTTTTGATGTACCGAAGGAGTTCGGAGTCCCGGATGAGATCGGGGACATGACGAGGAGTCTCAAAATGGTCGAGACGTAAAGATCGATATATTGGACGACTATATTCGGACATCGGAAAGGTTCCGAGTGATTCGGGTATTTTTCGGAGTACTAGAGAGTTACGGGAATACGTATTGGGCCTTATTGGGCCATACGGGTAAGAAGAAAAAGGGCCTCAAGGGTGGCCGCACCCCTCCCCTTGGTCTGGTCCGAATTGGACTAGGGAAGGGGGGCGCCCCCTTCCTTCCTTCTCCTTTTCCCTTCCTCTTTTCCTATTCCATATGGGAGGTGGAATCCTACTAGGACTAGAGAGTCCTAGTAGGACTCTACACTTGGCGCGCCCCCTCCTAGGGCCGGCCTCCTCCTCCCTTGCTCCTTTATATACGGGGGAAGGGGACACCTCTAGATACACAAGTTGATCCACGTGATCATAGTCTTAGCCGTGTGCGGTGCCCCCTTCCATCATAATCCTCGATTATATTGTAGCGGTGCTTAGGCGAAGCCCTGCGACAGTAGAACATCAAGATCGTCACCACGCCGTCATGCTGACGGAACTCTTCCCTGACACTTTGCTGGATCGGAGTCCGGGGATCGTCATCGAGCTGAACGTGGGCTAAAACTCGGAGGTGCCGTAGTTTCGGTGCTTGATCGGTCGGGTCGTGAAGACGTACGACTACATCAACCGTGTTGTGCTAACGCTTCCGCTTTCGATCTACAAGGGTACGTAGATGACACTCTCCCCTCTCGTTGCTATGCGTCACCATGATCTTGCGTGTGCGTAGGAATTTTTTTGAAATTACTACGTTCCCCAACAGTGGCATCCGAGCCTAGGTTTTGTGTGTTGATGTTATATGCACGAGTAGAACACAAGTGAGTTGTGGGCGATATAAGTCATACTGCTTACCAGCATGTCATACTTTGGTTCGGCGGTATTGTTGGATGAAGCGGCCCGGACCGACATTACGCGTACGCTTACGCGAGACCGGTTCTCCCGACGTGCTTTGCACAAAGGTGGCTAGCGGGTGACAGTTTCTCCAACTTTAGTTGAACCGAGTGTGGCTACGCCCGGTCCTTGCGAAGGTTAAAACAGCACCAACTTGACAAACTATCATTGTGGTTTTGATGCGTAGGTAAGATTGGTTCTTGCTTAAGCCTGTAGCAGCCACGTAAAACTTGCAACAACAAAGTAGAGGACGTCTAACTTGTTTTTGCAGGGCATGTTGTGATGTGATATGGTCAAGACATGATGCTAAATTTTATTGTATGAGATGATCATGTTTTGTAACCAAGTTATCGGCAACTGGCAGGAGCCATATGGTTGTCGCTTTATTGTATGCAATGCAATTGCGTTGGAATGCTTTACTTTATCACTAAGCGGTAGCGATAGTCGTGGAAGCATAAGATTGGCGAGACGACAACGATGCTACGATGGTGATCAAGGTGTCGCGCCGGTGACGATGGTGATCACGACGGTGCTTCGAAGATGGAGATCATAAGCACAAGATGATATTGGCCATATCATATCACTTATATTGATTGCATGTGATGTTTATCTTTTATGCATCTTATCTTGCTTTGATTGACGGTAGCATTTTAAGATGATCTCTCAATAATTATCAAGAAGTGTTCTCCCTGAGTATGTGCTGTTGCGAAAGTTCTGCGTGCTGAGACACCACGTGATGATCGGGTGTGATAGGCTCTATGTTCAAATACAACGGGTGCAAAACAGTTGCACACGCGGAATACTCAGGTTATACTTGACGAGCCAAGCATATACAGATATGGCCTCGGAACACGGAGACCGAAAGGTCGAGCGTGAATCATATAGTAGATATGATCAACATAGTGATGTTCACCAATGAAACTACTCCATCTCATGTGATGATCGGACATGGTTTAGTTGATTTGGATCACGTAATCACTTAGAGGATTAGAGGGATGTCTATCTAAGTGGGAGTTCTGAAGTAATATGATTAATTGAACTTAAATTTATCATGAACTTAGTCCTGGTAGTATTTTGTAAATTATGTTGTAGATCAATAGCTCCCATTGTTGCTTCCCTGTGTTTATTTTGATATGTTCCTAGAGAAAATTGTGTTGAAAGATGTTAGTAGCAATGATGCGGATTGGATCCATGATCTGAGGTTTATCCTCATTGCTGCACAGAAGAATTATGTCCTTGATGCACCGCTAGGTGATAGACCTATTGCAGGAGCAGATGTAGATGTTATGAACGTTTGGCTAGCTCAATATGATGACTACTTGATAGTTTAGTGCACCATGCTTAACGGCTTAGAATCGGGACTTCAAAGATATTTTGAACGTCATGGACCATATGAGATGTTCTAGGAGTTGAAGTTAATATTTCAAGCAAATACCCGAGTTGAGAGATATGAAGTCTCCAACAAGTTCTATAGCTAAAAGATGGAGGAGAATCGCTCAAGCAGTGAGCATGTGCTCAGATTGTCTGGGTACTACAATCACTTGAATCAAGTGGGAGTTAATCTTCCAGATAAAATAGTGATTGACAGAATTCTCTAGTCACCATCACCAAGTTAGTAGAACTTCGTGATGAACTATAATATGCAAGGGATAACGGAAACGGTTCCCAAGCTCTTCATGATGAAATCGATGAAGGTAGAAATCAAGAAAGAGCATCAAGTGTTGATGGTTGACAAGATCACTAGTTTCAAGAAAAGGGCAAAGGAAAAAAGGAGAACTTCAAGAAGAACAACAAGCAAGTTGCTGCTCAAGTGAAGAAGCCCAAGTCTGGTCCTAAGCCTGAGACTAAGTGCTTCTACTGCAAAGGGAGTGGTCACTGGAAGCGGAACTACCCCAAGTGATTGGCGGATAAGAAGGATGGCAAAGTGAACATAAGTATATTTGATATACATGTTATTGATGTGTACTTTACTAGTGTTTATAGCAACCCCTCAGTATTTGATACTAGTTCAGTTGCTAAGGTTAGTAACTCGAAACAGGAGTTGCAGAATAAACAGAGACTAGTTAAGGGTGAAGTGACGATGTGTGTTGGAAGTGGTTCCAAGATTGATATGATCATCATCACACACTCCCTATAATTTCGGGATTAGTGTTGAACCTAAATAAGTGTTATTTGGTGTTTGCGTTGAGCATGAATATGATTTGATCATGTTTATTGTAATACGGTTATTCATTTAAGTAAGAGAATAAAGTGTTGTTCTGTTTACATGAATAAAACCTTATATGGTTACACACCCAATGAAAATAGTTCATTGAATCTCGATCGTAGTGATACACATAATCATAATATTGAAACCAAAAGATGCAAAGTTAATAATGATAGTGCAACTTATTTGTGGCACTGCCGTTTAGGTCATATCGGTGTAAAGCGCATGAAGAAACTCCATACTGATGGACTTTTGGAACCACTTGATTATGAATCACTTGGTACTTGCGAACCGTGCCTCATGGGCAAGATGACTAAAACGCCGTTCTCCGGTACTATGGAGAGAGTAACAGATTTTTTGGAAATCATACATACTGATGTGTGTGATCCGATGAATATTGAGGCTCGTGGCAGGTATCATTATTTTCTAATCTTCACAGATGATTTGAGCAGATATGAGTATATCTACTTGATGAAACACAAGTCTGAAATATTTGAAAAGTTCAAAGAATTTCAGAGTGAAGTGGAGAATCATCATAACAAAAATAAAAGTTTCTACGATATGATCGCAGAAGTAAAATATTTGAGTTACGAGTTTGGCCTTCAGTTAAAACAATGTGAAATAGTTTCACTACTCACGCCACCTGGAACACCACAATGTAATGGTGTGTCCGAACGTCATAACCGTACTTTATTAGATATGGTGCGATCTATGATGTCTCTTACCGATCTACCACTATCGTTTTGGGGTTATGCATTAGAGACAGATGCATTCACGTTAAATAGGGCACCATCTAAATCTGTTGAGACGACACAATCTGAACTGTGGTTTGGCAAGAAACCAAAGTTGTCGTTTCTTAAAGTTTGGGGTTGTGATGCTTATATGAAAAAGTTTCATCCTGATAAGCTCAAATCCAAATCGGAGAAATATGTCTTCATAGGATACCCAAAGGAGACTGTTGGGTACACCTTCTATCACAGATCCGAAGGCAAATTATTCATTGCTGAGAATGGATCCTTTCTAGAGAAGGAGTTTCTCTCGAAAGAAGTGAGTGGGAGGAAAGTAGAACTTGATGAGGTAACTGTACCTACTCCCTTATTGGAAAGTAGTTCATCACAGAAATCTGTTCCTGTGACTACTAGACCGATTAGTGAGGAAGCTAATGATGATGATCATGTAACTTCAGATCAAGTTACTACCGAACCTCGTAGGTAAACCAGAGTGAGATCCGCACCAGAGTGGTATGGTAATCCAGTTCTGGAGGTCATGTTACTTGACCATGACGAGCCTACGAACTATGAGGAAGCGATGATGAGCCCAGATTCCGCGAAATGGCTTGAGGCCATGAAATCTGAGATGAGATCCATGTATGAGAACAAAGTATGGACTTTGATTGACTTGCCCAATGATCGGCGAGCCATTGAGATTAAATGGATCTTCAAGAGGAAGACGGACGTTGATAGTAGTGTTACTATCTACAAAGCTAGAATTGTCGCAAAAAAAAGGTTTTCGACAAGTTCAAGGTGTTGACTACGATGAGAGTTTCTCACTCGTATCTATGCTTAAATCTGTCTGAATCATGTTAGCGATTACCGCATTTTATGAAATCCGGCAAATGGATAAACAAAACTGCATTCCTTAATGGATTTATTAAAGAAGAGTTGTATATGATACAACTAGAAGGTTTTGTCAATCCTAAAGGTGCTAACAAAATGTGCAAGCTCCAGCGATCCATCTATGGACTGGTGCAAGCATCTCGGAGTTGGAATATGCGCTTTGATGAGATGATCAAAGCATATAGTTTTATACAGACTTGCGGTGAAGCCTGTATTTACAAGAAAGTGAGTGGGAGCACTACAACATTTCTGATAAGTATATGTGAATGACATATTGTTGATCGGAAATAATGTAGAATTATTCTGCAAAGCATAAAGGAGTGTTTTCAAAGAAAGACCTCGGTGAAGCTGCTTACATATTAAGCATCAAGATCTATAGAGATAGATCAAGACGCTTGATAAGTTTTTTCAATGAGTACATACCTTGACAATATTTTGAAGTGGTTCAAAAATGGAACAGTCAAAGAAAGAGTTCTTGGCTGTGTTACAAGGTGTGAAATTGAGTAAGACTCAAAGCCCAACCACGACAGAAGATAGAAAGAGAATGAAAATCATTCCCTATGCCTCAGCCATAGATTCCATAAAGTATGCCATGCTGTGTACCAGATCTATTGTATACCCTACACTGTGTTAAGCAAGGGAGTACAATAGCGATCTAAGAGTAGATCACTGGACAGCGGTCAAAATTATCCTTAGTGGAATAAGGAAATATTTCTCAATTATGGAGGTGACAAAAGGTTCGTCGTGAAAAGTTACGTCGATGCAAGTTTTGACACAAATCTGGATGACTCTAAGTCTCGATCTAGATACATATTGAAAGTGGGAGCAATTAGCTAGAGTAGCTCTGTGCAGAGCATTGTAGACATAGAATTCGCAAAATACTTACGGATCTGTATGTGGCAGACCCGTTGACTAAAATTATCTCACAAGCAAAACATGATCATACCTTAGTACTCTTTGGGTGTTAATCACATAAATGATGTGAATTAGATTACTGACTCTAGTAAACCCTTTGGGTATAGGTCACATGACGATGTGAACTATGGGTGTTAATCACATGGTGATGTGAACTATTAGTGTTGAATCACATGGCGATGTGATCTAGATTATTGACTCTAGTGCAAGTGGGAGACTGAAGGAAATATGCCCTAGAGGCAATAATAAAGTTATTATTTATTTCCTTATTTCATGATAAATGTTTATTATTCATGCTAGAATTGTATTAACCGGAAACATAATACATGTGTGAATACATAGACAAACAAAGTGTCACTAGTATGCCTCTACTTGACTAGCTCGTTAATCAAAGATGGTTATGTTTCCTAACCATAGACATGTGTTGTCATTTGATTAACGGGATCACATCATTAGGAGAATGATGTGATTGACATGACCCATTCCATTAGCTTAGCACCCGATCGTTTAGTATGTTGCTATTGCTTTCTTCATGACTTATACATGTTCCTATGACTATGAGATTATGCAACTCCCATTTACTAGAGGAACACTTTGTGTGCTACCAAACGTCACAACGTAACTGGGTGATTATAAAGGAGCTCTACAGGTGTCGAATCTCGGGCAAGTAACATACCGATGACAAAGAGAACAACGTATAGTGTTACGCGGTTTGACCGATAAAGATCTTCATAGAATATGTAGGAACCAATATGAGCATCCAGGTTCCGCTATTGGTTATTGACCGAAGACATGTCTCGGTCATGTCTACATAGTTCTCGAACCCGTAGGGTCCGCACGCTTAAAATTCTGTGACGATCGGTTTTATGAGTTTATATGTTTTGATGTACCGAAGGTAGTTCGGAGTCCCGGATATGATCACGGACATGACGAGGAGTCTCGAAATGGTCGAGACATGAAGATTGATATATTGGAAGCCTATATTTGGACATCGAAAGAGTTCTGGGTAAAATCGGGATTTTACCAGAGTATACCGGAGCGGTTACCGGAACCCCCCGGGGGCTAATGGGCCTTGTTAGGCCATAAGGGAAAGAGAGAGGGGCCAGCCTAGGGTATGCAGTGCGCCCCCTCCCCTCTGGTCCGAATTGGACTAGGAGAGGGGGGGGGGCCTTTCCTTCTCTTTCTCTCCCTTCCTTTCCCCCTCCTAGTAGGAGTAGGAAAGAGGGGAATCCTACTCCTGCTAGGAGGAGGATTCCTCCTCCTGGCGCACCAACAAGGGCCGGACGGCCTCCCCCTTGCTCCTTTATATACAGGGGCGGGGGGCACCTCTAGACACACAAGTTGATCACAAAGATCTCTCTCAGCCGTGTGCGGTGCCCCCCTCCACCATAATCCACCTCGGTCATACTGTAGCGGTGCTTAGGCGAAGCCCTGCCACGGTAGCTTCATCAACATCGTCACCACGCCGTCGTGCTGACGAAACTCTTCCCCGAGCTCTACTGGATCATGAGTTCACGGGACGTCACTGAGCTGAACATGTGCTGAACGCGGAGGTGTCGTACGTTTGGTACTGAGGATTGGTCGATCATGAAGACGTACGACTACATCAACCGCGTTGGCATAACGCTTCCGCTTAACGGTCTACGAGGGTACGTGGACGACACTCTCCCCTCTCGTTGCTATGCATCACCATGATCATGTGTGTGCATAGGAAATTTTTTGAAATTACTACGTTCCCCAACATCTTTGTAAGGGCTGATTTTATATAAACCATTTGTCCTTGTGCCTTTTGCCACAAAAATTAAAATATTTAATCCTCTGGTCACGAATCTGTTGGGGAACGTAGCATAAATTCAAAATTTTCCTACATGTCACCAAGATCTATCTATGGAGTCATCTAGCAACGAGGGAGGAGTGGATCTACATACCCTTGTAGATCGCGCGCGGAAGCGTTCAAGAGAACGGGGTTGATGGAGTCGTACTCGTCGTGATCCAAATCACCGATGATCCTAGCGCCGGACGGACGGCACCTCCGCGTTCAACACACGTACGGTCAGCGTAACGTATCCTTCTTCTTGATCCAGCAAGGGGGAAGGAGAGGTTGAGGAAGATGGCTCCAGCAGCAGCATGACGGCGTGGTGGTGATGGAGCTGCAGTACTCCGGCAGGGCTTCGCCAAGCACTATGGAGGAGGAGGAGGTGTTGGAGAGGGAGAGGGAGGCACCAAAGGCAAGGGTGAGAGGTCCTCCCTTCCCCCCACTATATATAGGGGGGCCTAGGGGGGCGCCGGCCCTAGGAGATCCAATCTCCTAGGGGGGGCGGCGGCCAAGGGAGGAATCCCTCCTCCCCAAGGCACCTAGGAGGTGCCTTCCCCTTCTAGGACTCTTCCTTTAGGGTTTCCCCCACCCTAGGCGCATGGGCCCTAGGGGGAAGAGGCGCCCCAGCCCACTTTGGGCTGGATCCCTTCCCACTTCAGCCCATGGGGCCCTCCGGGATAGGTGGCCCCACCCGGTGGACCCCCGGGACCCTTCCGGTGGTCCCGGTACAATACCGGTGACCCCGAAACTTGTCCCGATGGCCGAAATAGCACTTCCTATATATAATTCTTTACCTCTGGACCATTCCGGAACTCCTCGTGACGTCCGGGATCTCACCCGGGACTCTGAACAACATTCGAGTTACTGCATATACATATCCCTACAACCCTAGCGTCACCGAACCTTAAGTGTGTAGACCCTACGGGTTCGGGAGACATGCAGACATGACCGAGATGACTCTCCGGTCAATAACCAACAGCGGGATCTGGATACCCATGTTGGCTCCCACATGTTCCACGATGATCTCATCGGATGAACCACGATGTCAAGGACTTAATCAATCCCGTATACAATTCCCTTTGTCTAGCGGTACGATACTTGCCCGAGATTCGATCGTCGGTATCCCGATACCTTGTTCAATCTCGTTACCGGCAAGTCTCTTTACTCGTTTCGTAACACATCATCCCGTGATCAACTCCTTGATCACATTGTGCACATTATGATGATGTCCTACCGAGTGGGCCCAGAGATACCTCTCCGTTTACACGGAGTGACAAATCCCAGTCTCGATTCGTGCCAACCCAACAAACACTTTCGGAGATACTTGTAGTGTACCTTTATAGCCACCCAGTTACGTTGTGACGTTTGGCACACCCAAAGCACTCCTACGGTATCCGGGAGTTGCACAATCTCATGGTCTAAGGAAATGATACTTGACATTAGAAAAGCTTTAGCATACGAACTACATGATCTTGTGCTAGGCTTAGGATTGGGTCTTTGTCCATCACATCATTCTCCTAATGATGTGATCCCGTTATCAATGACATCCAATGTCCATGGTCAGGAAACCGTGACCATCTATTGATCAACGAGCCAGTCAACTAGAGGCTTACTAGGGACATGGTGTTGTCTATGTATCCACACATGTATCTGAGTTTCCTATCAATACAATTCTAGCATGGATAATAAACGATTATCATGAACAAGGAAATATAATAATAACTAATTTATTATTGCCTCTAGGGCATATTTCCAACAGTCTCCCACTTGCACTAGAGTCAATAATCCAGTTCACAACGATATGTGATTAACACTCAAGGTCACATCCCCATGTGACTAACACCCAAAGAGTTTACTAGAGTCAATAATCTAGTTCACATTACCATGTGATTAACACTCGATGAGTTCTGGGTATGATCATGTTATGCTTGTGAGAGATGTTATAGTCAACGGGTCTGAATCTTTCAGATCCGTGTGTGCTTTACAAATCTCTATGTCATCTCCTAGATGCAGCTACCACGTTCTATTTGGAGCTATTCCAAATAACTGTTCTACTTGGAGCTATTCTAAAATGTTGCTCCATTATAGATATCCGGTATCTCTACTCAGAGCTATCCGGATAGGTGTTAAGCTTGCATCGACGTAACTCTTTACGTCGAACTCTTTATCACCTCCATAACCGAGAAACATATCCTTATTCCTCTAAGGATAATTTAGACCGCTATCTGGTGATCGACTCCTAGATTACCTTTGTACCCTCTTGCCAGATATGTGGCAAGGCACACATCACGTGCGGTACTCAGCATGGCATACCGTATAGAGCCTATGACAAAAGCATAGGGGACGACATTCATCCTTTCTCTTTCTTCTGCCGTGGTCAGGTTTAAGTCTTAACTTCATACCTTACAACTCAAGCAAGTACTCCTTCTTTGACTGATCCCTCTTGAACCCCTTCAAGATCATGTCAAGGTATGTGCTCATTTGAAAGTACCATTAAGCGTTTTGATCTATCCTTATAGATCTTGATGCTCAATGTTCAAGTAGCTTAATCCAGGCTTTTCATTGAAAAACACTTTCCAAATAACCCTATATGCTTTCCAGAAATTCTACATCATTTCTGATCCATAATATGTCAACAACATATACTCATCAGAAATTCTATAGTGCTCCCACTCACTTCTTTGGAAATACAAGTTTCTCATAAACTTTGTATACACCCAAAATCTTTGATCATCTCATCAAAGCATACATTCCAACTCCGAGATGCTTACTCCAGTCCTTAGAAGGATTGCTGGAGCTTTGCATACTTATTAGCATCTTTCAGGATTGACAAAACCTTCCGGTTTGTATCACATACAACCTTTCCTCAAAAAAACATCGAGGAAACAATGTTTTTACATCCTATCTGCAAGATTTCATAAATAATGCAGTAATCGCTAATATAATTCCAACAGACTCTTAGCATTGCTACGAGTGAGAAAGTCTGATCGTAGTCAACTCCTTGAACTTGTCAGGAAACATCTTAACGACAAGTCGAGCTTTCTCAATGGTGACACTTACCATCATTGTCTGTCTTCCTTTTAAAATGCATATGTACCTAACAGCCTTACGACCATCAAGTAGTTCTTCCAAAGTCTACACTTTGTTTTCATATATGGATCCTCTCTCGAATTTTATGGCCTCGAGCCATTTATCAGAATCCGGGCCCACCATCGCTTCTCCATAGCTCGTAGGTTCATTGTTATCTAGCAACATGACTTCCAAGACAGGGTTACATACCACTCTGAAGTAGTACGCATCCTTGTCATCCCACGAGGTTTGGTACTGACTTGATCTGAAGTTTCATGATCACTATCATAAGCTTCCACTTCAATTGGTGTAGGTGCCACAGGAACAACTCCTTGTGCCCTGCCACACGCTAGTTGAAGAGATAGTTCAATAACCTCATCAAGTCTCCACCATCCTCCCACTCAATTCTTTCGAGAGAAACTTTTCCTCGAGAAAGGACCCGATTCTAGAAACAATCCCTTATTGCTTTCGGATCTGAGACAGGAGGTATACCCAACTATTTTGGGTGTCCTATGAAGATGCATTTATCCGCTTTGGGTTCGAGCTTATCAGGCTGAAACTTTTTCGCATTAGCGTCGCAGCCCCAAACTTTTAAGAAATGACAACTTAGGCTTCTCTAAACCATAGTTCATACGGTGTCATCTCATCGGAATTACGTGGTGCCCTATTTAAAGTGAATGTGGTTGTCTCTAATGCCTAACCCATAAACTATCGTGGTAATTCGATAAGAGACATCATGGTATGCATCATACCCAATAGGGTGCAGTTATGATGTTCGGACACACCATCACACTATGGTGTTCCAGGCTGTATTAGTTGTGAAACAATTTCCACAATGTCTTAATTCTGTGCCAAACTCGTAATTCAGATATTCATCTCTATGATCATATCATAGATCTTTTATCCTCTTGTCACGACGATCTTTCAACTTCACCCTGAAATTACTTGAACCTTTCAATAATTCAGACTCGTGATTCATCAAGTAAATATACTCAACATCTACTCAAATCATCTGTGAAGTAAGAACATAACGATATCCACTACATGCCTCAGCACTCATTGGACTGCACACATCAAAATGTATTACTTCCAACAAGTTGCTTTCTAGTTCCATTTTACTGAAAACGAGGCTTTCAGTCATCTTGCCCATGTGGTATGATTTGCATGTCCTAAGTGATTCAAAATCAAGTGAGTCCAAACGGCCCATTTGCATGGAGTTTCTTCATGCATATACACCAATAGACATGGTTCGCATGTCTCAAACTTTTCAAAAACGAGTGAGCCAAAAGATCCATCAACATGGAGCTTCTTCATGCGTTTTATACCGATATGACTTATGTGGCAGTGCCACAAGTAGGTGGTACTATCATTACTATCTTTTGGCATGAACATGTGTATCACTACGATCGAGATTCAATAAACCATTCATTTTAGGTGTAAGACCATTGAAGGTATTATTCAAATAAACAGAGTAACCGTTATTCTCCTTAAATGAATAACCGTATTGCGATAGACATAATCCAATCATGTCTATGCTTAACGCAAACACCAATCTCGATGGTAGAGGGAGCGTGCGATGCTTGATCATATCAACATTGGAAGCACTTCCAACACATATCGTCAGCTCACCTTTAGCTAGTCTCCGTTTATTCCGTAGCTTTTATTTCGAGTTACTAACACTTAGCAACCGAACCGGTATCTAATACCCTGGTGCTACTAGGAGTACTAGTAAAGTACACATCAACACAATGTATATCCAATATACTTCTATCGACCTTGCCAGCCTTCTCATCTACCAAGTATCTAGGGTAATTCTGCTCCAGTGGTTGCTCCCCTTATTACAAAAGCACTTAGTCTCGGGTTTGGGTTCAACCTCAGGTTTCTTCACTAGAGCAGCAGCTGAATTGCCGTTTCATGAAGTATCCCTTCGTGCCCTTGCCCTTCTTGAAACTAGTGGTTTCACCAACCATCAACAATTGATGCTCCTTCTTGATTTCTACTTTTGTGGTGTCAAACATCGCGAATATCTCAAGGATCATCATATATGTCCCTGATATATTATAGTTCATCACGAAGCTCTAGCAGCTTGGTGGTAATGACTTCGGAGAAACATCACTTTCTCATCTGGAATATCAACTCCCACTCGATTCAAATGATTGTTGTACTCAGACAATCTGAGCACAAGCTCAACAATTGAGCTTTTCTCCCTTAGTTTGCAGGCTAAGAAAATCGTCGGAGGTCTTATACCTCTTGACGTGGGCACGAGCCTGAAATCCCAATTTCTGCCCTCGAAACATCTCATATGTTTCGCGACGTTTCAAAAACCGTCTTCGGTGCCTCAATTCTAAACCGTTTAACTGAACTATCACGTAGTTATCAAAATGTGTATGTCAGATGTTCGCAACATCCACAGACGACGTTCGAGGTTCAGCACACTGAGCGGTGCATTAAGGACATAAGCCTTCTATGAAGCAATGAGGACAATCCTTAGTTTACGGACCTAGTCCGCATAATTGCTACTACCAACTTTCAACTAAATTTTCTCTAGGAACATATCTAAACAGTGGAACTAAAGCGCGAGCTTCGACATAATTTGTGAAGACCTTTTGACTATGTTCAGGATAATTAAGTTCATCTTATGAACTCCCACTCAGATAGACATCCCTCTAGTCATCTAAGTGATTACATGATCCGAGTCAACTAAGCCGTGTCCGATCATCACGTGAGACGGACTAGTCATCATCGGTGAACATCTTCATGTTGATCGTATCTACCATACGACTCATGCTCGACCTTTCGGTCTCTTGTGTTCCGAGGCCATGTCTGTACATGCTAGGCTCGTCAAGTCAACCCAAGTGTTTTGCATGTGTTCCGAGGCCATGTCTGTACATGCTAGGCTCGTCAACACCCGTTGTATTTGAACGTAAGAATCTATCACACCCGATCATCACGTGGTGCTTCGAAACGACGAACTTTCACAACGATGCACAGTTAGGGGGAACACTTTCTTGAAATTTTAATGAGGGATCATCTTATTTACTACCGTCGTTCTAAGCAAATAAGAAGTATAAACATGATAAACATCACATGCAATCAAATAGTGACATGATATGGCCAATATCATATTGCTCCTTTTGATCTCCATCTTCGGGGCTCCATGATCATCATCGTCACCAGCATGACACCATGATCTCCATCATCATGATCTCCATCATCGTGTCTTCATGAAGTTGTCTCGCCAACTATTACTTCTACTTCTACAGCTAACGGTTAGCAATAAAGTAAAGTAATTACATGATGTTTGTGTTGACACGCAGGTCATAAATAAATTAAGACAACTCCTATGGCTCCTGCCGGTTGTCATACTCATCGACATGCAAGTCGTGATTCCTATTACAAGAACATGATCATCTCATACATCACATATATCATTCATCACATTCTTCTTGGCCATATCACATCACATAGCATACCCTGCAAAAACA
Organism: Triticum dicoccoides; assembly: GCF_002162155.2. Taxonomy (NCBI): domain Eukaryota; kingdom Viridiplantae; phylum Streptophyta; class Magnoliopsida; order Poales; family Poaceae; genus Triticum; species Triticum dicoccoides. The sequence continues at coordinate 693,272,849 of NC_041388.1, forward strand.
AGTTAGACGTCCTCTAATTGTTGTTTGCATGTTTTACGTGGCTGCTATGGGTTTCTAGCAAGAACGTTTCTTACCTACGCAAGAACCACAACGTGATATGCCAATTGCTACTTACCCTTCATAAGGACCCTTTTCATCGAATCCGATCTGACTAAAGTGGGAGAGACAGACACCCGCTAGCCACCTTATGCAACTAGTGCATGTCAGTCGGTGGAACCAGTCTCACGTAAGAGTACGTGTAAGGTCGATCCGGGCCGCTTCATCCCACAATGCCACCGAATCAAGATTGGACTAGTAACGGTAAGCATATTGAACAAAATCAACGCCCACAACTACTTTGTGTTCTACTCGTCCATAGAAACTACGCATAGACCTAGCTCATGATGCCACTGTTGGGGAACGTAGCATAAATTCAAAATTTTCCTACGTGTCACCAAGATCTATCTATGGAGTCATCTAGCAACGAGGGAGGAGTGGATCTACATACCCTTGTAGATCGCGCGCAGAAGCCTTCAAGAGAACGGGGTTGATGGAGTCGTACTCGTCGTGATCCAAATCACCGATGATCCTAGCGCCGAACGGATGGCACCTCCGCGTTCAACACACGTACGGTCAGCGTAACGTCTCCTTCTTCTTGATCCAGCAAGGGGGAAGGAGAGGTTGAGGAAGATGGATCCAGCAGCAGCACGACGGCGTGGTGGTGATGGAGCTGCAGTACTCCGGCAGGGCTTCGCCAAGCACTATGGAGGAGGAGGAGGTGTTGGAGAGGGAGAGGGAGGCACCAAAGGCAAGGGTGAGAGGTCCTCCCTTCCCCCCACTATATATAGGGGGGCCTAGGGGGGCGACGGCCCTAGGAGATCCAATCTCCTAGGGGGGCGGCGGCCAAGGGAGGAATCCCTCCTCCCCAAGGCACCTAGGAGGTGCCTTCCCCTTCTAGGACTCTTCCTTTAGGGTTTCCCCCACCCTAGGCGCATGGGCCCTAGGGGGAAGAGGCGCCCCAGCCCACTTTGGGCTGGATCCCTTCCCACTTCAGCCCATGGGGCCCTCCGGGATAGGTGGCCCCACCCGGTGGACCCCCGGGACCCTTCCGGTGGTCCCGGTACAATACCGGTGACCCCGAAACTTGTCCCGATGGCCGAAATAGCACTTCCTATATATAATTCTTTACCTCCGGACCATTCCGGAACTCCTCGTGACGTCCGGGATCTCATCCGGGACTCCGAACAACATTCGGTTACTGCATATACATATCCCTACAACCCTAGCGTCACCGAACCTTAAGTGTGTAGACCCTATGGATTCGGGAGACATGCAGACATGACCGAGATGACTCTCCGGTCAATAACCAACAGCGGGATCTGGATACCCATGTTGGCTCCCACATGTTCCACGATGATCTCATCGAATGAACCACGATGTCAAGGACTTAATCAATCCCGTATACAATTCACTTTGTCTAGCGGTACGATACTTGCCCGAGATTCGATCGTCGGTATCCCGATACCTTGTTCAATCTCGTTACCGGCAAGTCTCTTTACTCGTTTCGTAACACATCATCCCGTGATCAACTCCTTGATCACATTGTGCACATTATGATGATGTCCTACCGAGTGGGCCCAGAGATACCTCTCCGTTTACACGGAGTGACAAATCCCAGTCTCGATTCGTGCCAACCCAACAGACACTTTCGGAGATACCTGTAGTGTACCTTTATAGCCACCCAGTTACGTTGTGACGTTTGGCACACCCAAAGCACTCCTACGGTATCCGGGAGTTGCACAATCTCATGGTCTAAGGAAATGATACTTGACATTAGAAAAGCTTTAGCATACGAACTACATGATCTTGTGCTAGGCTTAGGATTGGGTCTTTGTCCATCACATCATTCTCCTAATGATGTGATCCCGTTATCAATGACATCCAATGTCCATGGTCAGGAAACCGTGACCATCTATTGATCAACGAGCCAGTCAACTAGAGTCTTACTAGGGACATGGTGTTGTCTATGTATCCACACATGTATCTGAGTTTCCTATCAATACAATTTTAGCATGGATAATAAACGATTATCATGAACAAGGAAATATAATAATAACTAATTTATTATTGCCTCTAGGGCATATTTCCAACAGAATCATGACCATCGCCATCACAGGGTGATCATTTTTCTAGAGTCAGTGTATATGTTTCTAAGTTGAATAAGATGTCTAAGCCCATATTGCTATCATTTTCGTTTAATCATGATTCCTTGCAGTCATTTGTGAATGTCAATATCGGACGATGGCTCGGTAAGATTTAACAAAACTTTTTTTAGTTTCACTTGAACTAACTTGCGGAAGGCTTTAGTTTGTACTAGCAAAAAGACCCATGCGTTGCAACGGGAAAGACGATTGTATCTGCAAAATGCATTTGCAGTCAAGCTGAATTTAATCTTTACCGAGATATGTGGGAACAAAGATTGCATATCTTTAATATGAACTAAAATTCTAAGTGAGTGACAAAAATAGGTTGAAAAATCAAGAGTTACACTAATAGAACTTTAAGAAAATAAACTCAAATCTGCAGTAGAGAAGTGCACTCGGGCAGTAACTTTTTCTCTTGAGGATTGCAATAAACATAGAACTTTTTTATATTTGATAGTACAAACGAAAAACTTCATATTTTGTGGTTGCAAGGTTGCATGATTTTTTTCCGGATAAATCATGGTTCGCGAGTTCAGCTACGGAAATAAAGAAATTCTTTTCTGACTTGAGATGACTTTTAATTGAAGTGCGGCACATAGAAAACATGCCCTAGCACCATGGGTGTAGTAACTGGTAAAGAAAACTTTGTACATGAACTCCCACATTAAAAGGCCAAGGGTACATAATGACTGGCAAAAAGGGAACGTGTTTACCTCATATAGAGGTTTTGTACTCCTTGTGGTTTCTCTTAATTTCTAAAACTAAATTAAACAAAAAAGGAAATTACAATTAAAAAGGGTGACGACTGGATTCAAACCCACACCTCCTGGGTAGATGTGTGGCGCTCTAGCCACAAGGCTACAACATCTGTACTGATGTTAAGGGAGGTTCGCTAGCTGATAAACCAAATTTAGCGCAGCGACCTATGATGGAAAAAATGAAACGTTTTTTCTGACTTATAGGTGGCATACTCGGTAATTTGTAGCAACTTTGGGGGTAAATTATGTGACATACGGGCAGAAGCAATAGCCCTTTTATTATTACTAGTAAAGGTGCTCGTGCGTTGCAACGGGCATACATATTTGAATGATACAACACCATATGGACCCTCTGCAAAAAAACATCATATAGATCCTCATCTATCTCAGGTGGCATTGTCAAATTCTTTTTACCATTAAACTACTTTTCTTCTTCTCTTCCTCCTTCTCCTTCACCGCTACTCTTCGTGTGCTGGCTGGGCTTGAATTTTAAACTATAGCATTATAGGAGACAAATATGTGCTACAAAAATATTACATGTGCTTAAACCATAGAACGTGAGATCCACAATAAGGCGTAAGAAAATGTGTAGAAAGCTCATCATCTTTTATTGTAGTGGCAGTCGATCTAAATATTGAGATACGACGATATGCATCTGCTTGCTATCCATGTGGGCTGGATTAATTCCCTTTGCTTTTTATTTAGATTTGCAAAGACTACTGAAGATGGTGTATCATTAACATGCAATGGCCAAAATTAGAGTTTGCGGAAAATAAAGTAATGCATCTGGTAAACATTTGAGCTACTCTGCCCTCCATGTTGCTACACTGCAATTTTGGCACAGTAGTGTCTTGTACCTGGCACTCCCAAGAAAAGAGTGATGTGATATTCTATCGGACACATTGGACTCAATTTTTTGTTGGCAAAGTAGGGAGTTGGTGTTGGCAACCAAGAGAAGATCCACAATTTGATATAAGCACAAAACGTGCAACTTAAAAGCTACTCCCTCCGTCCCAAAATAGATGACCCAACGTTATACTAAAGTTAGTCAGTTGAGTCATCTATTTTGGAACAGATGAAGTAATAATACTACCTTCTCCCTCAAGACTTTGTTAAACCATCATTTTGTCAACCATTAAATAAACAACATTAACGGAGGGAGCATGTAATTCTTGCTGATGAAGTAATACGTTATTCTGCAAAAACATGCTACTTTTGTCATAAGTAAGGCAAAACC
>NC_041388.1:693277700-693300558 GCF_002162155.2 Triticum dicoccoides
CGGTGCTTTGTCATAATATGCTTGTTGTGCTTTTACGACATGCAGTAAAGCAATTACTAGCCATTTTAGCTCCTAAATCTTGTGCAGTGTTGTTCTGGCTGGCGCGTAGAATAAGAATTAAGCGCTCTCGCGCAGAATAGCGCAGCCGTGTGTGTGTGTGTGTCTATATATATATATATATATATATATATATATATATATATATATATATATATATATATATATATATATACACACACACACACACACTTAACCTGAGTAACACTATAGAAATAATTCTTAAAAGGTCAAATACGCATTCTTCATGGAACCAGGAGCTTTTGTCTATTAAAAACATTAAATCTTTGGACAAACCTTTAACTGGTGTAAATGCACGCGACAATCAGCTAGGAACTCCCAGGATCCTTCCTAGTTGATTTGGTGCTCATCCAGAAAAAAAATTATAGCCTATGCTAGCAGCCTAGCATGGTTAGCACGCATAGCAACATCCAGCAGCTTCCCCTCAAATCTCTAACAAATATAAATAAAACTCTAGCAGCTTCTAGTCGGTAGCACCGTAGCAGCAACAATTTCATCATTAAGAAAAGCACAAGTCCCCATCGAGGAGCTATCTCACCGCTCCTTATCCACACGCATCGCCTCACCTAGCACGGTCGCTCCGCCTCCATCCATGGCTCCATCTTCCTCCTCCTGCTACCTCATCAGTCACCACCCGCTCCTCTCCTCCTCTGCTCCATCCACCTAACCACTCGCTGCTCTTCTCTTCTATCCAACCCACGAGGGCGGCTTGGCGTCGCCCCGCCCCAAGTTCACTCCTCCTGGCCGTGCTCCACCGCAGAGCCACAATAGCCGCCCTCCCCTGCCCCTGATCTCCTGTTGGCGACCTCTCCAAGCCGACGATGCACTCCACTCCTGGAGTGCGCGGCCGCGTTGTCCCAAAAAAATACCCCCCCCCCTATCGATGCCGCACCAAGAGGGTGCCGGGGACCGGCGAGCACGGTCAGGCCGGTGCCGATGCACGACACCGAGGCGACAAAGCCGAGCGAGGCACCGGTTGCGCCGGGCACAACCACCAGATATTCCACTGGCTGGCGTGCCTCCAGCCGCGAGGATGGAGAGCTTCCTCGATCCCCCACTTCTCCGCACACCCGAGCCCCACCTCGCGTCGATGGCCAGTGAGTCACCGGCGAGCAGCAGCAGGAGGAGGACGCTGCACCTCACCGCTCCCTTCTCTCGCCCTCCGGCATCCCATCTCCTTCCTTTGTCCTCCCTTCTCTCCCGCTCATCTTGCTCTGTACCCGACATCGTGCCGCGCCCGCCAGCTGTCGTGCTCCAAGCTCATGCCGCTTTCCTTCTAGATCCGCCGCCTGCGCGCCATTTTCCACCGGATCCGAGGAGATCCGGCAGGTCATCGCCGACCGCACCACCGCAAGGCCGCCGCCGGTCTCGTCTGTGTAATGGGCGCCCAGCCGTTGCCCAGCGCAGTCCCACCTCCCTGCCATGGCCGCCCCTGCAAAAAACGAAACACTGCCTCAAATTAGCCATTCACACACGCACACAGAGAGGAGCGGGAGCCCCATGCGCCGGACCTCCGCTTCCTCTCCGCCGAAGACCAGCACCATGGCCGTCCGCCGTCCGCGCCAGACTGCCTCTGGCGCTGCCATCTCCGCCCCTGCCTCGCTCCACCTCTTCCCAACGCGACTACGACCAGCGGATCTTGCGGGCTGACGACGAAAGAGGCCGGGGATGGAGGCAAGTTGCGACACGTCCGCCGGCCGCCGCGAAGCCTCCTGCGGCATGCTCGCCCACGAGCCCACCCGGAGCTGTCGCCGCCGTGAAGGGCGTCGGCCCACCGCTCTCGGAAGAAAGCGTATGGATATGATAGAACAAAGGATCACGGGCTGAATTGTTACAAACCTAGGGTCTGTTTCGTAAAAATGAATCGTTTTTCCAGATTCACTTAAACATGGTTTGCGGGTTGAATTCTTAGAAACAGAGGGGCTTTTCTATAAAAATGCCGATGACGTACGACCAGAAGCGATGACTGCTTTATTATTAGGGGAAGATTATTATTATTATAGTGTAGATGTTGGTTAGAGCATCTCCAATTTTGTTGCGTGCATCACAATGACGCAGAGGCCACGGCATTGAAATAACTATTTTTCCCAACAAAGTCCCGTTTCCTAATATAATCCAGCTATTGGGGGTGTTGGGCCAAAAACATGCTTCAACATACCCACTTTGCCCAATAAAATATTAGGGTATTCCACTAATTCACCCCAACTCCCCCAATATCTAGAGAAATTTGGCTCTTCCTATGCCTCTTCCAATAAGTGCCACATCAGTGTGTCGCCACCAAGCCCACTGCGCATCCGCGCCACCATCATGGGTTGCCTGACATCCTCCTGTTGCTGCCAGCCCGTCATCACTGTCGGAGAGACATAGGGAGATCACATTGATAAAGTGAGGCATGTAGGCCAGGTTGGGTATTGCGGAGGAGATTTCCGACCATATGAGAAAGTATCACACCTGCAAACCCAATAAAAATATAATTTCGCTACAAATAGAACGCCAGATTTATTAGGATGGCAAAGCAAACATATTTGATGGCAAATTGTGTTGTTGCGAGGATGGCAATTTTCTTTAGCAAGCATGACATATCCTTGACATGTTCAATTTTTTTGCTAGGTTTTGCCATGCTTACTAAAGAAAATTGTCATCCTCGGTACAATAAAATCTGCCATAAAAAACATTCAACTCGACATGGTTAAAAATCTCACGTCAAATTTCTAATATTACTGTAAAATTACTGGAGAGGCCGAATAACCATTTGTTAGTGAAGATTTTTTTGGGAACCTATCGGAGATGCTCTTAGTGAGTACATGTAATGGCGACACGTGGTGGGCTCTTATTTGTTCTGTTCCGTGCACATGATCCAAGCAATTGTACTGTATATTTTGTTCTCGTGGATTTCTATACTACGGCGCGCTCAGGTTGTACATATACTAGTACCCCGCGCATGAGCGGATGGAATGTTGGCGTAGTTAAACAAACTACACATTATGTGGCAGCTAGCCTGGAGTACAAAGGGTGAACTAGGGTAATGCGTGATTTCGTCCATCATTTACGAGATGGAAAGGTAAATTTATTTAAACTCACAATATACTCATGTAACGCATGGATATGATTAGGCTTGCACGCATGCATGGCTGGGAGCCGACATGCATGATACTACATATGTCAAATTGTCAACTTTGATCCATGGAGACGATCGAGAGAACAGTGCATGTTTTCGCAGCTTCCCCTTGGCCTCGGGCACCAGTGCCATCGACACCATGCATGTGCTAGCTAGCTTGTGGATCCGCAATTTTTCTTTTCTTCCTTCCGTGCGAGACCGAATGCTATGCATATACACTCATCGGTCTAAATGTATGCATGCATATCCTACCTCTACGAGCAGCTCCGAGAGAGACCGAGCACCGATATCAATATTAGGACTTAGAACCCGGCAGTGTGCAGATTTGACCGTATAAGAAACCTAACCAAGTCGGTCAGTTTGCGGCTTGTCTGCATTATTGGTTGCATGAGAGGCACCATGGATGGATGGATCTCTATCGGCCATGTCTCCCGGTGGCTACGTAGTACCCCGCAACAACCCCGGCGTTGTTTCGGGATCCATCCATCCATCCATCCATCCATCCATGGTGTGTCGTGATGCGTATGTAGTTGGCAAGCTAGCTAGGCTGTGAGCTCTAGCCGCCAAATCCACGAGTACTCTCGGGAGTCGTGGCCTCCTTGTTGCTTACCGCCAATTGCCCGATTCCCTGGCATCTATGCATGCAAGCATGGTGTGCGTGATTGACATTGACGCACGGGCGGGCAGCCGAGACCGAGATACTCCCTCCGATTTTTTTTAGTTCACATATAAAATTTGACTGAAGTCAAGCCTCGTAAAGTTTGATCAATTTTATAGAAAAAAGTAACAATATTCATAATCTGAAATCAATATCAATAGATGTGTCATGACTTAAAGTTTCATATTGTATAACTTTAGCATGGCAGATGTTGATATTTTCTCATATAAATACGGTCAAACTTTATGAAGTTTGACTTCATAGAATTCTAATATGCAAAGTAAAAAGGACCGGAGGGAGTATCTTCCATCGATCACTTGCCTAAGCGCATGTACAGTGGTAGGTAATGCAGTCATAATTTCGAAGTGAAATGGGTTATGGATGAACTGTATATTATCTTCTTTTTTTTGTCACTTCGAAATTTTGTTTTGTATCTATGTTTTGTTATGAACATTCGCATGATCAACATGATGGATTCTTTTAAGATGAATGCATTCTTCAGTCTCCACATCCGAGGATCTACACAACCTAATTAATTTCTTACGGCATCTCAGATGATCGGATTAAAGGGGAGAGAAAGGGAAAGGGAGCGCCTATTACAAAGGGCACGTGAAAAAAAATTGCGTCACCTGCTTCGCTTGGACCACTAGATTTTTCATCCAGCGGCCAGAAACAAATCGCACAGTATTTATCTTCTTCCTCCCGCCACCTGTGGTCGATGGTGCTCCCGCGCACACCTCGCCGCACTACCCTCCCCTCAACCGCAGCCCACTACCTCCCAAAGCACTCCCCTCAATGTCGGCGACCACCACGCAGTAGTCAAGTTTCAGACTCACCCTCACCGTCTCCGCGGCAGCTGTGGCTCCTGCTCGTTCACGGCTCGCACTCACCGTGAAGTCTATGGCCTCCCCCTCTCGTGCTCGGGGTGAAGCGGAAAGTGAATGATGCAAAGAAAAATAAATTCACATACCTTTTAGCAAATTTTGGGCAACGCATGTTCAATGCAAAATTGGATTTGCCGTCTCCACATGCAGTCGCCTCCACCTCTCCAAATATGCTTAGGGTTCCTCTGCCTTCCGTCGGCGCCACTGCCGATCCACCTTGTCCCTGGTGGCTCTAGGGCCATGGAGGTGCGGTGGATCCCGCCCCTTGCCGGTGGAAGGGCTTCATTTTTAGATGTTTCTTTGAGTTTTTGTTAGGATTTGTGTTATGCTTAGGAAGGTGTGATGGCGGCGAAAGATGGAATAACGTTTCTTCCCGCCTAACCCCCGTCTCGATGGTGCATCTAGCATCGTCAGAAGGCGTGTGGAGGTGTGTTTTCGACGGATCTCGCAGCATTCCGTCAGTGGTTGTCTATGGTAGATCTACTCGGCTCCTGTCTTTGTTCGTCTACGTGTGTCTTTAGGTTGTATCCTTCCGATCTACTTATCTCTTTGTCGGCGGCGGTTGCTATTCTTGTGCGCTGGTCCTATGGGGTCTTAGCACAACGACTTCCTGACTGTCAACTACGGCAAGTTTTGCCCAGCTCTAGCGAGGCAAAGGCGACGGCGGTGGTGCACCTTCGACTCGCTTCAGTGCTGGCAGTCGTCGTTCGGTGGTCTACGGAACTAGATGTAATTTTTATTATTTGTGATGTTCGTTGTACTGTCATGATTGAAGATGAATAGATCAAAAGTTCTAGATGTAATTTTTATTATTTGTGATGTTCATTGTACTGTCATGATTGAAGATGAATAGATCAAAAAATTTAGATGTAATTTTTATTATTTGTGATGTTCGTTGTACTACCATGATTGAGGGTGAATAAATCAAAAGTTTTTCGGCGGCAATTTTTGTGCAAAATTGGATTTGGTGCACAAAGAAGTTCCGTAGATTTGATTTGTTGCTGTTGTTGAAACAAAGGTTGGAATCAACGTGCGCCTGTGTTGGACGTACGTGATCTGATCTGGTCATGCATACATGCATGCTGTTCCTCCTGCTACTCATTGCACGATACCTACCTTCTGCATCATCTTCCTAGGTACAGTACAATACAACCAATCATGCATGCATGCACCCTGATCTCGATCGATGGATGGATGGTATCCCTCTCCATTCCTTGGAGCTTTCTTCAGCATAGATGCACTTGTCCTTTTCTCGGTGTACCGGCCTCCGTCCTACTGCTGGTATCCAATGTTGATGCTGGTCACATGTACCCAAAAAAAAAGAGTGGAAGCTCAGATCGATCGTTGTTGATCAGTGGGATGCCACTGTTGGTCTCTACGCTTGTCAAATTTGTAATACTACGTTGCACTTCTATGCTTGTCAAATTCGTAATGAATTCCAGATTTTACTCTCTATTTTGATATTTCTTGCGCCGATTAGCCCATTTGACAACCTCGCTACGTGTTTCTAATGGCCGGGACCCAGCTGGTGAATCGCTCAGAAAAGTTTAAATAAATGGGGTAAAAACTGGTAATGTTTTGCTAATTTGGACCAAAACTATTAAATGGTGTTGTTAGTGTCAAGAAAATGTCAAAGCATAGGGTAAAAATTGGAATTAAGAGGATGCTCTTACCTCCAGGCAGATCCCAGGACTAGGGTAGGACAAAGCAGTGAGAGTACTGGGGACAAGCAGGAGGGAACAGATCCGTGGGAGGGAGAGAGGAAGGAACGCTGTCCCCCTGGCCACCTTACATGCTCTATGTTTTTAGGGACTATCCATCCGTCCATCCAAGACCCCAAGTCCCGAGAAGATCACCATGGATACCATCATCACCACTTCACCACCACCACCATACAGATCAATCCATCCTTCCACATTCCCACACAACATCGGATTGTTCACTGCAAATGTATAGTGGTACATTTGTTTGCTTGGCCCGTGTAAAGTGATCCGTTTTTAGTGATCCAAGAGATGTGAGGAGTTGCTCTTCCGGGCCACCGATATGGTGGGAGTTGTTGGGAAGAATGAACATCAGCTACATGCACCTAAACTACTAGCATAACTGTGTGTGTAATCATAAGTACTCCTACCAGTGTTATGCCACCAGCTGGATAGTATTCCAGCCGTGTGATCATGTGGCAAGAAGCTGCCCACATGTCAACCAAGCACAAATATATATAGTGCAGCGCTACAGCCACACCAATTGCTCCTTCCTATGAGGATCACCACATATATCTGGAGGGAAATATAATAGTGGAGTGCAGGCTCACAAAACGACGTAAGTAATCAGCCGCTGCACCTTATTTATGAAAAAAAAAATGAATGACTAGGAAAAAATAGAGATATCAGCGAGTTGAGGATGAAACTCAGACTGCCTAGCCCACCATGCATGGTGCTACCCAGTAAGTCCAAGGGCATAGCCAGGATTTAGACATGAAAGGAATGGAGAGAGGCGAAAAAGCCATTGTTCACAGACCAGGCAAAATATTACGATACAAGTCTCAAGATAACCTTGACAACAAGGCATGAAAATGTATAATTGGAACTATGGAAAAAGAAATTTGCATTTAAATTGAGCTCTGCGAGCACCAGAATGCAAATCTCATCTTTGTACCTATTTCCTTCTTCATACAGAAGAACATGTATGGCCAAAGAATGCCGTCTCCATTTTATTTCGAAGGCATGTCTTGATTAGTTTAAAATGCATGAAGAACGAACTAGCTACCCAAGGAATATTAGTGAAATAACTGTACTATAATCAAAGATGGTTCTTTCCCTAACCCGCTATATGGATACTCTCTCATGTTTGGCTAACATGGGCTGTCCAAAAAACTAGAATCGCCGTGCTTCATCTTGCTTATTACGAGAGAGCTCCCAAATCTGTTGGCTCTTACCGTGCTAGGTCATTTCATATCCGATGCTTCCAATTCTACATTGATCTGCAACTTCTACTAGTGTCGCCACATTTTTTGATCATCAGATTGCATATCAATATGAATTGGATTGGAGCTGTCATATATCTTCACATGTTACTCCTCAGATGGATTTACATTCTCAACATTAGAAATGTTGTAACCTGAAGTTGAAGCAATGTGCTTGAAAAAGAATTTACCCCTCTAGTTGTTGGTGTCCTTCGCTTCACCTTTAACTTTGGGCATAACATGCACATAATTGATAGACTAATCTATTGTTTTATACACAGTCGCACTGATTAACTAGACTAAGATCATAGTTCATTAAAACATTGTTTCATGATATCCCACCATCTAAGTTTTTTTAGTCTAAACACACCCTCTTTATTAATCAATGAAAATGTTAACCGGAATACAATTGATATCAGGAGGCTGTAGGAGCCAGAGATGTCTACTAACAGTAAGACCTAGAGCTTGTTTAGCAAGGTTATGTACCTCAAAAATTGATTCTCTCCCCTCGGAAGTGAATGAGCAAGAGCTTCTATACACAATTGTACTCATCCATCGAGGTTGTTATCTCCCGTATAATAATCCCGCGTAGCCCTCCGGTTCCATTCTTGTTGTCACTGACTATGCACTTGCAATCAGACACAACTTACAGATGTTGCAGAGAGAGATCATTAGCCAAAGCTACAACTTCTCGATATGCAAGAGCTTGTAATGTTATTGAGTCAGTCACCCCCGGGATCACACATGTAGAGGCATCAAGATAAAGGCATGCTGAGTGTCTGCATACAACAGTGAATGAGTTAGCCTCCTTCTGATTCTCAAAGAATGAGGGGCAAGGGGATTGATACCGAGAAAGATTTCTTCTTATTATAAGACGTGATTTGATCTGCATATGTTTGGTAAAAGAACAATTCTCCTTTAATCATATCATAAATGGAGAGTTTTCAATTAAAACATGAAAACGTGACTCAATTGGTCTTAGTTAGTCTTCGGGGCGGAGTGGAAGAAGGGCGGAGACTCTCGAACGAGGAAAAGGATCCCTTCGAAAGAATTGACCGAGGAGCCGTATGAGGCGAAAATCTCATGTACGGTTCTGTAAAGGGACAGTAAGGGTAACTTATCTGTCGACTTTTCCACTATCAACCCCCAAAATACAAAATTCACATGCGGTAATGTATCCATCATAGTGAAGATCCAACACCTTGCACTAGGTTCTCTAGTTTGAGTTACTGCTGCTACCAGGTCCTGATCTGCAAGTCCCCAAATGCACCGGGCCATGGTACAATCAAGTAATGAATGTTGCCATGAGTCAGCTGCTCTTCATAGTCCGCAATAAGATGCTTGTATCCTGGTATTGTAGCACCTCTTTGTATGCTGGGTCGGCTGTTGCTGGTCTGGTCTCTTGCATCTCGTCATGTGCTAGTATCCAATGGTGCTGCTATCTAACGCTTACAGAGAGCATTAGTAGCAGACTACTCACTTAGGCCTGCCCCACAATAGCTGCCGCCTTTTTTGCAAATTCATTTGAAAATCTAATATTATAATCAAATTCATAATAATAAGGTAAACATATTATGAATTATGTAAAATTGCCATGTATAAAAAAATAAACAATTAGTACACATCTACAGAAATTATGTTTAAAAAATGTATTCACTTATTTTCAATAACTAATAAAGTATCTCTATATACATAAAGTTTTCTGTAGTTAAAAGTGTTTATTAAGTGATTAGAAAGTGTTCACACATTGTTAAAATATCCATGCAATTATAAAGCTACATACTTTTTCTAAATAGTAAGTTAAATTTTTAAAAAGTGTTCACATCTTTTAAAAATGTATATTTTTCAAAACTCTCCATGCATTTAAAAAATAGACATGTAATTTAAAATACTCATACATTTAAACTTATTTACGTATTTCTGTAACTTTTCAGGTATTTCATAAATATTAATTACTTAACAAAAGTTTCTCTTAAAACTGAATAGGCAGACATTCAAAAAGTAAATAATTTTTTTTGAGACAAAAAATAAATAAATAAACCACCGAATGCGACACCTGGGTTACCAGGTTAGCCTTTCTCAGTTTGGCGCACTGATCCAATTGATCAAGCATGGGCTAATGAAGTGGCAATTCCTAAACGGCGCCCGCTGCGCCCATTTTAGTTCTTTTCACTAACGGGCGCATACCCCCGCAGCGGGTTGGGCTCGGCCCGTCTACGTTCTTTTCTTTTGCTTTCATCCCACAAAAAAAAAGCACAAGCGTGGGTGGGAATCGAACCCACAACTTCTTCGTTATATATGTAAGTCACAGTAACCAAAAATGCGTGAACGTTTTTCAATTTCTTGATTTTTTTTCTTTTACATCCTCTTCCCTCTTTTGTTCTTTTTATTTCTTTTTCTTTTTTCCTTTTCTCTTTGAATTTCTTTTTCTTTGTTAAATGCATGAACTTTTTCAATTTCTTGATTTTTTTTCAAATTCGTGAACTGTTTTTCCAAATCAATGAACTTTTTTTCAAAATGATGAACTCTTTTTAAAATTGATGAACTCTTTTCAAAATCGATTAACTCATTTTTTTTAAATCGTTGAACTCTTTTTCGAAATCGATGAACTCTTTTTGAAAATTGATGAAGTCTTTTCCAAATCGATGAACTTTTTTTCAAAATTGATGAAATCTTTTCAAAATCATTGAACTCTTTCCAAAATCGATGAACTTTTTTTCAAAACCGATGATTTATTTTTTCAAAATCGATGGTTTTTTTTTCCAAAATCAGTGAACTTCGTAGAAAAATCGATGAACTGTTCTTAAAAAATCATGAACTTTCTAAAAATCGATGATCTTCTTTTCAAATTTACCTTTTCCTTTTTCGAGGGAATTTATATTGGTTCTTATTAAAGCAAACGTTAAACAGGACTGTTTTATAGAACTAGACATAAGAACTAGCTTGGTCTAGTGGTTAAAGCGTTAAGCTACGACTGGGGTGGTTCTGTATTCGAATCCCGGCCTTTTTCAATTTCGATTAGTTTCTTCCTGCGAGCCGTTGGATGCGCGATCACGGTCCCCAGGTGTGCCGCTGTCGGACGAAATCGTCCGTGCTAATTCAACCGCCGAAGCGGCAGCCAGTGTAAAATAAAAGCTTCGCTATTTCTTCCCAGAAAAAACACCTAGCCCGATCCCCTTTTCCTCGTCGAGCAGAGGAGCGCCGGCGCTGATTCCCGGGTGGTTGAGGGGGAGGCGGTAGATTGGAGGAGCCCGATCCTCTCCATCCTCTCTCTCGTGACCCGATCCTCACGAACTCCTCCCGGTGACGCACCCGGCCTCCTCCAATCGGTGAAATGCCCCCTCCCACTCGTCGGAGAGCGTCGTTGCGCCTCCGCAGCCGCCGGACGCCAACAGCCCCTCCCCCCGCCACCGCATCTCCACAGCCGCCGCACGCCACCGACCCCTCCGGATCGCCGCATCGCCAGGATCTCAGCAGCCTGCCGGATGCAGCCGCTGCGCTCGGATCCCCGCGGCCTCCTGGATCCCATCGCCGCCGAGTTTCCCGCTCCAACGTCGGGCCGACCCATATCCACGACGAAGGCGAGCGCGCATTGCCTCCATGCTCCTCATTCAGGGCCGTTGGCCCTGACACCGTCACAGCGGGCCTCTTCCTCTCCAGCAGCTCGCTGCCGACCGCATCCGGGACGGCCTCGACCTCCTGCTGCTAGCTGCTGGTGCACCTCCGTATCCCTACTGCTATCTCCTTCTGCACCGTACAACTACCCTAGCTCCGATGTCTGAACTTCTACACCTGACCGTGTACAGGTGCTGGCTATAGCTTGGACTGGAGCAGGAAAATTGCATCAAGGTAGCAGGTGGATGATGGTGTTTGTGCCTTTTCTCTTGAATTGTTGCTGGTGATGGCTGCAATTTGAAGACGTCGGTTTTTTCTCTCCTTTCATATTCTGCAATTGTGCTTCCCCTATGCGTGATGATTCTATTGCTTGGTGCATTGTGGTTTGGGTTGTTTTACTGCTTGACATTGATCTGTGTATGTTGGAAATATGCCCTAGAGGCAATAATAAAATTATTATTATTATATTTCCTTGTTCATGATAATTGTCTTTTATTCATGCTATAACTGTATTATCCGGAAATCGTAATACACGTGTGAATACATAGACCACAATATGTCCCTAGTGAGCCTCTAGTTGACTAGCTCGTTGTGATCAACAGATAGTCATGGTTTCCTGGCTATGGACATTGGATGTCGTTGATAAACGGGATCACATCATTAGGAGAATGATGTGATGGACAAGACCCAATCCTAAGACTAGCACAAAGATCGTGTAGTTCGTTTGCTAGAGCTTTGCCAATGTCAAGTATCTCTTCCTTTGACCATGAGATCGTGTAACTCCTAGATACCGTAGGAGTGCTTTGGGTGTATCAAACGTCACAACATAACTGGGTGACTATAAAGGTGCACTACAGGTATCTCCGAAAGTATCTATTGTTTTATGCGGATCGAGACTGGGATTTGTCACTCCGTGTAAACGGAGAGGTATCTCTGGGCCCACTCGGTAGGACATCATCATATGCGCAATGTGACCAAGGAGTTGATCACGGGATGATGTGTTACGGAACGAGTAAAGTGACTTGCCGGTAACGAGATTGAACAAGGTATCGGTATACCGACGATCGAATCTCGGGCAAGTAAAATACCGCTAGACAAAGGGAATTGTATACGGGATCGATTGAGTCCTTGACATCGTGGTTCATCCGATGAGATCATCGTGGAACATGTGGGAGCCAACATGGGTATCCAGATCCCGCTGTTGGTTATTAACCGGAGAACGTCTCGGTCATGTCTACATGTCTCCCGAACCCGTAGGGTCTACACACTTAAGGTTCGATGACGCTAGGGTTATAAAGGAAGCTTGTATGTGGTAACCGAATGTTGTTCGGAGTCCCGGATGAGATCCCGGACGTCACGAGGAGTTCCGGAATGGTCCGGAGGTAAAGATTTATATATAGGAAGTCCTGTTTCGGCCATCGGGACAAGTTTCGGGGCCATCGGTATTGTACCGGGACCACCGGAAGGGTCCCGGGGGCCCACCGGGTGGGGCCACCTGCCCCGGGGGGCCACATGGGCTGTAGGGGGTGCGCCTTGGCCTACATGGGCCAAGGGCACCAGCCCCAAGAGGCCCATGCGCCTAGGGAACCCTAGAGGGAAGAGTCCTCAAAGGGGAAGGCACCTCCGAGGTGCCTTGGGGAGGATGGACTCCTCCCCCCCTCCTTGGCCGCACCCCAAAACCCATCTAGGGCTGGCCGCCGCCCCTAGGGGGTGGGAAAACCCTAAAGGGGGCGCAGCCCCCTTTCCCCCTATATATATTGAGGCATGGGGCTGCCCATAACACGCGATTTGATCTCTCGTTGGTGCAGCCCTGCCCCTCTCCCTCCTCCTCTTCTCCCATGGTGCTTGGCGAAGCTCTGCGGGATTGCCACGCTCCTCCACCACCACCACGCCGTTGTGCTGCTGTTCGATGGAGTCTTCCTCAACCTCTCCCTCTCTCCTTGCTGGATCAAGGCGTGGGAGACGTCACCGGGTTGTACGTGTGTTGAACGCGGAGGTGCCGTCCGTTCGGCACTAGGATCATCGGTGATCTGAATCACGACGAGTACGACTCCATCAACCCCGTTCACTTGAACGCTTCCGCTTAGCGATCTACAAGGGTATATAGATGCACTCCCCTTTCTACTCGTTGCTGGTCTCTCCATAGATAGATCTTGGTGTTACGTAGGAAAATTTTTGAATTTCTGCTACGTTCCCCAACAGTGGCATCATGAGCTAGGTCTATTGCGTAGATTCTTTGCACGAGTAGAACACAAAGTAGTTGTGGGCGTTGATGTTGTTCAATATGCTTACCGTTACTAGTCCAATCTTGTTTCGACGGTATTGTGGGATGAAGCGGCCCGGACCGACCTTACACGTACTCTTACGTGAGACAGGTTCCACCGATTGACATGCACTTGGTGCATAAGGTGGCTAGCGGGTGCCAGTCTCTCCCACTTTAGTCGGAACGGATTCGATGAAAAGGGTCCTTATGAAGGGTAAATAGCAATTGGCATATCACGTTGTGGTCTTGCGTAGGTAAGAAACGTTCTTGCTAGAAACCCATAGCAGTCACGTAAAACATGCAACAACAATTAGAGGACGTCTAACTTGTTTTTGCAGGGTATGCTATGTGATGTGATATGGCCAAGAAGAATGTGATGAATGATACGTGATGTATGAGATTGATCATGTTCTTGTAATAGGATTCACGACTTGCATGTCGATGAGTATGACAACCGGCAGGAGCCATAGGAGTTGTCTTTATTTTTTGTATGACCTGCGTGTCATTGAAGAACGCCATGTAACTTACTTTACTTTATTGCTAAACGCGTTAGCCATAGAAGTAGAAGTAGTCGTTGGCGTGACAACTTCATGAAGACACGATGATGGAGATCATGATGATGGAGATCATGGTGTCATGCCGGTGACGATGATGATCATGGAGCCCCGAAGATGAAGATCAAAGGAGCTATATGATATTGGCCATATCATGTCACTACTCTATTTGATTGCATGTGATGTTTATCATGTTTATGCATCTTGTTTGCTTAGAACGACGGTAGTAAATAAGATGATCCCTTACAAAATTTCAAGAAGTGTTCCCCCCTAACTGTGCACCGTTGCTACAGTTCGTCGCTTCTAAGCACCACGTGATGATCGGGTGTGATGGATTCTTACGTTCACATACAACGGGTGTAAGACAGTTTTACACAGCAAAAACACTTAGGGTTAACTTGACGAGCCTAGCATGTGCAGACATGGCCTCGGAACACGGAGACCGAAAGGTCGAGCATGAGTCGTATAGTAGATACGATCAACATGAAGATGTTCACTGACGTAAACTAGTCCGTCTCACGTGATGATCGGACACGGCCTAGTTGACTCGGATCATGTGATCACTTAGATGACCAGAGGGATGTCTATCTAAGTGGGAGTTCATAAGATGAACTTAATTATCCTGAACATAGTCAAAAGACCTTTTGCAAATTATGTCGTAGCTCGCGCTTTAGTTCTACTGTTTAGATATGTTCCTAGAGAAAATTATAGTTGAAAGTTGATAGTAGCGATTATGCGATCAGTAGAAAGCTTATGTCCTTAATGCACCGCTCAGTGTGCTGAACCCCAACGTCGTTTGTCGATGTTGCGAACATCGGACATACACGTTTTGATAACTATGTGATAGTTCAGTTAAATGGTTTAAGTAGAGGCACCAAAGACATTTTCGAAACGTCGCGGAACATATGAGATGTTTCGAGGGCTGAAATTAGGATTTCAGGCTCGTGCCCACGTCAAGAGGTTTGAGACCTCCGACGATTTTCTTAGCCTGCAAACTAAGGAGAGAAGCTCAATTGTTGAGCTTGTGCTCAGATTGTCTGAGTACAACAATCACTTGAATCAAGTGGGAGTTGATCTTCCAGATGAAATAGTGATAGTTTCTCCGAAGTCATTACCACCAAGCTGCTAGAGCTCTGTGATGAACTATAACATATCAGGGATAGATATGATGATCCTTGAAATATTCGCGTTGTTTGACACCGCGAAAGTAGAAATCAAGAAGGAGCATCAATTGTTGATGGTTGATGAAACCACTAGTTTCAAGAAGGGCAAGGGAAAGAAGGGATACTTCATGAAACGGCAAATCAGCTGCTGCACCAATGAAGAAACCCGAGGTTGAACCCAAACCCGAGACTAAGTGCTTCTGTAATAAGGGGAACAACCACTGGAGCAGAATTACCCTAGATACTTGGTAGATGAGAAGGCTGGCAAGGTCGATAGAAGTATATTGGATATACATTGTGTTAATGTGTACTTTACTAGTACTCCTAGTAGCACCAGGGTATTAGATACCGGTTCGGTTGCTAAGTGTTAGTAACTCGAAATAAAAGCTACGGAATAAACGAAGACTAGCTAAAGGTGAGCTGACGATATATGTTGGAAGTGTTTCCAAGTTTGATGTGATCAAACATCGCACGCTCCCTCTACCATCAAGATTAGTATTAAACCTGAATGGTTTATTGAATCTCGATCGTAGTGATACACATTTTCATGCCAAAAGATATAAGATAGTAATGATAGTACCACTTACTTGTGGCACTGCCATGTAAGTCATAATGGTATAAAATGCATGAAGAAGCTCCATGTTGATGGATCTTTGGACTCACTCGTTTTGAAAAGTTTGAGACATGCGAACCATGTCTATTGGTGTATATGCATGAAGAAACTCCATGCAAATGGATCGTTTGGACTCACTTGATTTTGAATCACTTGAGATATGCAAATCATACCACATGGGCAAGATGACTGAAAAGCCTCGTTTTCAGTAAGATGGAACAAGATAGCAACTTGTAGGAAGTAACACATTTTGATGTGTGCAGTCCAATGAGTGCTGAGGCATGCAGTGAATATCGTTATGTTCTTACTTCACAGATGATTCGAGTAGATGTTGAGAATATTTACTTGATGAAACACAAGTCTGAATTATTGAATGGTTCAAGTAATTTCAGAGTGAAGTAGCAGATCATTGTGACAAGAGGATAAAATGTCTATGATATGATCATAGAGATGAATATCCGAGTTACGAGTTTTGGCACACAATTAAGACATTGTGGAAATTGTTTCGCAATTAATACCGCCTGGAACACCATAATGTGATGGTGTGTCCGAACATCATAGTTGCACCCTATTGGATATGGTGCGTACCATGATGTCTCTTATCGAATTACCACTATCGTTCATGGGTTAGGCATTAGAGACAACCACATTCACTTTAAATAGGGCACCACGTAATTCCGATGAGATGACACCGTATGAATTATGGTTTAGAGAAACCTAAGTTGTCGTTTCTTAAAGGTTTGGGGCTGCGACGCTTATGTGAAAAAGTTTCAGGATTAAGCTCGAACCCAAAGCGGATAAAATGCATCTTCATAGGACACCCAAAACAGTTGGGTATACCTCCTGTCTCAGATCCGAAAGCAATAAGGGATTGTTTCGAGAATTAGGTCCTTTCTCGAGGAAAATTTTCTCTCGAAAGAATTGAGTGGGAGGATGGTGGAAACTTGATGAGGTTATTGAACCGTCTCTTCAACTAGTGTGTGGCAGGGCACAGGAAGTTGTTCCTGTGGCACCTACACCAATTGAAGTGGAAGCTTATGATAGTGATCATGAAGCTTCGGATCAAGTCACTACCGAACCTCGTAGGACGACAAGGACACGTACTACTTCGGAGTGGTAAGGTGATCCTGTCTTGAAGGTCATGTTGCTAGACAACAATAAACCTACGAGCTATGGAGAAGCGATGGTGGGCCCGAATTCCGACAAATGGTTAGAAGCCATGAAATCCGAGATAGTATCCATATATCAGAACAAACCATGGACTTTGGTGGACTTGCCCGATGATCGGCAAGCCATTAAGATAAATGGATCTTTAAGAAGAAGACGGACATGGACGGTAATGTCACCGTCCATGAAGCTCGACTTGTGGCGAAGAATTTTTCACAAGTTCAAGGAGTTGACTACGATGAGATTTTCTCATCCGTAGCGATGCTTAAAGTCCGTCGGAATCATGTTAGCATTGGCTGCATTTATGAAATCTGGCAGATGGATGTCAAGACAAGTTTCCTTACCAGTTTTTGTAAGGAAAGGTTGTATGTGATACAATCAGAAAAGTTTTGTCAATCCTAAGGATGCTAAAAGGTATGCTGGCTCCAGCGATCCTTCTAAGGACTGGAGTAAGCATCTCGGAGTTGGAATGTACACTTTGATGAGATGATCAAAAATTTTGGGTTTGTACAAAGTTTATGAGAAACTTGTATTTCCAAAGAAGTGAGTGGGAGCACTATAGAATTTCTGATGAGTATATGTTGTTTACATATTGTTGATCAGAAATGACGTAGAATTTCTGGAAAGCATATAGGGTTATTTTGAAAGTGTTTTTCAATGGAAAGCCTGGATTAAGCTACTTGAACATTGAGCATCAAGATCTATAAGGATAGATCAAAATGCTTAATAATACTTTCAAATGAGCACATACCTTGACATGATGTTGAAGGTGTTCAAGATGGACCAGTCAAAGAAGGAGTTCTTGCCTGAGTTGTAAGGTACGAAGTTAAGACTTAAAGCTCGACCACGGCAGAATAGAGAGAAAGGACGAAGGTCGTCCCCTATGCTTAAGACGTAGGCTCTTCAGTATGCTATGCTATGTACCGCACCTGAAGTGTGCCTTGCCATGAGTCAGTCAAGGGGTACAAGAGTGATCCAAGAATGGCTCACAGGACAGCGGTCAAAGTTATCCTTAGTAACTAGTGGACTAAGGAATTTTCTCGATTATGGAGGTGGTAAAAGAGTTCGTCGTAAAGGTTACGTCGATGCAAGCTTAACACCTATCCGGATAGCTCTGAGTAGAGATACCGGATACGTACAATGGGGCAACAATTTAGACTAGCTCCAAGTAGAACAGTTGTTTGGAATAGCTCCAAATAGAGCGTGGTAGCTGCATCTAGGAGATGACATAGAGATTTGTAAAGCACACACGGATCTGAAAGGTTCAGACCTGTTGACTAAAACCTCTCTCACAAGCAACATGATCAAACATAAAACTCATTGAGTGTTAATCACATAGTGATGTGAACTAGACTACTGACTCTAGTAAACTCTTGGGTATTAGTCACATGGCGATGTGACCTGTGAGTGTTAATCACATGGCGATGTGAACTAGATTATTGACTCTAGTGCAAGTGGGAGACTGTTGAAAATATGCCCTAGAGGCAATAATAAAAGTATTATTATTATATTTCCTTGTTCATGATAATTGTCTTTTTATTCATGCTATAACTGTATTATCCGGAAATCGTAATACACGTGTGAATACATAGACCACAATATGTCCCTAGTGAGCCTCTAGTTGACTAGCTCGTTGTGATCAACAGATAGTCATGGTTTCCTGGCTATGGACATTGGATGTCGTTGATAAACGGGATCACATCATTAGGAGAATGATGTGATGGACAAGACCCAATCCTAAGACTAGCACAAAGATCGTGTAGTTCGTTTGCTAGAGCTTTGCCAATGTCAAGTATCTCTTCCTTTGACCATGAGATCGTGTAACTCCTGGATACCGTAGGAGTGCTTTGGGTGTATCAAACGTCACAACGTAACTGGGTGACTATAAAGGTGCACTACAGGTATCTCCGAAAGTATCTATTGTTTTATGCGGATCGAGACTGGGATTTGTCACTCCGTGTAAACGGAGAGGTATCTCTGGGCCCACTTGGTAGGACATCATCATATGCGCAATGTGACCAAGGAGTTGATCATGGGATGATGTGTTACGGAACGAGTAAAGTGACTTGCCGGTAACGAGATTGAACAAGGTATCGGTATACCGACGATCGAATCTCGGGCAAGTAAAATACCGCTAGACAAAGGGAATTGTATACGGGATCGATTGAGTCCTTGACATCGTGGTTCATCCGATGAGATCATCGTGGAACATGTGGGAGCCAACATGGGTATCCAGATCCCGCTGTTGGTTATTGACCGGAGAACGTCTCGGTCATGTCTACATGTCTCCCGAACCCGTAGGGTCTACACACTTAAGGTTCGATGACGCTAGGGTTATAAAGGAAGCTTGTATGTGGTAACCGAATGTTGTTCGGAGTCCCGGATGAGATCCCGGACGTCACGAGGAGTTCCGGAATGGTCCGGAGGTAAAGATTTATATATAGGAAGTCCTGTTTCGGCCATCGGGACAAGTTTCGGGGTCATCGGTATTGTACCGGGACCACCGGAAGGGTCCCGGGGGCCCACCGGGTGGGGCCACCTGCCCCGGGGGGCCACATGGGCTGTAGGGGGTGCGCCTTGGCCTACATAGGCCAAGGGCACCAGCCCCAAGAGGCCCATGCGCCTAGGGAACCCTAGAGGGAAGAGTCCTCAAAGGGGAAGGCACCTCCGAGGTGCCTTGGGGAGGATGGACTCCTCCCCCCTCCTTGGCCGCACCCCAAAACCCATCTAGGGCTGGCCGCCGCCCCTAGGGGGTGGGAAAACCCTAAAGGGGGCGCAGCCCCCTTTCCCCCTATATATATTGAGGCATGGAGCTGCCCATAACACGCGATTTGATCTCTCGTTGGTGCAGCCCTGCCCCTCTCCCTCCTCCTCTTCTCCCATGGTGCTTGGCGAAGCTCTGCGGGATTGCCACGCTCCTCCACCACCACCACGCCGTTGTGCTGCTGTTGGATGGAGTCTTCCTCAACCTCTCCCTCTCTCCTTGCTGGATCAAGGCGTGGGAGACGTCACCGGGCTGTACGTGTGTTGAACGCGGAGGTGCCGTCCGTTCGGCACTAGGATCATCGGTGATCTGAATCACGACGAGTACGACTCCATCAACCCCGTTCACTTGAACGCTTCCGCTTAGCGATCTACAAGGGTATGTAGATGCACTCCCCTTTCTACTCGTTGCTGGTCTCTCCATAGATAGATCTTGGTGTTACGTAGGAAAATTTTTGAATTTCTGCTACGTTCCCCAACAGTGTGAGCCTGTGACAGTTGGAGAGATGATAGTAGCAAGTACAAACTCTCTTGAATGGTTAGTTGATAGTATAGTGGTAAATGTACTATGATCATATAATAAAGCAGGAAAAATTCAAGATTTATATTGAGCTATTGGACTCATTTCTTTTATTAGACTTGCTCAAACTTGCATGATGTTTTGATAAGTAGATGCCTCATTTCTGCTATTGGACTTGCTCAATGGGTCGACACTCGACAGGCAATTTGTATCCCCTATTTTATTTCTTCGGCAAGTTGGCTGCAGAATCTATGGGAATTGTCTACAAACCTAGTATGAGTTCCTACCTTTTAATCTTTTTTTCTAAACAAAACCTGGATTGCCTGGATATAGTATGCAATTTTCTTAGATTAGAGCACAACTTGCCTACAACAACTGAAACATTTGCCCAGGGGACACAACACAACTTGATGTTTCACACAATATAGGTCCACTTTTTTTGCCTAAAACTTGTAGGCAAATTGCCTACAAACCAAGTAGTAGGTGCTCCTGACTTCCACTACTTTTTTTCTGCGGCTAGCAAACTAATGAGTTGGCTGCAGAAACTATGGAAATTGCCTACAAACCCAATACGAATTGCTACCTTTCAATCTTCTTTTTCTAAACAAAGCTTAGAGTTGCCTGGATATGCTATGCAATTTTCTTATATCAGAGCACAACTTTCCTTCAACCACTGATGCATTGACACAACACAACTTGATGTTCTACACAATATAAGTCCACATTTTTTTCTCGCAATATGTCAAATTGCCTATGAACCAAGTAGTAGATTCTCCCGACTTCCATTATTTATTTTTTCTTCGGTATTCAAGCTAATGAATTGGCTACAAAATCTATGGAAATTTCCTACAAACCCACTGCAAGTTTATAGTGGCTACTTATAGTAGTTGCTCCTGACTTAGCGTTTTTCACTTGGAGCAAAGGGCAAATATAGAGGCTGATTATTGTATCACGTACAGTACTACACATGAACGGATACTTGTAGTTGTACAACACAAACCAATCTGCACAAGAGACGCATACCCCCTTCCTCACTTTAACCTCAAAGCTTGGCCGTGCCCCACCTTTGTATTTGCTTCGATCCTGCAGCACTACCACAGAGGGCTAGAGGCCTACAACGGCTACAAAGATCCCTCATGCAGACTAGAAGCATAAAAATTGTTGCTATGCTAATCTATGCCATCCCCTGGCAGGGAGAGGAAGATGAACATGAGAGAGAGAGGGAGAGGGAGAGGGAGAGGGGGAGGGGGAGAGAGAGAGAGAGGGAGGGAGGGAGAGAAGAAGATGAACATGAGAGAGGGAGGAGGAGGGAAGAAGATGAACATGAGAGAGAGAGAGAGAAGATGCAGTGGCATTCATGATTCTGAGTCATTTGTATGGTTGCTACTACTTGTACTGCAATGACTATCCTATCCTATCATATTTGAATATTTGACTAGTAGTACCTGCTCTTGCTAGAGCAAACGAAAACCATTGCTCAAAACGCTACCCCTAATCACCTAAGTGTCGTAAATATTCTTGCCTAAAAAAATTGTTTGTTTTGCTTGAAGGGCCTCACTAAATTCTCAAATAATGTCAAAGCAACATTTTCGAGGTTTTGTGCACACGCCCAAGAAAGAGGCTTCAACATACACTTCCAGGTAAGCTTTGCACAAAGCTATCCATTTTTTGTTTTGTTTTTTTGTTTCGGCAAAAAAATAGGAGTTGTCTCATACTTATATGCATTTTGCCTACATCCCAGCAGGACTTGCTTTTTTTATTTTCCATCTTTGCAAGTAAGAAGCTTTGCCAGCCACTTCAAGATAAATTTCACACATCCCCAGTAGCTTTTCAACTAGTTTTTTCTGCCTCCCAAGTAGCTCGTTGTTAGTTTTTTTTGTCCCAAAAAATTAAGGGAGTTGCCTGAAACTTATGTGCAAATTGCTACATCACAGGAATACTTGCTTCCTACGCCGCCCTTTTATTGCCAGCAAAAAGTTTTACCAGCAACTTCCACGTAAAGTTCGCAAAACCCCCAGAGCTTTTTCCAACATGTTCTTTATGAATTCCTAGTAGGTGCCTTTTTTGTTCGGCAAAAATGAGAGTTGCCTGAAACTTAAATACAAATTACGTACGTTACAGGAAGACTTGCTTTTGATTTCCCCTTCTCTTTTTTGGCACCAAAGTAACAAGCTGGCTACATAAATAGGTTTTAACTCACAAAATTTGCCTACACCGCAAACACAACTTGCCAAGCAGAAAAAAGTGCAAAGCACTATCCTACTGATGATTTTATTTTTTCAAAAACAAAAGTTGCCTGCAAGCATTAGGGAAATTGCCTACAACTCAGCACAACTTGTCTAACCAAAAAGCCACACAAGAGTATCATACAAATATAGAAAAAGTGTCTCACAACCATTTTACTAGGATTTTCGCTGATGTAGGCAAACTATTTCTTTGCTAAATTCCTGTTTTTCCTGAACAATTAGAACCTTTTTCCTCAGAATTTTTGCTGCCCCTT
>NC_041388.1:693300699-693321283 GCF_002162155.2 Triticum dicoccoides
GATGGGTCAAATTATTTTTAAGTTTTTCCAAACAACGAACCTATAACTTGTGTTTTTCAATGTCCACATTTTTTTCAAAGGAACATTATGTTTTTTTGTCTGGCACTACCAAGTCAGAGTGCATTACACAGTGCATTGCAGCTAGTGATGAGTATGACTTGCTTGAAATTTGGCTGTGACTTGCTAGTGCTAAGCATGTGAATTGCCTGCTCTGCATCTGTGATTTGCCTATTTTGCATTTTGTGATTTATCTGACACACAAACCTTTTCCCCCTCCCTTACTATGTTTTCCAAACAACAAACCTGTAACTTGTGTATTACAATGTCCACAGTATTCAAAAAACATTTTTTGCATGCTTCCTATAAAGGAACACAAGGTTTTTTTACCCTCGCAAGTCAGAGTGCATTACAGAGATTTGCCTATTGGGGTTTACTGAACTTGCCCAAAATAACTGCCATAAGTTGTTGACGGTTTTTGCTCTCGATAAATCAAACTGAAGAACCAACCTAATACAAGGACTCAAGGAGGGGTTGCATGCATAACATCCAAGTTGCATGCATAACACTGATGCCTTTTGTGTTTCCTTCTTGCAGGGATCAGGGCATAGTGGCACACCCCCAAGTTGTCCAGATAGAGAGGTGGCGCACGGAAGGTTCAAGTGCTGATGGGTTGGGTGGATGGATCCTGCAGAAGATGGAGGAGGGAGGGGTTGATGAGGAAGAAAGGGTGGAGGAGGAGCGGGGAAGGGAGAAAAGTCTCCAGAGGTTTTGTGCTGTGTGTTCACACACACTGGGTTGCGTCGGTTACGATTGGGAGAAAAGGGAATCTGGCCATGTGCACGATCAGATCGTTTCTTTCCTTTTTTTACGCCAGCTGGCAACAAGAGAGGGTCAACTAATTTGTTTGTAATATGATGATTCTCCTGCGCATTCGGTGGTCACTGATGGTTGGAGTGATGCGCCTATGGAATGGTTGGGGGGTCCAGATCCTAGTGCTTGTTAGCTTCGTGCTGCAAGTGTTCCTGCTCATGCTCGCCGGGATGCGACGGCGGAACATCTCCATTGTCCCAAGGAACCTCCTCTGGCTAGCATACCTGCTGGCAGACTACATAGCGGTATACATCCTTGGCCACATGACCTTCTTCGGCAAGTCGCACGTACACCAACAGCTCATGGCGTTCTGGGTGTTAGACTTTGTAACGTAGCCTAACTGTGTAATTTATATATTGTGTAACCTTATAAATATATGTGATAGGCCACCTCTAGAGGGTTGAGCCAGTTTCCATAAATCCTATGTTTAACATGATATCAGCCTAAACCTAGAACCTACTCCACCTCCACCTCAACCGCCGCCGCCGTGCCCCCAACCCTAGGGCCGCCGTCGCCGCCGCTGTCATGACCGCTTCTGCCTCCGGTTCCGCCAGCTCCGGGGTCATCCCTGCGACGCTGGCCGCCCTTCTCAATCTTCCTGCCCACGCTGGTGCGTCGCCGCGACCCCAAGTCTTCGGCACCACCGCCATTGGTTCGTTGTCCTCGGCTCCGATCCCGCCGTCTCCCGCGCCGTCGACGGTGGCGTCCTCCACCGCCGCGATGATGGTGCCACCTGCGGCCACTGCTGGCTCATCCCCGACACTCGCCATCATGCCGGCGGCCTCGGGGGCCTCCACTGATCAGCCCGCGGGTGTGGCACCCGAAGCCCCTGCGGTCTCCGCTGTTGCTACCACCGACGCCGCCATGATCTCCGGACCGTTCCACTTCGACAACCTAATCACGACTCGTCTCACGCCGAACAACTATTTGTTTTGGCGCGCCAAGGTTCTACCATCTAGGTTATCCTTCGATTTTCTTCGTTTAACTAGCCACACAACTCTTCACTTCTTTATTTAGTCCATGATCAGTGAAATTTGGGAACCATTTTTTAATTTGAGAATAGTTTCTATATTTGCACATTTTGTAAAATTTCTGAATATTTTTTTGTTAACAAAAAATTAGGTTTATAATTTTTTAAACAAATTCACAACATTTCTAAATTTTGTAATTTTTTGAGATCTGGTAAAAAATCAAATTCATGAACATTTCTTTAAATCCAAAAATATTTTTAAAGTTTGCAATATTTTCTAAAATTAATGTTTTTTTATATTTATGATTTTTTTAAATCCCAGAAATAAAATTAATAAAAGGAAATAAAAAGGAGAAAATAACCAGGGGCCTAAAGAGTGCGTGCAAGGGGTGGGGCGGTGTACACGTTTGAGTGACTCGCAGCACATCTTACCTGGAAGTAGGGCTGTCCACAGTGCTTCCCCAAATGGGCCAGGCCTTGTACGATCTTTTCCTTTTACTTTTTTTCGTCTTGGCAAAATACACAAATATTTTTAATGGGGCATATGGATTATTTGGTTAACAAGTGAACATTCTTATTCAAAATGAGCATCTTTTTGAGATATACAAATATTTTTTTAATATACACAATATTTTTTTATAACACACTTTCTTAAAAGTGCTCCCTCTGTAAAGAAAGATTTTTTTTTAACAAGTGAACATTCTTATATATCTTTACAGAGGGGCACAAGTATTGATTTTCGTATGGGTGAACAATTCCTCTTGGAATAATCAAAACCTGTTTTCCACGCATTTGTTTTAAAAAAACATACACGAGTGACGAGTCAAATAAGTGTGGACATTGTTTGCACTCCTTTTTTGTTGAAAAATGTACTCCCTCCGTTTCAAAATAAATAAACTTGCTAATAGTAAAACTGTTAACAACCTGCTAATAAAGACACACGGATAAACCTGCTAATGGTAAACTCGAGGAAGCAGGAGACATTTGTAAGGTCATGCCCTCCGATGACAGCCCAACCACTCATCACGAGCTGTGAATCTCAACCAAACTATAAATAGATTTTGTAAGGGGTAGCTACAGTGTACGATTTAGCCGCCTCTATCGCTGCTTCTATGCTCTTTGGCGCTGGCGCTATACACTACGTGTTCTGCCTCTAAGCTAAAATTCACTAGCGTCGTCGCTATGCTTGGAGGCAGCCTCCAGCGATCAAAAAATATAAACGGATCTGCTCCTTTCGTTCGGAATTACTTGTTTCGGATATGGATGTATATAGAACTAAAATACATCTAGATGCATCCATTTATGCGACAAGTAATTCCGAACGGAGGGAGTATATACCAGTGTATTGCTGTAAAAAATGTTCTATGACAAGTGCATGGAAAGATTGAAATCAGCTGGGATATTTGAAATTGTTTATTTCATATGGGACCCATCTTTAGAGGCAAGGACGGATGCTACACACCCTGAGGTCTTTGTACATGCTTGGGGTTGGGGTGTAGGGCCCACCTTAGAGGCAAGTCTGCCTCTACACATTGGTGATGCTCTTAGTAAGCAAAACTACTGCTCCCTCCGTCTTATAATGTAGGACATTTTCTGACACTAGTGTAGTGTGAAAAAAGTCTTACATTATGGGACGGCGGGAATAGAAAATAATTAGCATACTTCACATACTGTCAATGCAAAACTACTGCTCCCTCCGTCTTATAATATAGGACGTTTTCTGACACTAATGTAGTGTGAAAAAAATCTTACATTATGGAATGGCGGGAATAGAAAATAAATAGCATACTTCACAGACTGCCAATGCAAAACTACTAACCAATAAATAGCATATTTCTAAGACATCAAAAATCACGTCTTTGTAAAAAAAACTCCACACAAAGATATAAAATTGGACATCACGTAAAAATCGATCCACCAATGACCAAGAAAAACTAGAAAAGAAGTTATCTAGGTTATCCTTCGATTTTTTTTCGTTTAACTAGCCACGCAACTCTTCACTTCTTTATTTAGTCCATGATCAGTGAAAATGACAAATCTTTGGGAAAAAAAGGAGCACCTGCAGCCTCCACCTTTCTCCTCCCACCGCAGTTCCGCCTCTACCAATGCCGTGCGCCGTCACCTTGCCCGCCGTCACCCATGCCATGTGGTCTCTGCCGCCCCTGCTCGCTCCCCCACTCCCTTCTCTACCCCGTCGCCCGCCCTACCCCTTTACTGCGGCAGGGGCATGGCCGGATCCTTGGCCGGCGAGTCGGAGGTGCTGAAGCCCTTGGCCGGGGAGCGTTTGTTTACTGGATCTGTCCGGTGGGAGATGGTAGCGCGGGATATCTTCAACCGGTTTGGATGACGGTCATGTAATAGGATAGGCGATTAGTTTACATATCTTTGTTTTGCCAGCCGGTGGTGGCTTTGGGGCATTTTGTTTTTGACGTTGTGGCTCTTTGTGAGGTTGCCGTTTTTCTGTTTTCAGACTATAAAAACTTGTTGAACATTTTTATTTATCTATAAATGTAGCCGTATGCATCGTTTCGATGCAGAGACCGAGGAGTCCTCCTTTTCAAAAAAAAAAAAGCAGGCAGCATCAGCCGATGGGGCTCACCGCGTCCACGTTTCTACCGGCGACCGGAGGAGATGAGTCCGCAAGGAAGGTATAAGCTGGGCCCTGCCAACTCGATTGTGTTGTGATGCTGCAATCTACCCTGCTTCTTCTTTTTCAGGGGAATAGTAATATTGTACCTTTGTTTTTTGGGAAGGGGGCAATACCTTTCCTGTTCCAAACTAAAAATCATGCCTTGCTTCGAGCAGGACGGATTCTTGGATTCTTGTCTTTCCAAGCTTCTGCACCAGCAAAAGAAGAGATTTTTTTTTAATGAAATCATCCAAAGCGCAATGTTCAGTACTGTGCAGTTTTTGCTAGCGAGTAGTTTATCTTCTCATCGAGCTTTACTACTCCCTCTGTTCACTTTTATAAGACCTTGAAGACATTTCAGACAATGTGCAAAACAGCCTATTTTGAGCTGTCTGAAAGGACTTACAAAAGTGAACGGAGGGAGTACTACTTTGCTTGGCAGAGGGTAAAGCAAGGCCGGACGGTGCCTTCTCCATCCAAGAGGAAAAGCTTACAAGAGACTAATGGGCTGGGCAGGAAAGACGGTTCTTCAGCAGCCTTCGATATATAGATATAATGGTCCTGGGGGACAAGTGACTAGTTGGCTGATCAACCATAATACCCAAATCAACTAGTGCTGCATCTTTGTCTCATGGATACTTAGCGAGCTAATTAGGATTAGGAGTCCTGCTGCTGTTCTGCGACAAACCTCCCTCCCTCGTGCCTTCTTCTGCCATCGAGGTGAATCTCTTTTACATGTCTTAAGATCTAGATTAACTGCAAATTAGGTGCTCTACAAAACAGCAAACTGTACATGTTCCCTTGTCTTGGATAAACAATGTGCTGAAATTTACTACTAGTACCGTTTTCTCTGCATCTCTGCAAATAATGCAAAAATTGTAGGGTGTGGCTCATATCTTCCTGAAATTTCGTCTTGGGGAAATGTATTATAAGTTGCGCCCTTATCTGTACGAAATATTTGGTTCAAGCGTTGTAGGAGAATTATTACTAGCTCAGCACTTCAGTCGAGCACAAGTGACTTGCAAGATTAGTTAGTTCTTTGTTCCTAAGAAATACGTAGTAGGTTCTAGTGATATGGCACTCGCCCAAGTGTCGTCATTTCCACCTACCTTTAATAGAAATTTGAAATATCAAAAAGAAATTGTCTAGATCATTTGTTTGGCAGGTCAAGATTGAAATAGTGCTACTAGGTTGGTCTAGATCTCTATGTTATCATAGAATTATTACAAGTATATAAGAAATACAATATATATTTGGAAATGAATTTCATAAACTCCCTTATGACTTTTGAGTACCCTCTCTAGTCTCTACTAATTAAAAGATGTTCCGCTGTGAGCTACATAAAGAAGTGTTTTTTTTTGCGAATTTACATAAAGAAGTTACATGTGAGCCAATAGTTCTTAGTATGTTCTGGTTATGTTCTCATGCTTGCACTACATGTACATTGCATTAGTATATGCAAAATTTAATAGTTTAATTCGACTGTCATGGTGGCTGTAATATTGTCTCTGTGGTTTCGTGTGTACTTCTTCTGAAGGAAATATATGTATGTACTTCAACTAATTTGTTTGTAATATGATGATTCTCATGTGCATTCAGTGGTCACTGATGGCTGGAGTGATGCGCCTATGGAATGGTTGGGGGGTCCAGATCCTAGTGCTTGTTAGCTTCATGCTGCAAGTGTTCCTGCTCATGTTCGCCGGGATGCGACGGCGGAACATCTCCATTGTCCCAATGAATCTCCTCTGGCTAGCATACCTGCTGGCAGACTACATAGCGGTATACATCCTTGGCCACATCCCACATGACCTTCTTTGGCAAGTCCCATGGACACCAACAGCTCATGGCGTTCTGGGCGCCGTTCTTGCTGGTGCATCTTGGTGGCCAGGACAACATCACGGCCTACTACATAGAAGACAACAAGCTCTGGCCGCGCCACCTGCTCTCATTTGTTATGCATACAGTGGGAGTGGCCTATGTCCTATACAAGTATGTCGCTGGCAGCTGGATCTTGGTCAAAGTCTTGGCAATGATATTTGTCAGTGGTTTTCTCAAGTATAGGGAGAGAGTATGGGCGCTCAAGTCCTCCAGCCTGGACAACATGAGTAAATTCCTCGACAGTAGGAAGTTGAGTGAGGCTAAACGAAAACGGCGTCCACCATGGACCCAAGGGGGGAGATTGTATCTTGAAGAGACTCTGCAGGAAGCTCTTGACCAAGGGGAGAAGTTTGATCTTGAAGAGGTTCTACAGGGAGCTCATGACCTGCTCCCCATTTGCATGGCTCAGTTGGTGGACTATAAGTTCTGGCCATCTACATTGCAGAGTCAAACCGTAGAGCTATTTGCTAACAAGGGCCAAATGTTCGAGTTGGTTGAGATGCAGCTCTCCTTGATGTATGATTTCCTGTATACAAAGGCAGTGGTGGTCTTCACATGGTATGGATGCTTCATCCGTGCCATTTCAGCAGTTGCCACCATCACCGCCTTCTTCCTATTTCAATCAAGCATTGGCAAAAATGACTTGAACAGAGTTGATGTCATTGTCACATACATCTTACTAGTTGGGGCTGTCTTCCTAGAAACAATGGCATTATTGAAGCTAATCGGATCAACATGGACATGTGCATTGTTGCGTGCTAGAAGATGGCATCGGCTTCACAACATAGTTGTATCTGTCCGGCGCTGTGTCAGGGCTGCAGAAAGAAATAGAAGATGGTCAGGTTCCATTGGACAGCCCGAGTTGGTGAACTCGCCCCATTTTTTTTTAGAAATGGACTCGCCCATGGCAGTGGAGGTTGCGTGTCCGTGCAGTGCTTGGGAATGGGATGCAAAGATTTGTGGAAGAAGCTGCACCACTCCTTGGCTGTCATTTCAGATGGTACTAAGAAGTCGGTGTTGGGAGAGGTAAGCAGAATGGTGGGGGCATGTCAAGGCAATGAGGAGATGAGGAGGAGTTACAGCGGTCAGTGTGCGCTGAACCCATGGAGCGAATTCTTTGAGGATCCCACCTCGCATGCTGGAATTGATTTTGATGACAAAATCCTTTCATGGTACTTTGCCACCAAAATGTTCTTCTCATTATCGCCTCAAGCAGGGGAGGTCGCGTGAAATGCATCAGCAGAAGGTGGGAGCTGGATAGAAGAAGAAGAAGAAGAAGAAGAAGAATATGGGATCTGGACACAAGAAGGGATGGGGCCGAGCTGTACAGAGGGGCACAGACGAAGTTGGACATAATAAAGGAGGATCTGGACATAACAAGGGCCCGATATATGGAGGGAGTTGGATGGAAAAAGGATGGAGATGTTGAAAAGAAGTTGTGAGGCAAGGGAGAACATGAAGGAGCTCAAGAGAATAATGACAGACGTGGTGCACCTAGACAAAAGAAGCGAGGAGCTGCGTATGGGGCCTATTCCTTCACCTGCCTTGGCCCGTGGAGCGGACCTTGCTCTTAGGCTGCTAGAGGTGGAGGTGCGGCGGGTGGTACTTGGGGTGTGGGTGGAGATGTCGTTGTGCTATGCTGCGCACCACTGCACTAGGGATTCCCACGCCAGGCAGCTCAACAGTGTCGTCTGGCTTGTGTCCACTGCCATGTTCAATCTCCTTGGCTGTCATTTCAGATGGTACTAAGAAGTCGGTGTTGGGAGAGGTAACAGCTATATCCAGGTGGGATCTGCCTCTTTACCGTAGGTGATTTCTTGTTAAAATAAAAAAGGGAAGAAAAAAAGAGCAGCAAACAGCGATGGCCGACAGCATGCAGCGGCATGTGGTTCAGCTGGAGTATCTGTTTGTGACATTCATTCACTTACCTGTTTGTTGTACAGTAGTGCTCTTGTCTTGTCCAATCTTTCTCTTCTTCCTACTGGAGATGAGGAGTCGTGTTTAGAGGTTTGGATTTGCCCTATACAAGTATATTTATATGTAAATCTCTTGCTGCATGACCTTAATAAAATGTACAAACGGCAGGCCTTGTAAATTCAGCAGCCTTTTTGTTATTTAAAGGGTTGAGCGCGTTTTCATTTTGCCAAACCTTCCGCTTGCTACAAGTATAATTATTATTTTTTGTGGGAATTGGCAAACAAAATAAACGGAATTGGCCCTTTTGATCTACAAAAGTAGAAACTTCTTCTCTTACACCTCCATTTTGAAAAAAAAAAAAAATAGAAACCGTGCCTGGTGAGATGAACAAGGGTGACGAAGCGACGACCACAATGGCGCACCCGGATTACTTGAACTCTTGAAGCATGGAGAGGCTCAAGCTGATGTGCAAGCAGATGCATGCTGTGCAAACGTGTCTCCTTCAGCACGGCAGCGCGATAACTTCTGGCTCTGGCGATAGCACTGCCAGCGTCCATCAAGTTCCTCATCACTCCCAAGAGTATGAAAGTCATCACTGAACTTGGCGGTTTCAAGCATTTAGGAGTACATGACATGACAAAAGTTGCCATGGAAGCTGCCTTGGTTCCTTCGGCTCTCTACTTAAGTTCCCCTCACAAAAAAAGAAAATCCCGAGCAACATGTTAGACAATGCGTGTAGCAACAAAGAAAACACATTTGCATCATGATTCATGAGAAAATCCCGTTGAAGCCTACACCCGAAAGATCCCTAAGATGACTAACCTCTGACCACCCACAATGGAGGCAACGAGTTCGCTAATTCAGGCTCACCAGAGCCCTGTCAGCGCCGAAGCAAGCAACCTTGGTTCCATTCCTCTGCATTCCCAAAGCTCAATGACGTGACCATGAGAGCTCCAGAATGGAGTCACCCATGATCCATGGCGCAAAATGTTGTTGGTAACATACATGGCAGGAGATGGACGCCACAAGGAGGAAGAATCAAGAATGGAGTGGTACTAGGGGAGAAGGAGGGCAGGATCGGATGAGGACTCAGCTGCGGAGAGAGAGGCGACACATGTACTTGAGGCCATTGGAGAAAGATACGTGCGGGGGAGCCGGGCGCGTGCGGCGTGCAGGTCCCTCGACCAGTCAATTGTTTGAATCATTTTCCTTTTATAATTCATAGGTTTTTGCAAAAAAAAATTGGTTTAACCCTGCATTTCACCTTGTTAGAGTTGTGTCGAATATTGTGTACAAGATAGGTTACAGTTGGACTTGTATTTGTATTGTGTTTAGATAGGATATAAAGTCGTGTCCTAGTAGGACACTTGTATCCTAGGCCTCTCTTGTGGAGTAGACACACAATGTAACCTATGCCAACATAATAGCACCGGAACGCAGGGAAAGCCGGCGGCATGTGCCGGTGTCCAGGGCGACCGGGTGCGGTATTGTAGCGGTGTCATGGGGAGGAGCGCCCATAGTCAGGCCTCGGGGATGTAGCCATATCGGTGAACCTCGTTAAGAAATCTCGGTGTCGTGCTCGTGTGATTGCTTGGTCCTCGGATGATCAACGGTATGCCTCGGATTTATTCTAACAAGTGGTATCATGAGCTAGGTCATTCGGAGGCTGTGGATCGTTGATCGAGAGGAAGAAGAAGCGTCGACATAAATCTGCAGGAAGCGATTGTAATATGGGATGAATATCATCGGCGAGTTACGATCCAGGCAGACCGGTCATGTTGTGTTATCTTCGAGCAGTAATCGGATCGTGAAGCAGATACATGGCAGCAGTTTTTGGCTTACTCGGCGAGATGCGATCGAAAACAGCGCAGGCAAGTCATGCGGCGGTCGATCAATGGATCGATCGGGCAAGCGTATAGGAGGCGCATGTTGAGATCGTTGAGCGGGGTTTGGGGCGGCAGATCACATCTAGCGTGAGAAAATCCATCAACGCTAAGTATCCATTGGAAAGCAAAAGGTCATCACGTGAGGAAAGCTCGAATAATTTTTCGCTGGGTCAGCCGTACAAAAAACCATGGCGCCAATGGGTACCAGGTTTGAGGTGGAGAAGTTCAACGGAACTGAAAGCTTTGGGTTATGGCGAATATGGGTGAAAGATTGTTGGCACGACATGGATGCTTGAAGGAGTTGCAGGAAGTCATGTCAGGTAAGATGGAATTATCAGGTGATGGATGGAAATTCGCGGAAGACGATTTGGGAGCCTCGAGCGTGTCATACAGCCGGACTACTTCGGCTGGGTCGGACTGGACAGTCTAACGGATCGACGCAAGTCAGTTGGTATAGAAGACGATGGTGGGATTGGTGACAGCGACATAGGAGTGTGATGCTGATGGTGACCGACTTCTGGGGCGTGGAAACACGTGGCGCAGGCCTGAGTGCTTGTGTGACTTCGACAAGACTATGGAGCGGGGTTGATTCAAGACGGCGTACGCATGAGAGCTTGAAGTCAACCGGGCGCAAGGGGTGGACTGATCATCTACCATGGAGTCATGTTGAAGGTGGAGCTGGATTGAAGGGCTACGATGAAAGGATCTAGTGAATCAAAGCCTATTCAACAAAGAGGGAAAAGCGAGTGACATGCAGTTCGGACTAGAGCCCAGTGGTCTGATGGAAGCGTGAAACTCGTCATCGGTCGGCGATGGTTGATGGTATACTCCGCAGTGGAGGTTGAGTGGTGTGGGTTCGCGACCCTTGAAACTCGACCGGGACAGCGGAGGCTCGACGCGGTAATAGCGGTGAGGCGTGCGGTACGCACGGGGCATGGAGACGGGCCAGGGCTCTGGTGGTCATACATGTGGTGAGTCAACTGCAAATTTGACTTGGGATGACTAAAAGCAATGGTGAAATTCCTTTAAGTTTCAGACAGGCAGTCAACAAAGGAGCGGTGATGTTGAGTTCAGGTAACTCTTATGTGTGACACCCAATATGTGAGTTATTCACTTTCACGCAGGTCAGTGATCAATGTGTGATGGCGTTGGACGG
The DNA here is from genome assembly GCF_002162155.2 of Triticum dicoccoides. Lineage (NCBI taxonomy): Eukaryota > Viridiplantae > Streptophyta > Magnoliopsida > Poales > Poaceae > Triticum > Triticum dicoccoides. The sequence continues at coordinate 693,312,006 of NC_041388.1, forward strand.
ATACTCTGAAAGTTGGGAGCGCAAACTAGAGTAATGTGGAACTTAATTCGGTTCGAGTGTTGACTCTGGTCAAGAAAAGAAGGGACTACAAGTTGCAGGTGGAGTCATATGGAGTCTTTGGAGTAGCAGCGGTACTCATGGGATAAGCTCAAGTCCAATGTACATGGAAGTTTGACGCATTGACGAATTCAAGGAGGTGGAGAATATTCGTCAAGGTGGAGTTTGTTAGAGTTGTGTCGAATATTGTGTACAAGGTAGGTTACAGTTGGACTTGTATTTGTATTGTGTTTAGATAGGATATGAAGTCGTGTCCTAGTAGGACACTTGTATCCTAGGCCTCTCTTATATAGCGGGATAGACACACAATGTAACCTATGCCAACATAATAGCACCGGAACGCAGGGGAAGCCGGCAGCATGTGCCGGTGTCCAGGGCGACCGGGTGCGATATTGTAGCGGTGTCATGGGGAGGAGCGCCCATAGTCAGGCCTCGGGGATATAGCCATATCAGTGAACCTCGTTAACAAATCTCGGTGTCGTGCTCGTGTGATTGCTTGGTTCTCGGATGATCAACGGTATGCCTCAGATTTATTCTAACACACCTGTTGTCCATCTATACATATAGATGCTCTAACAAACGCGCGCGCAGCTGTTCCGGGCACTCCAGCGGACGCGCAAAATACGCGCGCGCTATAGTTGGTTCAGCACGCAGAGCAAAACGGTATCACGTGTCACTTATTTCGTGTGCCCGCTCCTGCGCGCTGGACAGCGACGACTCGCGTGTGACTTCCACCAACCGCCGGATCCAGCCGCTGGCGCCGCCGCCCGCACCTCCCCATTTACTCCGACGACCCGATGACGCTTCCCCGGCCTATCCCCGCACGCCGCCGCGGCTTCCTCCACCTCCTCTCGTCGCCGCCGCCCCTCGAGCGTACCATTCCTCTGACAAACAGCGTCGGGCTTCCCATTGCCGCTCGGCGCCCACAAGGTGTTTGACAAAACGTTTGCAAGGTATGTATTGCTTCAACTTATTTTGTAGATGAATTTGGTGCATGTTGTTTGTAGTTTTATAGACTAGTTTAAATTCAATATTGTAGATGAGTTCGTCGTATGATTCTTCCGACGAAGAATTTGATATTCAAGAGGAGGAAGACCTTGCAATGATCCTAGCTATGCACGCCAATAAAAAGCCAAAGCACGATGGTTCGGTTATGGGTCGTCAGAAAATTTGGAGGGATAATATCGATGCCGATAACAGATTGATGAGGCACTATTTTGTGGATAATCCCGTATACCCCGAGTCATACTTTCAGCGTCGTTTTAGGATGAGCACTGATCAAGTTGTTTAAACGCATTGCAAAGAAACTGGCAAGCCATGATCAGTTTTTTCAACAAAGGAGGAATGTCGCCAGAGAACTCGCGCGTAGCACCTTTCAAAAGGTGACAGCTGCTTTGCATATGTTGGCATACGGTATTCCTGCTAATCTAGTTGATGACCACTTGGCCATGGGTGAGAGTCAAGCCATCATGTGTGACAAGTGCTTCGCAGTCGGAGTTGTGCAAGTGTTTGGTCTGGAGTATTTGAGAGCTCCCAATGCTGAAGACGTCGCAAGGCTTTTGGAGATGAACAAAGCTCACGGGTTCCCAGGCATGCTTGGCTCAATAGATTACATGCATTGGAATTGGAAGAACTGTCCAAGGCATGGCATGGGCAATTTCACGGCCAAAAAAAAGGTTTCACTATAATCCTTGAAGTAGTGGCCGGTCAAGAGATTTGGATTTGACATGTTTTTTTTGGAATGCCTGGATCTTTGAATAACATCAACGTTCCTGATTGGTCACCACTCATGAATAGGATTTCAAATGGTGAACTGTCACCGGTGCAATTTGTAGCAAATGGTCATACATACAACTATGGCTACTACATTGCGGATGGCATCTACCCAAAATGATAAACATTTGTGAAGCCGTTGAAAAAAATCGAAAGGTAAGAAAAATCTTGATTTCCACAATGCTCAGGCGGTGGCTAGGGAAGATGTGGAGAGAGCTTTTGGGATTTTGCAAGCCCAATTTTGCTATTGTGAAAGGACCGGCTAGATTTTGGGATCAAAAGATCCTTTAATACATCATGAACGCTTGTGTGATCATGCATAACATGATCATCGAGAATGAGCGTGGGCAAGATTTAGACTACTCCCAATATGAGCTCTTGGGACGTCCAGTGCGGGTGCGACAGAGGGCTGAGAGGCTGGCTTGCCTCCTATCATGCCATTCGACATGTCGAAACACATGATGATCTTCAGAAGGATCTAATCAAGGAGTGGTGGGCATGGAATCAAAACTAGTGATTTGTATGTTTGATGTTGTAACTATTTGTTTAAATTGTAATAAAACTAAACTATGTATTGTTGATTTATTTTTTATGTGTTTGATCTTTTTGGTTTTGTTCGCCGCGCGCAAAAAGTTGCTATTTCGGCGCTGTAAATGTTATTTTAGCACGCCGCGTGTTGAGCGCATGTTGGAGATGCTCTTAAGGAAAACCAAATTTAAATATAGACCCTTTGTAATTACTATTATCACCCTACCCTGGCTTGCAAAGGCCACTGAAACTAGAGACATATGCATCCTTGTACACGAAACGAACAAGGAAATTAAACAAAAATTTAACGAAAAGAGGTAGCTAGGACCCTTGGCACAATCACAGTGCAGGCTCTTTTCCTACATGCACCCTAAACTAGCTTTGCAAGGACTATATGCACCCCCTCTACAACACGAAACGAACAACGAAATTAAACAAGAAGAGAAACACACATCAGGTACGCTCTCCTCCTCATCTGTTGTTTCCGTCCATCACCATTTCGTTTCCTGCCAAAACTGAGAAAGAAACATCTCGACTCACATATACAATAGAGAGAGAGATGGCTGAAGCTTCCGGCGAGCCGGCGGCTCATCCTCAGGCGACATCTCGCCGGCCATCTGCACCGACACACAGCCACCATTGGCTGCTGGCGTCCAACGATGACGCGAACTTCATCCAGGACGAGATCCGGTCATGAACGGCTTCCTCCGCCACCTTGCCAGGACCCAGCAGCTGACTCCCAGTGGTGGGCAGCGCGGCGGCGACGAGGAGGTCCAGGTGTGGGTTAGGCAGGTCAGGGACCTCGCCAGCGACTCCCGAGACTGCATCAACCTCTACCGGCACACATCGCCCCGCCGTGCAACGGGGCTGCTGCGCTACATGCAAATGCCATGGTTCCTTGGAGGGTGCGCCACCATCCCTCGCAGCCGCAGCACCATCGCCAAGCGTATCCGGGAGCTCAAGGTCCGGGTGCAAGAGGCCGGCGAGAGACGGCTGAGGTACGGCATCGCCGTGCCGCCACCGCCTGCCATCATGCAAGCTTCTACTACCATGGCGATGGACAGCAGAAGGCCGCCTCTCCGCAGTGTCCAAGAATCAGAAGACCATGATGATGACGACGACGAGAGAGGTGCTTTCAGACGAGCTCTGGTCGATGCTGAGCCCAATATCCTGAAGGAAAGTGCAGCAGAGCTGACCGCCTGGCTGGGCAAGAAAGGAGACGGTGACGAGGCCAGAGGGCGGCCGTTCAAACTCAATGTCATTCTAGCACCAGATGATGCAGAAGGTACCGGTCTAGCTCAGCAAGTGTACCAAGATCCTTGGGTGTCCGGCGGCTTCAACGTACCAATCCTCTGGCAATATTCCATGACCTGCTCTGCCAGCTCCTTCCTGACCAAAACCAGGACGTGCTGGACGACACATCATCAGATAACATGAAACTCCTGTGGAGCATCCGAGGCCGCTTGGAAGGCACAAGGGTCCTGATTGGTCTCGACGACCTCGATGATTACCCGGGCATGTGGGACCAGATCAGAATTGCTCTCAACTTCATAAGCCTCCCTGCTGGTAGCGCCATCATAGTGACCACAAAGGATGATGGGCTTGTCAAGTCATCTTCTCCAGATAAAGTGGTAACCTATTCCCTTGTGGATTTCTTCTTCAAGAGAGCAGTGGCCCTTGTAGCTAGCAATTTTCATGATGGCGATGTGCGGGGCGTCATACATAGCATTCTCAAGAGATGCGACCCGGATGTCGCTTCCATGAAGATGTTCCTCCATGCCTTGTATGCCAATCCCCACAGGACAAGACAGGAGCTGGAGAAGCTGCAGGAAAGCCTGTGTTTAGAGGCATGCCGCCGTCCTTGCGACGACGATAGCAGCTATAACTTCAAGCGGATGCTCATGTTTTCCTACAGTGACATGCCTAAAGAGTGCCACATGTGCTTCCTGCACCTATGTATTCTCCTTCCACAAGATCGATCACAGCATCAGGAGGACATCCCTAGTGAGAAGATGGGCAGCCCAAGGCCTGATATCTGTGGAAGGTGATCATGGCTCAGCTGAAGTGGCAGCCGAGCGCTGCTTCGGTGCATTTGTCAGCCGAGGTCTCATTTGCCCTGCTGACATTAGTGATGCAGGCAAGATCAAGACTTGTGTAGTGCCTCCTCCAGTGCATCGCCTCATCACTGAGGTTGCAGAAGAAGAGAATGTCATCAGTGTCGGCTCCATGATCTGCAATGCACATCTTGGTGACAGCAAGAGGTGCCTGGGATCACTGCCCGCGTCCTCTCAACTGCTGCTGCTGAAGGTGCTTGATCTAGAAGGCTGCAAAGGCTTGGAGAAGCGCCATCTGAACAACATCTGCAAGTTGTTCATGCTCAAGTACTTGAGCCTCAGGAACACTGATGTTTCTGTGCTGCCCAGGCAAATCCATAGGCTGCAGCAGCTAGAGACGCTGGACATTCGGCAAACCAAGATACAAGCCTTCCCCACAGATTTTGCCAAGCTCCTGATGCTCAAGCATCTGCTCGCAGGCCATGCAGACTTCTCCCCGGTCAAGGACACCATCAACTCCAAGGAATCATTTTCCACGCCGCGGATGCCCCATGGAATCGGGGCCATGAGGGGGAACCTGGAGATACTGTCACACGTACAGGTCTCCGGGAGTGGCAGTGAGTCGATGCTCATGGATGTTGGGCAGCTAGTCAAGGTACGGAAGCTAGGAGTTGTTCTCCATGGCAAGAAGGTTGCCAGCTCCTTCAAGCATCTCCTCCAAGCAATCAGCAAGCTGCACAAATGCCTTCGTTCTTTGTCAATCCGAATTGGACATCCTGTCGATGAGACCGACCCTCTTACATTCCGCATGGATCAAGAGAATCCATTTTCACCTCCCGAGTTTCTCCAGAGCCTGTACATCGGCGTTGGGCTGCCTCCATGGATCACAGAGCTCCACCAACTTGCCAAGATTACCTTGCGCGACACCTCCCTCAAGGATCATGCCATACGACTCCTTGGCAAACTCGGTGGCTTGCGCTGCCTTAGGCTCCGACAGATGTCCTACGGCGAAATGAAGATCACTTTTGGGAAAGAAGAATTCCCAAGCCTCAAGTTTCTCGCCATTGAGTGTTCCGACATCACCAACATAATCTTCGAGAGTGGAACGGCACCTAGGCTGGAGAAGCTAGCTTGGGCTTTCAAGAGCATGCAGTTCATCTCCGGAATCGGCAATCTCCCAAGGCTGAAAGAGCTCGAGCTCAGCGGCAGCTGCAACCCAGACCCCGTGAAGCAGGCCGTCGCAGCACACCTGAATCATCCCGTCTTCAAGCACAATGCCTGAAGTTAGCCACTGCAGGCACCGACCAGTACGAGCCTGCTTGCTCTGGACTCTGGAGTGAGTGATGATTGTGTTGTGAGTGTTGCATGCTTGTGTGTTCCTACTTCTGATTGTTTTCCTCATTCTATCATGGACTGTGATTTGTATACGGTGTGGGATTGTTATACCATTGTGTGTTGGCTATGCAATAAAGACTTGTATTTCTACTGTGTGCAACAATCTTTCTTTCGTTTTGCTAGAACCGGTTCCACTTTGAGTTCTCTGTTTGAGTGTCTGCAATGCTACACCTCAGCCATGTCTAAATGGAAAAGATGTCATGTGCACCTAGGTGAAAAGATAAGCACATTGAGGCTTTGAAAGATTGTAAAAAGAATGTAGATACATTGTGGGGCTGAAATGAAGTATGAATCTATAAATTTTGGTCAAAAAAATATGTCCAGGCTGTTAACACTTATGGTTTCTTAGACAATTATCTCCCGTGTTTTTTTTCTGTATATCCCACTGAAGGACATATTTGTGGCCCAAAATTTGAAGATCCACACTTTATCAAGTGATGTACATGTAAAAATCGAATTTTTTCAAAATATGAACATTTTTCTATTTTTCAAAATTTAAATAAATGGGATGGGCACACAAAAGTTGTTCTCCGTCTAAATGACCCTATATTGCGATGTAGAATTAGTAACTACATTAGTTTGTGCAATGATTTTCTTAGCTTGCCAATTAAGACTGGAAGCAGCTAGCATCGAAGGAATAAGCCAAAAACTTAGATATCGATAGCTTGCCAATTAAGGCTAGAAGCAGCTAGCATCAAAGGTACAAGTTAAAGCCAAAAACTCTGATGTTGTTAACTTGACAATTAGGACTGGAAGCGATTAGCACCAAAGGAAGAAGCTAAAGCCCAAAAGCTTTGATATTCTTAGACTGTCAATTAAGACTGGAAGCAGCTAGCATTAGTTTGCGCAATGATATTCTTAGCTTGCCAATTATGCTTGTACTAATTATGGCCAAAGGGTACCCTACAACTTTCTTTTGTCATGATGATCAGAAACTTAGATTCTTGTCTTGATGGTTGCCAATTCTTTTGGCATGCACATGCTCCTTTGGCTATTCATTCTTATTGCCAACATTGGCCAAATAATGGGCAAGTGAAACCTTGACGGAAATTTTAGCTAGACACTTTTCTGCTACAGTAAACTTGAGCTCAAACCGAACGAAAGACATCCTAAACCCACGGCACGCAACTCGGTATCAGCTCTGGGATTAGCAGCCAGCAAGTTATACCAGGATGTGCTTAATTGAAGTGAAGCAAAGCAAAGGATCTGTCATGGAAACTTGCAAGTCTTGTCCAAACATATTGCCCTCCTTCCACCGCAAGATCCATACCCATTGACTAATTTGATTGTATATACCGCTGCCGCAGTTTCCATACACATTGTATTCTCATAGGCTCCCCTTCTCTGAGCTAGCCGTAATAACCTACTATCACTAGCCATCAAACCGTGCAGACGCATAGGCTAGTATATCTAAGATGTCGTCACGCTCTACCTCCGTCATCGTCGCCAGAGCAGTGAGCGGGCACCATTTGCTCAAGATCGATGGGTACTCGCAAACCAAGGTGGTCACCCATGGTAGAGGCATCAAATCCTACACTTTTAAGGTCGGAGGCCACAGTTGGCTTCTCCAGTATTGCCCCAATGGCGAGCCCTCGGGTCCTGACACTTACATAGATGTCTTCATTCAGCTTGTCAGTGTAAGCAGGGACATGCCGGTCAAGCCTGACAAGGGCATCTCAGCTCAAGGCTCGCTCAGTTTACTGGACAGGGCTGGGAAGCCAGTGCCATCATATACCAGCACCTTCAATAGAAGTTTCACAACCACTGGGATCTTGGTCTGGTACACCTCAAGGACGACCCTAGAGAACTCAGGTTATCTCAAGGACGATTGCTTCACTCTCAGGTGCGACATCACCGTCATGGAGCTGCGTGCCGAGAAAACAGAGGATTGCGATTTCGCCTATCTCCTGTGGAAGGAGGGGGCAGATGTGGCCTTCCATGTGGGAGGTGAGACAATCACCGCCCATCAATGGGTGCTGGCTGCCCGGTCTCCGATCTTGAAGGCAGCAGCCGAAGCAGAGCTCCTTGGCGTGCCAGAAAGGGAGAAGAAGACGCCCACGGCCACCGTAAGGATTGACGACATGGAGGCAAAAGTGTTCAAGGCTTTGATCCACTACATATATATTGATGCATTGCCTGATGAGATAGACAAGGGAGATGAGGCAGCGACAGCAATGGCGCATCGATTACTTGAAGCGGCGGATAGGTACAAGATGGAGAGGCTGAAGCTGATCTGCGAGGACACGCTGTGCAAACGCGTCTCCACGAGCACGGCGATAACCACGCTGGTGTCAGCGGAGCAGCACCACTGCCAGAGGCTCAAGGCGGCGTGCATCAACTTCCTACTCTCTCCCAAGAATATGGAAGTCGTCTTGGAAAATGGCGGTTTCAAGCATTTACAGAGGAGCTGCCCCTCTGTTCTGATGGACCTCATAGAAAGGGCAAAAGTGGCCTGAGAGGCTGAGACTGGGAGAAGCAAGGATACCATGATCACGGTCATGGTGGCCATTTCTATTTGTCAATGCTGTGTTGGTCAATGTAAGAAGTACTACTGGTGACAATCAACTATGCTCCATACTAATAATATGCTGATGTACATTCGTTTATGTTTGGGAATTGTAGTTGTATTTGCTATACAATTATAATGCTTATGATTTCTTTTAATGTGTTATATCAACACTTAGAAGACTGCCAGATGAAAAGCCTAGCTCTAGCCTCCATGGTGGCGGCCTCCAGCTCCTCTAGCTCTGGAGTGATGATTGTGTAGTGATTGTTTGCAATGTTTGTGCTTCTCTATGAATCCTACTGATCAGTGTGTGTTGCATGCTTGTGTGTTCCTACCTCTGAATGTGTTCCTCATTCTGTCATGGACTATGATATGCATGTATCGTGTTTCATGCTCACAATGTATACCTATAAAAGAAATTGACAAAATTTTCCAAACCAGGTTTACGTCTGCCACGAAAAAGGGGCTGCCGATGGCGGTAGGGCCCACCAGCACCCCTGCCCGTTCCATTGCACTGACGCAAACGTGTTATCGTCAAGCTGCCACCGTGCGCTGTGGCGGCAGGCTCTGCCGCCGCCGGCTGTGGCAGCAGGTGCCACGTGTGTCGGCTGCCCGACCTACCGCCATGGTAGCTCTGTCAATACGGTGCGGACGTGGTCCTTTTTGTCAATACGAAAGCATAGCTGGTCTTTTCAGACAAAAAATTGAAATATGAACCTATAAATTTTGGTCAAAAAATATGTCCATTTTGAGGGTTGTGCACAGTTATGGGCTCTAGTTTAGACCGTCCTCTCCCATGTTTCTTTTTCTTTTCTGTATAACCCACAAAAGGACATATTTATGGGCCAGAAGTTGAAGTCTTGAAGATTCACACTATCGGACAATGTACATGTAAAACAATTCAAAATATCAACGTGCATGCTTTTCTATTTCTTTTTAAAAAAGGGCACAAAATCCGTTCTCTG
>NC_041388.1:693321465-693331516 GCF_002162155.2 Triticum dicoccoides
TAGTGATTGAATTAGTTTGTGTGATGATATTGATAGCATTGATGCTGGAAGCAACTACCATCAAGGGAAAGCCCCAAAAACTTTGATATTCTTAGCTTGCTAATTAAGTCTGGAAGCAGCTACCATCAAGGGAACAAGCTAAAGGCCAAAAACTTTCATATTGGTAGCTTGCCAATTAAAACTGGAAGCAGGTACCATCGAAGGAACAAGCTAAAGCCCGAAAACTTTGATATTGGTAGCTTGCCAATTAAGACCGGAAGCAACTAGCATTAGTTTGCGCAGTTCTATTCTTAGCTTGCCAATTGTGTTTGGATTAATTATGGCTAAAGATTATCTTACCAATTTTTGGTCATGACCAAAAAAATTATCCTTGTTTGGATGGTTGCCAAAAAAATTGGCATGCCCATGCCCCCTTTTGGCCATCTAGCTCATTTTTCTTGTCATTGGCCAAATCATGAGCAAGTAAAACCTTCAATAAAAGCTAGCCAATTTTTTAGTGCGGTGAACTTCAGTTCAAACAAAGCACACCCTAAACCCGCAAAACCTTCAGCACAGGCCACCCACGCACTACGGCACGCAACCTCATATCAGCTATGGGACTGGATGTGCTTAATCAAAGCAAAGCGAAGGATCTGTCATAAAAATTTGCAAGTCTGGGTCTACCCTCCTTTTCAGAAAGAAAAAGAAGAAGAAATTTGCAAGTCTTATCCAAACATATTACGTGCTTAATCAAAGCAAAGCAAAGGATCCATCATAGAAGCTTGCAAGTCTTATCAGAACATATTACCTTCCTTCAACTGGAGGATCCATAAAATATATTCATTCATTACCTAATTTTGCTTGTATATATATATTCGCACCATGGATTGTCATTGCTGCAGCCACAGCTGCAATTTCCATCCCATTGTTATTCCCATATATAATCTACTATTACTAGCCGTCAAACCGTCGGCAACCGTGCAGACTTAGTGCATCTAAGATGTCGTCACGCTCTACCTCCGCCATCATCGCCAGGGCGGTGAGCGGGCACCACTTGCTCAAGATCGACGGGCACTCGCAAACCAATAGTAGCGACATCAAATCCTGCACTTTCCATGTTGGAGGCCACGCCTGGCGCATCAAGTACTACCCCAACGGCCAAGGTTCAGATAATGCCAATTGCATATCTGTCTTCATTCAGCTTGCCAGTGTTAGCATGGACTTGCCGTTCAAGCCTGACAAGGGCATCTCAGCTCAATGTGTGCTCGGTTTACTGGACCGGGCTGGGAAGCCTGTGCCATCATATACCTTCACCTTCGATAGAAGTTTCACAACCCCTCAAGGAGAGTGGGGCTGGTACAAATTCATCACAAGGTCGGAATTAGAGAACTCAGGTTGCCTCAAGGACGACTGCTTCACTCTCAGGTGCGACATCACTGTCACAGAGCTGCGCGCCAGGGAAACAGAGGATCGTGATTTCACCGATCTCCTGTGGAAGGAGGGGGCAGATGTGGCCTTCCATGTGGGCGGCGAGACAATCGTCGCCCATCGATGGGTGCTGGCTGCCCGGTCTCCAATCTTGAAGGCAGCAGCAGAAGCAGAGCTCCTTGGCATGTCGGAAAGGGAGAAGAAGAAGAAGACGCCCATGGCCACCATAAGGATCGACGACATGGAGGCAAAAGTGTTTCCACAAGCACAGCGATAACCACGCTGGTGTTAGCGGAGCAGCACCACTCCCAGCGGCTCAAGGCGGCATGCATCGACTTCCTCATCTCTCCGAACAATATGAAAGTCGTCTTGGAAAATGGCGGTTTCAAACATTTACAGAGGAGCTGCCCCTCTGTTCTCATGGACCTTGTAGAAAGGACAAAAGCGGCCTGAGACTGGTAGAAGCAAAGGACACGGGGATCATGGTGATTGTGGTACCATTCTTCTATTTATCACTGCAGTGTTGGTCAATGTAACAAGTACTACTGGTGACAATCAAGTATGGCTCATGCTAATAATACACTAATGTGCATTCGTTTATGTTTGGAGTTGTAGCTGTATTTGCTATACAAGTATAATACTTATGATTTCTTTTAATGTCTATGCCAACACTTAGAAGACTGCCGGGTGGAAAGCCTAGCTCTAGCCTCCGTGGTGGCACCCTCCAGCGCCGCCATGGAAGCCCATGGCTCTTCTTCCTCGCCCTCTTCCGGCACCATCTCCGACAGCACAACACCCACCACCCCCAGACCTCCTATTCCATGCCAAGCTTTTCATCATCTTCCAGCTTTGCCTAGGCAAGGCGGGGCCTTGATTTCTAAAATTTTGTCCAGCGCAACCTTCACTTGATGGTCTCCATCCAATCTCATCCCAAACAATCACTGCCATATCTTCATCTTCTTCCACTCAAACTCTCTCATCTCGACTACACCTTAGTGGCTCCGCTGGTGAAGTTTCGCTTCGGTGGTCATGCTACTAGCTTGAGCTAATGAATACACCAGCTCAATCATGAAGCTGACACCTGATGCTTGTCTTAGATCCTTCAGCTCTTTAATTAAGTATATAGCAGTAGTAATCCTCCAGATCATGTCATGACAAAATATATTCATACCGGACTCGATGATATCCCACAAAAGCAATAAGTAATTTTCCGATTTGCGATGAAAATGAAAATAATTAAGCAGTTGACACCTTCATATTTTACAAATTGAATTACAATAATGTAAGAGTATAGCTATTGTACTACTAGCTTAAACTCTTCCATGTTGGTTCCACAAACAAGACGAAGAACAACATTTATCAACAGTTAAAGTGAACTTTGCATGTAATCATGTAAATACCCATGTAAATGGTGGGTGATCTGAGTAACCATATGAACAAATAACGTTCACCCTCCCGATCAACTGAGAAACTGGTATACTGGATGAAGAAACACATGGCATCGCATAATTGATTGGTTAAATCGGAATTATCATAGTGAGGCTTACAGGTGAGGTGGCTTTTTCTTCCAGGAAATGGTCCCTCACAATATTTGCCTCTTCAGGGAGACCATCTCTTGAAAGTGACCTTTTCTTTTCTTCCGGGAAATAGTCAGACTCGCAATCCACCGGTACCAACTAGTGAGTGTGGCACGTGACCTGTGGTTCTGCATTTGCTTGTTCTCACATCATGAGAATCTGACATCAGTCCTATTGTCATGGCTTGTATTGTCATGGCGCAGACATGACGCTGATTGATGACGGGTCATCTACAAAAGCAGAAGGCTTTATACTATCCATAAGGACTGGACAAAAAGTATCTTCTACCCAAAAAGTACATGATGGGATCCCACTGATAACAAACCTAAAACAGTTTACCAAGAGATGTTGCTCTACCCATCCAAATTATCATATCATTGATTGGCAAGAAAATAGCATCCATGTACCTGTGTTGTCAGTCTTATGTTTATGGCAGGCAAAAGGTCTCCATCATGTTAGAACCATCGCCCCCCTTTCTTGACAGATTTCAGCTCCATCACTAATCGTTCCCGCTGGGCCTCTACTTCTGCATACTCTAAGCTCATATTGAGTAACCGCTCCTTCATATCTCTTAGATCTCCTTCCAGCTGCAAAATCCTGTCCCCACCAGCAGATTGCTCCTCGGCAATGGGACTGTACAAGAAAATTATAAAATATGTGAAAATTCTGATCTTCTGAATATAGACAGCTGAAAATTAACAAATCAGCAATAAAAGATGATTTGCTATGATGTACGGGAGTCCTCTATAATTTTCCCTATAAAAAGATTTGCTAGGAGATGTGTCCTCTGCCATCATATACCTACAGTATGGACAATCCCTCAAGCCAATAAAATGAAATGATTTTCCACAAACAGTGGTAACCAACAGATTTCAAGGTTCTGTTAATACCAGTGTACAATCTAGCTTCAAGACATGATATTAAGCTTAAACACCGGTTCTCCAGCTAGTGATGTGTATAAAGTCATACCTAGTCAATTCACATGGTCCCAGTTCATATGAAGGAGCAGTTAAGATAGAGAAAGAGCTAAGAATATACTGCAATGCATAACAGATTGTAGAAGCTATTTCCTTGCCCGACTAATAAGCAATTGCATTCTGCAGTGCAAATAGTCAATTTTTTATTTAAAATTACATGGATATTTATATTACATTACAAGGAAAAAAAGAACTTTTGGGAGGGCTGTCACTTGTCAATGCTTGCTTAGACTGACTACCCATAACAAAAGAAAAGTGTAATAGCACGTATAACCATTCTATGCATAATGCTAACATTTAGGTTCAGGCTTCAGAGTGCAAGGGATACCTCTTTTGTTGAGCCCTGTACGTCCTATTTTCCTCCAAAGCCTCTGCAAGCTTAGTTTCCAGTATTTGAATCTTTGACTGAATATCTGTAGAATCTCCAATCTCCTGAAAATACAAGGAAATGCAAGGGGATGCCAAGACATTAGGAACATCAATACGGTGATTTTCTTTAATCATCACAATAAGTACTGTATATAGCTAACCTGCTTTCTAGTGAGATCCTCAATTTCCTGCTCAAGGGATTGTATCTTCCTCTGGTATTCGCTATTTGATCTTCTGATCCTACTAAGTTCGTTCTTTAACTCTGCTTCATGTACATGTGATGCTTCCGATGCTGATCGATCACTCTCCAATCTCACAAGCTTTGCTTGCATAGATATTCTGCTTCGTTTTTCTTCTTCACCATTGTCCAAAGTCTCTTGCATCTCAGAAACTTTATCTGTTAGCATCGCTTTCTGTGCCTTCAGTTCTTCACATTCCTCAGTCACAGACTCTAGCAGCGCCTTTAATTTTCCCTTTTCAAACTTAGCCTCGTCAAGGGAGCTTCTAAGTTTGGAAACTTCATCTTGAAGACTTGTTATTTTCTGGACCTGAAGTTTCAGGTCAGATATTTCTTCCATCATTTGCTGTCTCTCATAGTCACTGGCTTTAAGCTTTAACTCTAGTTCACCAGAAGACTTCCGTAACTCGTCTTCATTGGATTTAGCAGTTTCCATCAACTTCTTCATATGTTCTGCATCTGCTGTCAACATTTCCTCGCTCTGTTTGGATGCATTAAGAGAATCAACCAAACCTTTAATCTTGCTTTTGGACTCCTTGCGAAGGTCCTCCAGTTGAGACTCATAATGTCTCAACTGCGCACTGACATTTTCGAAATTAGCCTCAAGTTTGGCCTTTTCAGCTCGCAGGACAGAGACCTCCCGGATGGCATCTACTGTGGCATTTTCTCTCTCCTCGTGTGTGGAGGAGACCTGTGCAGTGAGGCTCACGACCTCCCTCTCAAGATTCTCTACCTCAAGAGTCTTTTCTTTCTCGATCTTATTTAACATGAAATGAGCACGGTTTATCTTTTCTTCTTGCTCTGTGTGCTCCTGGAATATACTCTCCAGTTCTGACAGCAATGATTGCTCTTTGGAAGATATGTCCTTCTGAAGAGAAGAAAGCTTTGCTTCTAGGAACTCAACTGTTTTACAAAAATCAAGGATCCTTTTTTTAGAGTTATCCAATTCCTGCTCTTGTTGCATAAAACGGCCATGCAATTCCAACTTCTGCTTCTTGAGATCTGCAGTCAGATTTTGAAGGGAACTGCACTCTTCAATAAGGTTCTCAACTGTAGATTGCAGATTAGAATTAGATCTTCTCAGAACTTCTGAATCGTCCTGTGCTTCCGACAGTTTTCTTTGCGTTTCTTGCTGTTTTTGTTTAAACTCAACCCTTTGAGTATCCATCTCTACTTGTTGTCGCTCTACTTTATCTTTGAGACTGATGACAAGGGATTTTGAGTCGTGCATCTGCAGCTCACTTGACTCCTTTTCATTTGTAATGTAAGATAATTGGGCTTCCAGTCCAGATATGCGTTCTGATAACTCTATATTTTCCTGTTCAAGCTCTGATATATGTAACTCTAGTTCTGCTTTGCAGCTCTCGAGTTCATTTATCTTTCTTTCAAGAACCTTATTAGCAGACACATGGGAATCTATGCTGCTAGAAAGCACCAAAATGTCTTGCTGCAATTCATCCAAGCATTTGGAAGTGATGCTACTTTCTTTAACTGATGCTGCCAAGCGTTCCTCTAACAGACTCTTCTCTGCCTGAATTTCAGACATCAAATTTTCCGTTTCGACTTTGTAGCGCCGCAAGTCATCATTTTCCTGCTGTTGTAGCTGGACTCTAGTCTTCAGTATATCTGTCTCAGATTCATTGTCCTCTAGATCTTCTCTAAATTGGTATCCTCTCGCACCACCAGTTTCACCACCTTCCAAGCCTTCAAGCTCCTCTCTCAGCTTAGATAACTCAAGATTTTTTTGTTCTAGTTCTTCTTGGCTTTTTCGGAACTTCTCTTCTAGCTCAAAGCCTTGAGACCTAAAACGTAGCAGCTTCAGCTCAAGGTCAGCACACTTCCTCTGTAACTCTTTGGCATTAGACACTGATGACTCGGTAAAACTGCCGTCATGCATCATTTCCTTATTTCTAAGTTCCTCTTCCAGTTCATATATTTGTGATGTAAGCTTTTCAATTTGCAATTCACTGTTGTTTGAAACACGAGAATCCTGCCCTTTCCCCACACTGCTTTCTTTCAGCTTATATATAAGCTCCAGATTTTCATCTGTTAGTTCAGAACAATCTTTCTCAAGTTCTTGTATTTTTACCCTTAGAGTTTCATTTTCTTTCTCCAATTCAAGATAAACGGTATCAGAACCTGCGGCACCTGCATTTTCAATACTGAGAAGGCGATCTAGTTTCTGCCTCAAAGTATTAATTTCATCTTCTTTCATTGACAGTTTCCTAGCCCATTCTGTGTCTTCTTTGACTAACAACCCATTCTTCAATACATCTGTATTAGTGACATCCTTGGCCTCAGAAATTTTAGATATCTCCGCTCTCTGTTCTTCTATGGTCTCTTCCAGTTCCTGAAGAATAGAAACAAGCTCTATATTTGCCTCTTGAGTGCTCTTCAGCTGTACCTGTAAGGTTGCATTTGATTCTTTTAGAAACTTCATCTCGTCTTCTACTTCCTTCTCCATGTTGATCCAGTCCCCACGTTTGGGGGTTACAGATTTTATTTGTCGTCTGCTTAACTCTGGCCGAAATGACTCTTGCCGAGATGACTCTTGCCGTGATGACTTCAATTCTTCAATTTCATGTCTGTATGAATCCCGCTCAGCATGTGCAGCAGACAGTTCAAGTGCTAGCTCAGTCTGTTGCTTTGATTTCTCAGAGCATTCCCTCTTCAGCGCCTCTAGATCAGCCTTCAATTTGCGAGAATGTCGTTCCCACATTTTTGCCTCATCACGGAGTTCTTCAATTGTTTCTTCAGCAGCTTCAAGAAGATCTTTAGATGAATCAGTTGTCCCCAAAGATGACTGAGCAATCCCATTTGAAAAGGATTTTGGAGTATTTCCTTGCAGCGTGTTTGGACCTGAAGCCCGGGAACTGAAAGATGAATTGTTTGATCTCAATCCTTCATCACCACGGCCAGCGCTAACATAGGAACTACCTGAATCCTGCCTTCCGACATACAATCCACCATTAGTGTTGTCTATCGGAGACAAATTTGTTCTATCTTGGGTACTATCTCCAGAATTGGAGCTCCGGTGAGACCCTGAAGCTGAGAAACTCATTTCCTGAAGGGAAAAAAGGAGACACCCATTATTTACACATAATACTCTGACAGGGCATTACATAAAAAAATCATGATTGTGAATTTAAACAAATAAAATACAATTTATATACATGTGGAGCCACAGCTTGATGCAAGACTAATGAGTACTTAAAATAAACAATGCTAGAAAGATCAAAAATAAACTTAAGACATAATGCGATGATCAAGGGCAAATAGGCAAATGAACATTTGAAGTCTGCTATTAGCTGCAGAAAAGAGAAGATTCATGGATTGGAAGTATGTAACTGCTGTTGGAACATGGGGTGTTTACTTCCAACTATCCTAGAGTAGTTAGACTGCAAACAGATGGAACAACAGCATGGAAAAGAGAAGAACTTGGATCTGTAATCGAATATTCTTGTGATATTTAACCAGTTATACTGACAATAAGAGACATATTTCTCGATATCTGTAGGCACCAGAAACAGTCAAATGACAAGCTAGCTTGACTTTCCTGAAGAGTGGTATCATCAGTGTGGGAAGATGTGTCTAAATGATCAAGAATCAAGTTATTATTACTAAAATAAAATTCAAAAGGTGCAAATAAATTAATAGAAACATAACTCAAAGCATGCATTGCACGCTCGTTAAAGGAAACACTGTTCTGAAAAAATGAACTTAGGATGGAGAGCATTGTTCTGAATATCAGCATACCCTGTTTCCAGGTTCATCTTGATAAGTGCCCCCTAAAGGAGTTCCTGACGAAGAACGGACACTCCTGTTGGCCGTATTATCAGAGCCATCTGATTTGTTATCCATGTCGTCATTTATTAGACAATGGTCACTGATACGAGGAGGCATGTCCCTTGAAGATCTCACACCACTGTATAGATATGCCAAGGTTATAATAGAGTATCAACACTTGCAGACAGCAAAAACAATGGGAGAGCAATATAAAGAGATTGCAGGGTCTTCAGTGTGAAGTGTGCACATTGGAGCTATAAATGGGAACTAAGGAAAGAGTAAAACTCAAGTTGAATTAGTTACCCCAACTTAGGCTTTGTGCCAAGAGATTGAACCTTAAGCTGCAAACGAGAAGCAACCAATGTCACCATAAGCAGAATAAATGAAAAAGCATAAAAACTAAGAGTTGAGTGAGTTGACACCATTTTCAGGTTACAGGACCATATACACGAGCGCCCAAAAAATCTTTAAAAAGGAAACGGTTGCACGGTACTCGCTTACCTGCAAAACTGTTCCCGAGTTGCATCTCTTCAACGGCATAGAGATAGCAGTTGGGTCCGCCAAATTCAGAAAGTTGGACAGGTTTAGGAAAATTTCGCCAAGAATACCAGTTCTTATTGATCCCTGCAACAAGGGATTGAATTGTTCAGCAAAACAAATACTAGTCCACAAATATCCATACATCCATACCAGTGAGATTGAAAAACAAAGGTGGCTAGATAGAACATGGTAGTACGCTATGAATACTCATACGTACCACAGAAACAACAATCTTGTATTGGCACTCATCAAACTCTTTTGACACTGCGTCTCGAGAAAACCATATCGGTTCTGATATGGAATCGGGCCATTGGCAGATTCCACTGCGGGCAGCCGCTTTACTGGATTTGGCGATGGTTTTCCCGGTATCCACGGAGACTATCGAAAGGAACATCCTGTCCGATACTGCAGGGACCTGTAGAATACAAGTCAGATCGATCAGAGTCGTCGAAAAAACAGTAAATACACCTAGCGCGTGTACCACAGGAAATAAGCCTGGCACCCTGAGCATACTGAAACTGAAGTTGAATGCTGTTTCCCACAAAAATAAAAATCGTAAGACAGGTTCACTGGCATTTCTTCCGGAAACCTGCCCTTAGAGAAATGGAACACCATGCTGCAGTAATCTACTCCTATCTATTAATAGGAGATTCTCAGAATAACTGTGAAACACCAACCAGAAAGGAGAATACCGTGCTTTTTATTCTTCTAGAAAAACTAGAAAGAGGCAATTGCCAGTGGAAAGTTGCCCGTGCAGCGCTGGTTTGATCTGTGACATGGTGGTCCAATTCCAAATGTCACACGCGCACGCGCACACACACACGCGCGCGCGCGCGCGCACACACACACACAGAGAGAGGTAGGCTTGGATTGGGGGATCATCATAATGGCCAGATCACGCAGCAACCATTAAACACAGGTTACTAGTAGTGGCTAGGTTAGGTCAGGTGTGTGACACAGCTAGCTAGCTAGAAATGAAATCTCTACATAGGCGGGCGTAGTATGGTGAGTATGGCTTGATCTAGCTAAATAGTAGTCGTAGATCAAGCAGAGGAGCAACGCGATTGGCAGTTCCGGAACGCGCGCGCGATCTCCCCAATGCCGCCACCGCCGCTCGAATCGACAGCGGGCGGAGGTGCTAGTGGTAGTAAGCTAAG
>NC_041388.1:693331711-693356286 GCF_002162155.2 Triticum dicoccoides
CGACGCTCCGGTCCGAGGAGCGGTGGCGGTGGAGCTTGAACATCCCGCCCGCCGCGCCGACGACCCCCGGCCGAGGCCGAAACCGGTCGTCGATACGGCAGGTGGCGCTGTGCGTAGGACCACCCGGAGCAGATTCGGCGGGAGCTCCTCCTCCAACTCCTGGTACTGCTACCTGCTGGCTAGTGTGCTCCCGGGCGGTACCGGAGCAGCAGGGGGGCGGAAATCATTGCGCCGCGCCGCGGAGGAGGAGGGGGGAGAGAGAGGGGGGAAGGAGGAGGAGGAGAAGGGGAATCTTAATTAGGGAGCCGGCGGAACTGCACAAAAAGAAAAAGATCCGAGCCGAGCCGAGCGCGTTAATCAGATGTTGCGAGATTTCTAAGGCGACTCTGCTTGTCCATTTCCATTTGCTCCACCGGACGACGGTGAGAAGCGGTTAAAAGACAGCAATAGAATAATGGAGGGGGAGGAGGAGAGGTAGGGTGGTTGACCGGTGGGGCCTCTTCACTTTCTCTCCCGGCATAGTGCTGCCCGCCTACCCGGCCGGCTATTCTCTCCTCCAGCACACTGCGGCTGGCTTTGCGTTTTTACACACTCTCTCTCACTCTGCTAATTACCGCTGCTAGTGCTAACAGAAGTAACATGGATTTGGATGAGGGTTTCTTTAGACCCGAATATCCAGCAAACGTCAGACTTTCAAGCATGACAAATCCAACGCTTTTATGGCAAATTATGTTTGCTGAGGATGTCAAATTTAGTTAGCCAGTAGTATGGTAAATTTGCCTCGGTCTGTTTAATTTGATAGGAAGTTGTCCTTCTTCCAAAATAAATTTTGTCATCATCACGTCAATATAAATTGCCATGAAAATGCCACCAAAGTCTTATTTCTCCTACATTCATCGATGGCGCGTCGTGAGCAATCCTCGTTGTCTCTCCGTCTCAACAAAGCAAATTTTTAAACCCAAGAACTTGTAGAAACAATGGCCAATAAATCGTCGATTTAGACTAGAAGGCGTCGATAGCTGTGATCCGCATAGCAAGCCGCATAGAAGATAATGTTGATAAGGACCCGCGGAACTCTTTAGTTTCGACCAAATGAAGTTGAGGAACACAAATCTCACACGTTCCTCGATGAGGCGAATGCTAAGCCACCCTTAATCGATTGAACTTGGAGCCGGAGGACTTAGATGCACAACCACGTTGTCCGCCGCATAGGACGGCGCTACCAAGACAACCCTGAAAACAAAAAAGCCAGACCAAAGAATCAGATCGAAGGACACATCATCCTCACACACCTCTCGACGATGCGAAAAAGAATCGTCGGACCGTGGACGGGCGGGGAATACGTTATTCCACGTCGGCGGGGGGGTATCATCGTCTCATCACCGTTGTTTGAAGACAATACCTAACTTTATTTCTAGCCCTACCACCATCAGAGTGAAGCCATGGGTTCCCGCCCTCTCCTGTGACGGGGCCGACAAACGAAGTTAAAGTGGGTTTGCGGTCCTGATGGGTTGGATCAACAATCGTTCCAAATTCCCAATGAAAAACCTTTGAATCAAAGGGGCCCTTAAAGTGGGCCTTGTAAAAATGCGACTACTGCTACTTAGTCAATTAAAGATATCAATTGACAATTATATTAATAAGTTCTTTTTGCGGGTACTAGTAAATGCGTAGGTGCAATGCACGTTAGTATTTAGGTAATATATAAATTACATGTGGATATTAGGTATGCTATTATTTGTGTATTAATTCTATGATTAGTGCAATATTTGGCACGATATTAATTGCATGTTAAACACGTTGAACGCTCGCCATTAGAGCAATCTAGGTCGTTGGATTGACTTAGTTTGATGGTTGAGATCAGTTGGATCTGCCCCTTTGGTTCTTTTTATATTGTATAGATATAGATATAGATTAATTCTGTGATTAGTGCAATATTTGGCATGATATTAATTGTATGTTAAACACGTTGAACGCTCGCCATTAGAGCAGTCTAGGTCGTTGGATTGACTTAGTTTGATGGCCGAGATTAATTGGATCTGCCTCCAAGATATAGATATAGATATAGATATTATTAAAATGTTTTACTTGCAGCAATTGCGATGCACCTCAACTAAAAACGAATTGCAACGCACCTGATATTTAGGCTTAGGAACTTGATGTGTTTGAGCCATTGGTTGTGTGGTGTGACTCTGTCTATGCACAACACGTAGTAGTAAAATCTGTGACTGCTGCCGTGTGTACGTACCCTTCAGAAAATAAATACGTGTGTACGTACGCACTACCCACGCCCGCGTGGTGCGAGGATGAGGACGGGGGGTTGGTGAGCGGGCCTGCATGCGTGGCGTGACGTTAACTTGTTTTTTCATTATCATAGTACTCCCTCCGTTCCAAATTACTCCCTCCTTTCCTAAATATTTAGAAACGGAGGGAGTACTTGTCGCAGAAATGGATATATCTAAAACTAAAATATAATTAGATACATTCATACCTGCGACAAGTAATTCGGAACGGAGGAAGTGTTATTTTGATGGGAAAACTTGTTTTTTCTTTCAAGTACAGATAGAAATGGCGTAACGTTAAGTGGATCGTTCGCTAATGCAGTGGATATGATGAACGGCAGGCAAATAGCAGTCCTGGACGCTGGAGGAACAGATGGAACTCTGCGCTCCCAAGGAATCACCTGGCCGGCTCCGTGATGTTTTTTTGCTTTGTCCCGTGCGTCTGTACTGCATGTCTCGACGTGCGGTTTAGGAGGTTGTCGTTTGTGCTGTCTGTCTGGCTCTCTACCGTCCACACCGCACACCACCACCGCCTGCCGGCGCTTGTTAATCAATCCCCTAACTAAGTGGTTGATTAAATATTCTCTCTGTAAAAAAAATATAAAAATGTTTAGATCACTATTTTAGTGATTTAAATGTTTTTATATTTTTTTATAGAGAGAGTACAAATTAATTAGCATGCGCGAGTAATAACCTCAGCTCATACTGCCAACTGCCAAGTGTGGCAAACCTTTTTTCGCTGTCGCGTGATTATCCTCGATCTCTCCTTGGTGTGTGCGTTGCAGCTGCCCCGTAGTATTATTTCCTCCGTTTCAAAATAGATGACTCAATTTTAATGGAGGGATTAGAGCAACTCCAATGGGGCAACCCAAACGGACGGCGCATTTGTCCGTTTTTGTCCGTTTGGTCGGCCGGCCGCCCGGCGTCTGCCCAGTTTTGCATTTGGGTCGGTAATGCGCCCAACGCGCTGACCCATTTCATGTCCGCATTCAACTTTTGAATTAAAAAAAAGGCCCGCGGCCGATCATGCCAGCGGCCATGTCTCATGTCGGCACCATGCCAGCACCGGCATACAATGCCGGCTTCAGAAAATACCACAGTTCCTGCTGGCGCACTCGCTCGCCAGCCGGCCGGCACACATGCCAGCACGCAAAAAATGGTGGGACTAGGAGTTCGACCACGCCACCGCGGCTCCCGTGGTCATACCCGCACACCTGCCGGCATACAAAAAGATGGCCCTCGACGCCATAGATCAGTCGTCCTGGAACTTGAGCATGTCGGCCTGCATCTTCTCGAACCACGGCCTTTTCCTTGGCGACAAGGCGTTGAGATCCACCTTCATGATCTCCACCCCGGTCATCATGCTTGCAAGAGCCACTTCTTACGCCTTTGTCTTGGCGTTGGCGGCCTCGATCTCTAGCATCTTCGCTTGCTTCTTGGCCTCGAGCTCGAACATCTTGGCTTGCTTCTCGATGTCAAGGTCAAGCCTCCTTCTTTGGATCTCCATGAAAGCGCTCATTTGCTCTTCTTTGAAACGCCGGCGCTCCCTCGTTACAGCGGCGACGCGGGCGTTGGTGAACTCCTGTTGCGCGGCGGCGGCCTGCGCAGCGGCCTCATCCCTCGCGTCCGCGGCGTGCCTCCGGCCCTTCCTCTTGGCCGACTCCCTTGACCGCTGTTCGGGCGTCAGCGCCTTCTTTGGCTTGGTCGCCGCGGCGGTCTTGCGCGGGGCACGAGGCTTGCCTTTCTCGGAGGGGGCGACGACGCCGGACGAGGCGAGGAAGGCGAGGCCGGCGGCGGCGTCGAGGTCGAGGTCGATGGCGTCCTCCATCGCTGGTTTGGGGGCGAGGGGCGCGCGCTGGCGGGAGCGTTTTTGGGAAAATGGGGGAAATGGTTGTGGTTGGTACCGACAGGCGGGCCCGGGGAGAGGAGTAGGCGCGCGCGCGTCCGTCTCGTGTCCGCGCCGACGCAAATCCGGCTCAAAAATGGGCCTGAAATGGGTCGCCCGCGGACGAAAAACGAACGCACGTCCGTTTGGATCGGCGCGTTGGGCCGTCACTTTTGTCCACGCCGACCTAAACGGACGCGGGCGAACGAACATTGGAGTTGCTCTTAGTAAAAATAGGAAATCTCTTCCTTTTCCTCCCCTTCCTTCTTTTGTCCCGATCAACAATTTTTTTCAGGCTTTTTTTTATACATAATTTTTTCAGGCTCCTAATTCAGTTTTCACAACAAAGAACGGCTGTGGTGGCGGATCAAATCAAAATCGCAGGGCATGCACGTGTACGAAGCAAGCATGCAGCCAAGTGCACGTGTACGTGCTTGTTTTTGTTGTTAGGGGAAAAGACAATGTGTACTAGCACGGGCGGACCACTGTTTACTTTATCAACATAATATTATGTACGTACTTATAAATACCAGTATCTACTACTTTTCTTTATGGTCGACCGGTTCGGTTGGAGCCTTTATGCTTTTGCAAAAGGCTAGCTTCTTTATTTCTCTCCTGTACGATGAATGAAATTCTGAGCCTGCCCGGCTCCATCGCTTTTCATCACGGTGTACATGCATGCATATGATTAAGCTAGCTGCTTCCATCGATTTAAATTTAATTTGATTGATCAGTTAGGCGCGTCCCTTCCTTTTGGCGACAGGCTAATTACTTACTGCGTGGTCTTTTGAAGATGATTGATAGTTTGTGAGATGATGATGGTCTGATGATGATCAGGACGATCAGCTGATAAGCAAGTCGTCGTTAGCGGGCGGGCGAGGTCTATAATGCATGGCTGAGATGTGAGATGGCACATGCGTTTGCCGCTCAATTTCCTCTTGAGCTGCCCAGCTGCTGTTGGAGTGTCCCCGTCAGCCAACACAAGCGTACGTCCGTCAACCCATCCATGATACTATATCCGGAGTTGCTTCGTCAAGTCACAGACTGATAGACACATTACATAGACTAGTTGGATGCCCGTGCGTTGCCACGAGATAAAAATATATTTTTAGACGGAATAAAATACTCCCTCTATTCCTATGCATAGGGCCTAATGTGTTTGTCGAGGCTAACGTTGACCACATGTTAAAGCAATAATATATGGTAATATATGACAGCAAATTACACAAAGCATACCGTCAAATTTGTATTTGAAACGAGTTTTCAATGATATAATTTTCATATTATACATCTCATATACTATTAACCTTATCAATAGTCAAAGCAGACTCGAAAAACACATTAGGCCCTGTATATATGGATGGAGGGAGTATGTTTTTTCTGAGAATAGAACATGCGTTGCTACTTTTCAAATGATGATATTTGAACGATAATTGCAACCAACAAAGGTATTCGACAGGAGTTTCTTCAATTCGTGAAAGCAAGCATCATAGACAGGAGTTTCTTCAATTCGTGAATGCAAGCATCATCGAAATGTCGTCTTCAGATTAAGACTCGGTCAGAAATAGTAATTTCCTCATTTCATATTCTCACAAATATTTTTATTCAAGTCATGCGTCTCCTCGATCATTTATCTCAGGTACCGGATCGTCTTCAATTCAAATATTTCCATATACCCCGCACTCAACACTCAATGTAATGCGAGAATAATCACCTTCTCCATCTTCTCTTACACCTCCTACTCCACATGTGACACCCCACATTGCTGCTGTTGAAATGGAAGACGATCAATAGTTGTCTTGATTAGATCCACCTAAGCAGCACCACAACAGATCCACCCAAACAACTTTATTATATTTGTTTGCAGCTGGCATGTAGCCTGATTTTTGGAGCGTCTGCACTGTAGTTGGAAGCGTGTATCATCTAACAAAAAGCCAATGAATCACAAAGTAAAAAATTGAATTCTAGAAGAAATATAACTGGGAAACTGATTGAAAAATAAAGACTATTCTAGTTACATTGCTTTGTGTATGGCAAGCTCAAGCTATTTGATCTCTCAGTGATTGGACCAAAAGAGCCTCTGTCGATCACTACCATATGAAATGCAAAAAAACTTATTAAACCATCTGATCCATGACTGATTGATTGACTATATGATTCAAAATTAAAAATACTGGAAGCACTATGACCCTGCAGCCTAGCAGGATGAACATCATAAAGTAATTTTGAACCCCATAGAAGGCATGCAGAGCTAGTCACCGAGCATCCATCATCTCCAAGGTTTTGACGTAAATGTCCAAAAGTTACACCCTCCGGTACTGTATGTTGCTTCAAGAAGTTGAGATTGTACCTCCAGATGAAATGAGCATATACTGAAATACTAATATATTGTAAGTTTATAACCCACAGATTAACATTAGAAAATTGTAGCCTATTGCATCACAAATCATGATATTGGTATATACATTTGTATAAGGAAAAAGGAAAATGAACTGCCATATTTATGCAGAAGGAAAATAATCATGCTCGCATAAAAAGAGATGTAATTGCATAAATAAGACACCTATTGTAGCATAACTAACTGTTAAGTTTGGATATGATAGAGAATAAAATTGCCAAATATGGGAGAGGGAGGACGACCGCAATAATGAGATGAGGGCGATGGTCGATTGTGGGGTCAATCTGGTGAGGGTTCGGTACTGCCAGCGGTAAGCCCATGAGGCAGCTGTGGTGATCGTGGAGCCCATCGGGCCCATGCGCAGCTGCAGGATTTGGAGAGCGAGTGGCCGGCTGGCCGCTACGACACTACCAGAGCACTTCGTGGTCAATACTAAAGCAACCTCTTCCTCTTGCCCAAGCATACTACCTCCTAACCTCATCCTCCCAAATCATTTTTCCACGAAATTTTACAAGGGCACAGATGATTCGGATATTTATATGTATAGTGTTTCTAAAACTGTTTGACATTTGGAAAATTATTATTCCACGCGGGTGCACCTATGAATTACTCCTATGCAACTTGCTAGTTTTCTTCACCATCCAATTACATTAAAACTGAATCCGGTCAGAAAAAAGAAACAAGCTCAGTAAACTGAATGCAGTGTGCATCAACATAATAACTCATTAATATATAGCTCTGTGACCGGCAGAAACATTGGCTTTCAATAATGAAAATAGAGTATGTTTAACAGTCATTTACATGTTTATTTCGTTGTAGTGGCAACCCAATGGGAGAACTTTGCATACTTAGACATTCAACTCACACTTTTTAACCAAAGTACATTTAATTCACTGAATAAAAAGGAAATAATTGACGAAACAAATGCAGTGGTTAGTTACCTGAAGTATACTACGCATACCTCAATGTGTTTCTCAACAGATTGTGTCACACATTTAGTAGTGAAAAATATAGATTGCAATGCACCCCTCTTTTTGTCCTCCATGACAACTTGATCTGCATGAAAGCAGCCAAATTCAGAACAAACAAAGGATACATAAAAAGACATATACAATATCTGGAACAAGGCACCGTGCTACAACAAAGATGAACAAGTCCCCGTCTGCCAAACAACAATAAATCCTTTGGTCAAATTTGTATTAATTACATCCACGATGTGACGTTGTCTCCTGCTATTGATCCTAGTCACAGGCCTGCACTCAGTCCTAGCCTCCTTCATGCTGTGGTTAAGAGAGGAAAAACAAGTGAGAGAAAGAGGGTATGGGAGAGATGGGGTTATGTCCTAAATCAATCAATATCTATGTGTAAGTGTTAATTTACCCTCCCATAGTTCAGAATCAGGGCTCGTATCTGTTTGATTTTAGGTAGATTACATTTTAAAATGGAGTGATTTGATCCAAATCTTTTTACACCGGCCGAGCTATCATCTTGGAACAGAAGTAATTTTTCTTCCATCCTGAGGTTTGACAAGACCATGCTCCCCTAAGACATGTGTGCACTGGTTTTTGTTGATTTCAGTTTCAGGAAGGATGTAGATGGCAGTCCCCCTTTTTATGTAGTTTTTCCGTTGCTTAGAACTGAATCAACTGATGCTTGCATTTGTTACTGTTCTGCTCAGCCTGTTGGTCAAATGTCTGCATGACGTCTTTCTATCATCTCTATAAATATTGTTAATGTGTGAGAGGGAGAGATGTTGTCTGTTCTCGTGTGGCCTCCAAATATGTGCTCCCTCCAGATGAGATACATCACATAATTTACTCGTTCTAGTTGGTACATTAACAAATCTACACAAAGCGATCAAGCAAGTGTAATTCCTACACTGATCTACATTTTCTAATTGCTCCCAATCCCCAACCTAGATGAAGCAACAAAAAAATAAAGAAAGGAGAGCGGGATTTAGGATTGAGAAATACTGTGTCCTGCTGCTAGACCGCATGGCCTCGTGCTTGCTTCTTCACATCTATGACCTGCAGGCTGCAGCGCACCAACGTTGCTGGCTTCTTCACCACCAAGCCTAGAAGAGAACCTGCATCTGAACAAACAAAACAACCGCCATGTCTGGAATCTGCATGACTCGAGAGGAAGGGACAATAACTCTAATGAGGAGAATAGAAAGAAAAAAAACGCTATTTCTGCACACCTTCAATGGCGGTGGTGGTGAACTGGTAATCCACTGAATCAGCATCGAAGCAATGAGGGGTTACTTCACATGAACTGTGTACGCATCTGGTAACACTACCTCGTCTTCTATGCGGATGGTGGCACATAGGCTGGTGCCAACGTTCTTCATACATGAGCCTTTCTTCTCTAATGGCATGCCGCACGCATGCACCACTTCTGATGGGTCTCCTCGCCTGTAGGATGAAAAGAGACCTTGTCATCACAGATTGAGGAGCGGCGGTGAAAAAAGAGAGGAGGTCAAGAGAGGAACGACAAGGGGAGGGGCAAACCGTCATCAGTAGCCATCCTTAAGAGTCCTCACCGGCGACGGGTGGAGAGGAGGCATTGGCTGCGCTCATACCACCCTGTGCAGGCTCTGTGCTGGTCCCGGACGCGGCGCATCACGGGCACGGCGAAAGGCCCATGGATGGGGCGACAGACAATCGACAGGGAGGAGGATTGGGTAGAGGAGAGCGCCCTTGGGCGCGGGACGACGCGAAGACTGTAGGGCAGAACCGCGGAAGCGGGTCGATTTCTCTTGGCCACTCGGGAGAGACGGCCATGGACGTTGGGCGGCGACGGGGTCGGGGTGATTGGATCGATTTCTCTTGCCTCTCGGGAGAGACGGCCATTGGGGCGACGGGGTCGGGGTGATTGGATCGTGGGGACGTGCGGTCGTGGGCTCGTGGCTGTTCTTTTTTCTGTCGCCTTTTTTCTTTAAGCAGGGGAGAGACCGTAGGAAGAACGTGGGAGGTCGAACCATCACGACGTTCGATCCTCTAGAGATTTGCGCATGCACTAGTGAAGGCGTGCAGCTGAACCATGCAGGATGCGTTGGCGTTGCGTACAATGATAGTACTAGCTACCACTCGATTATTCTTATACAAGTACGCAATACTATAGACCGAACAGTACGCCAAAAGCAACAACGTATTGTTTTTTATTAATCAGAAGAGCAAAGAGAGAAAAATACAATAAAAACAACAAGTCCTTCTATAAAACCAATACTGTCATTCGGTGGGCCCAAGGGCAACCAGAGCCACGTTAGTAATTGTGGCCCATCCAGAGAAAAATATGGCGAAACAAAAAGGAAACGACGCCTGAGAGATTCGAACTCTCGCGGGGAAACCCCATGTACTTAGCAGGCACACGCCTTAACCACTCGGCCAAAGCGTCGCTTGATGACCTTTCTCCGAATGGAATGCTCTCATACACACGCAACGATGCAAAGCACATGAAAGAGGGAGAGAGAGAGATATAGGTTGGTTGGAGGAAGCAT
The DNA here is from genome assembly GCF_002162155.2 of Triticum dicoccoides. NCBI lineage: Eukaryota > Viridiplantae > Streptophyta > Magnoliopsida > Poales > Poaceae > Triticum > Triticum dicoccoides. The sequence goes on from NC_041388.1 coordinate 693,341,776, forward strand.
GCACACCAGATGCCAACATCTGAAACCCAATGTCGCGAGTACTCCTACTTTCCTAACTTTTATTGCAAATTTTTGTAGGTAGCTTCCCAAGTTGACTGCTTGGTGTCCAGCTTTCCTAACAACTTGTTTACCTTTGGGCTTTGGGCAGTACTGTCCCATAAAGCCATATATAACCAGTTCTCTCTCAGGCCACTTGTACAAAACCATGGATTCCAAGCACTACTAGTACTACACTTTTCAAGATTCCAACCTTTGTTAATATAAAATCTTATATCGAACAACTTTGTACTAATCATGTTCATATGCGCCATCGGTCCATATTAGCTCTGGTCCATAATTTGATAAAAATATATCCGTCTTTGGAACCGTTTTGAAGAGCTCAACCATGAGGGAGTCAAATATCCACTCACGGAACTCCACCCTCATTGGCAAACCTCGCTCCCTCTCGAAAGCTCTCCTCTCTTCATGTAATTTTTTTTGTTGAGAGTCAAGTTCGGAGTACCAGCTCTATCTGTTTTCGTTTGGTCGCCGGTTGGCTTCATCACATCACCATATCCTCCAGGCCATGACTGCTTAGTAGGGCGGCTTTTCTTCTTCCTCCAGGCCAAGTTGCCAAATCAGAGGAAGTACATCATCATTGTGGAATCTGGGACGAGGTGTCATGGAAGCTCCTCCGTCCCAAGTGGTGTCGTCCCCGACGACGATGGAGCTGTGTCCGTGGTGAGGGTATTGAGGACCCGATCGTGTTTTCCATCTATGTTTTGGGGTTCTCTTTGTAAAAGTAAGGGACTGTTTGCAGTTTAGGTCTGCTTATGGGTCCTTATTTAATGTGTTGTGTACTACTACTGTTTCAATATTAATGCAGCTTCAGGGTCCTTCTGGACCCTTCTCCTATTCAAATAAAAAAATAGAGGGAGTCAAATATATGCAAGTACTTAAAGATGTGCACTATATTCAAAAGATACACATAGTATTTTAGTGTAGTGTGATACGTCCATTTTGCATCATGCTTTTATATCGATATTTATTGCATTATGGGTTATTATTACACATTACGTCACAATACTTATGTCTATTCTCTCTTATTTTACAAGGTTTACATAAAGAGGGAGAATGCCGGCAGCTGGGATTCTGGGCTGGGAAAGGAGCAAATATTAGAGACATATTCTGCACAGCTCCAAAAGTTCTGAAACTTCACAGAAGACGTTTTCAGAATATATAAAAAATACTCAGCGGAAGAGATTCACCAGGGGGGCACACCCTGCCCACGAGGGTGGGGACGCGCCCCCTACCTCGTGGGCCCCCTGGTGGCTCTCTGGTGGCCATCTTCTGCTATATGAAGTCTTTCAATGGGAAAAAATAATAAGCCATCTTCTCGGACGAAACTCCGCCGCCACGAGGCGGAACCTTGGCGGAACCAATCTAGGGCTCTGGCGGAGCTATTCTGCCGGGGAAACTTCCCTCCCGGAGGGGGAAATCATCGCCATCGTCATCACCAACGCTCCTCTCATTGGGAGAGGGCAATCTTCATCAACATCTTCATCAGCACCATCTCCTCTCAAAACCCTAATTCATCTCTTATATCAAATTCTTGACTTCAAGTCCGGGATTGGTGCTAGTAGGTTGCTAGTAGTGTTAATTACTCCTTGTAGTTGATGCTAGTTGGTTTATTTGGTGGAAGATCATATGTTCAGATCTTATATGCATATTAATATTCCTCTGATTATGAACATGTTTATGCTTTGTGAGTAGTTACGTTTGTTCCTGAGGACATGGGAGAAGTCTTGCTATTAGTAGTCATGTGAATTTGGTATTCGTTCGATATTTTGATGAGATGTATGTTGTCTCTCCTGTAGTGGTATTATGTGAACGTCGACTAAATGACACTTCACTATTATTTGGGCCTAGAGGAAGGCATTGAGAAGTAATAAGTAGATGATGGTTTGCTAGAGTGACAGAAGCTTAAACCCTAGTTTATGCGTTACTTCGTAAGGGGCTGATTTGGATCGATATGTTTCATGCTATGGTTAGGTTTACCTTAATACTTTTGTTGTAGTTGCGGATGCTTGCAATAGAGGTTAATCATAAGTGAGATGCTTGTCCAAGTAAGAACAGTACTCAAGCACCGGTCCACCCACATACCAAATTATCAAAGTACCAAACGCGAATCATATAAGCGTGATGAAAACTAGCTTGATGATATTCCCATGTGTTCTCGGGAGCGCTTTTCTCTATATAAGAGTTTGTCCAGGCTTGTCCTTTGCTACAAAAAGGATTGGGCCACCTTGCTGCATTTTTTTTTACTTTTGTTACTTGTTGCTCGTTACAAATTATCCTATCACAAAACTATCTGTTACCACTTGTTTCAGTACTTGCAGAGAATACCTTGCTGGAAACCACTTATCATTTCCTTCTGCTTCTCGTTGGGTTCGACACTCTTACTTATCGAAAGGACTACGATAGATCCCCTATACTTATGGATCATCATAGTGCAATTAGTGTTGAACAGGACATAAGAGCATCTCTGATAGCTGGGAAATGCCGTTTGGTACCTAGGTGTATATACATCCGATATAGATCCTGGGTGTATATAAACCTGATATAGAGAAAATAATAATTATAAAATTCAAAAAAGTTCATAAGTTTTTAAAATAAGGTTGACTTTCTTTTACAATAGTATATTTTTTTGCAAATAAAAAACACCATTCGTCATGGAAAAATAGTAATTTATTGCTATATACAAATCACTATTTTACCTACTTTTTTTTCTTAAGTCAATGGTTTTTTTTTCTTTCGTGGGATTTTTTACAAGTACAATGAAAGGTCAAGTTTATTTTCATTTTTTTAACTTTTTATCTAACAATTTTTTTCATGTAAAGTGTATATACACAAACCAAACTTTACTGTCCTCCAATAGCTGCCCTATTTTAGGGCACCCGGAGGCAAAAACCCTCTTCAACAGCAGTCTAACCATAATTTTTTTTGCATTTTTATTTGGGCAACCATAAAATGAGGCACCAAGTGCTCCAAATATTAGTCACTTGGGCGGCTGTCGCAAACTCACGTGACGCCCAACCGCAGCCCTTTCGCTCCCGTGCGTGACTGGTTGTGGCGCCGCTGCCCGACCGCTGGCTATTGAATCCAGCAGTGAAGTTCAACTCAATAATTCGTGCTTCAATTTTTGTTTCCTCGTAAGATGGCTTGTCCGCAACTATCCTCATGTGTGAAGCTTCAACTTCATCACATAACACAATAGGGCAGTGGTCCTATTTTGCAGCCACCAAGTGACGTAGTGACGCAAAGGGAAGCATAGAATTCAAGTTGACCGTCACTGAAGCCTTGTCAAGCCCAACTCGACACAATTGTCGCCCACTCACTCATTTTTTAAAGGTCCAATCAACACCAATGTATTCGAGATCATCGAGTCCACATAGATCCACCGCCTGCCAAAATCCTACCATTTGAGCCACATCTCTCAAATTAGGCCCCATTTGTTCGTCTCTCCGGCACCTCATTAAAATCTCCAATACAAAGCCACGAAAGTGTAGATTCACCCGGTAGTCAAGCCATCGTGTCACAGATCTGCTGCCAAAGGCTTCTGTTAGCCTCGCCACAGAAGCATGTTCACCTCCATTCTTCCTTCCCTTCTTTGGACACAACCGCATCAGTATTGTATTTTGAAAAACTCTTGACCCGTAAATTAACTCAATCCCGCCACTTCTACCCCGACTACCCAGAGCAAAACCATCATCAAAACCAAACGTCACCGTTAAGCCCTCTACTCTCTGTTTTGACAATTGCGCTGGTCCACAAATAACATTTTTTATAAGGGACAGTCCACAAAATACTCCCTCCGTTCCGAATTACTTGTTGCAGGTATGGATGTATCTAGATGTATTTTAGTTCTAGATACATCCATTTCTGCGACGAGTAATTTTGAACGGAGGGAGTAACTACAAAGCGGCTTTGACCGTCGCTTTGCACATTTTTTTAGGCATGTCTTTTTTCCTGTGGAAAAACCGGCCAGAAAGCCCAAATAAACAAACAAGGCCCACTATTTTCTACGCGTGTCTTAACGCCTGCCGGGCCGGTCGGTTCGCGCTGGCGCCGAGCCGCCGAAAATGGAACGGAGCCCACAGGCCCGTGAGAACCCTAGCGAAGAAGCCCCCCCCTCCTCTCTCTCTATCCGGCCGCACCCTCGCCACCGCGCTTTCCCTCCCCAAAACTTCGACCCGCCTCCTCGCCGCTCCCGTCCGTCCGTCCTCGCCGCGCCTCCGCTGTTCCCCCCGGGTTTTCAGGTACGAGGTCCTCTCCGTCCATCTCCTATCGTAGTCCCGCCTGCACAGTCTCGCGGGACGACGCGCCGCCCCTGACGAGCAGCAGCCGCCGAAACCTAGGGTTTTCTCGCCGCGCGGATCTCTCACTGTCGCCGCTGATTCGGTTTGCTCCGCGTGCAGGTCGCCGACCTTCGCCCCGTCAGCCAGCCGTCGCGTCCATGGCGGAGGTAGCGCCCGTCGATGTAAGAATCCACCAGCTCTCGCAACTTATTAGAGCCGCAGGCCCTCCCATGCATCGCAGCAGCTTACTGACACGGTCGTTGGTTCTGTCTTTGTGTTGCTTGCAGCAGGGGAAGAAGGAGGAGGAGGAGTTCAGCACGGGGCCCCTCTCCATTCTCATGCTCAGCGTCAAGAACAACACTCAGGTTGGTTTGGTCGACTTCTTGCTTCTGTTGATTCAGATCTCAGCTTAGCGCGGACATATATTTTCTGTAGTAGGAGTAGTACTAACTGTTTTTTCTGCATATCTGTTTGAACTGAACACCTGCCCTTCTGGAGTGCTGGTGTTCTCGGTTGTGCGTGCACTTGCTTAAAAACCAATCGACCCAGTTGCCTCTGATCCTGTCGTGCAAGCGAACGGTAGTTTCCCTCCTAGTGCTACAATGCTAAGCGCACCATCGCGCAAATGTGTGAGTAATGAACCATCGCGCAAATGTGTGATAAATGCACAATCGTGTGATGATGAGCAAATATGATGGTTTCTCTGCACCCTTTCGTCAACCAATTGCCCTTTGTCACAATGTCGCCCTCTTAGTACTGCAAAGTTAAATGCGTCAACACGTAACATGTTATCACAGATTTTACCCTGCTTGATGTGTTTATGATTGCAAGCAAACTGGTAATTTTTTTCTACTCAGTAACAATTGTAGAAAAGCTAGATCTCTAGGCGACTTCACTTGCACTGAAAGTAGTCTCTTTGCAGACTTCCATCAATTGCCTTTGGTAATAGTGCTGCTACTCTTAATACTGCAAAGTTCAATGCATCATCGTGTATAATATACTAGTAAATACTATAGTTTCTCTGCAGCCTTTCCTCAACCAACTACCTTTGGTAATTGTGTTCCCTTCTTCATGCTGCAAAGTTAAATGCACCAACACATATATAAGTATTTAGATTTTAGCTTGCTTGATGTGATTATGATGTAAACTGCAACAAATACGAGAAAAGTAGACCTCTAGGTGCTGCACTTGCACTGACCATAGATGAGTAATTAGCCATAGTTTTGGTGCAGCCTTTCGTGATATGCCTTTGGTAAATAGTGTAGTACTGCAAGGTTAAATGCACCATCGTGTATATAAATAGTTATTAAGTTTGAACTGTAGTTCCTGTGCAGCCTCTCATCAGTTTCCCTTATTATAGTGCTACCAACTTAATACTGCGAAGTTGAATTCAGAATCGTGTAATAATAAGTAAATACGATAGTTTCTCTGCACCTTTTCGTCAGTCAATTGTCCTCTGTAACAGTGCCGCCCTCTTTGGTACTGCAACGTTAAATGCATCAAGGTGTAAGGTATCAGTAACCAACCATCTTGTTGTCACAGATTTTAGCTTGCTTTGTTTGCTTATGATGTAAATTGCAATAAACTGGTTTCTTTCTTCTACTTGGTAACAAATATGGGGAAACCTAGATCTCTAGGTGACTGCACTTGCACTGACTGTAGCCTGTAGGTGATGTTTTCCATGTTACAAGTTGTTCTAATGATGTATCCTCTCTTCTGCCTTAGGTGCTTATCAACTGCAGGAACAACAAGAAGTTGCTTGGTCGCGTGAGGGCATTTGATCGTCATTGCAACATGGTTCTTGAGAACGTCAGGGAGATGTGGACTGAGGTGTGTGGTGGCAACAACATCCCAGCCCCTAAATGCACCGTTTCCTTGTCTTGTCTTGTGTTGCTGCGTCCACTAACATCCATTCCGCTCGCTACAGGTTCCAAAGACTGGTAAAGGCAAGAAGAAGGCTCTCCCGGTGAACAAGGACAGGTTCATAAGCAAGATGTTCCTCCGTGGGGATTCGGTCATCATCGTCCTCAGGAACCCGAAATGAGTTTGACGACTCGGCGTAAACCAGAAGAGTCTGTTTTCGCTATGCTGCTGTTAGTTTGTATGCCGAATGCTCTGGATCAGGGAGTGTGTAAGAGACAGTTATCAAGCAAGCATTGCCTGTACTGATTAATGGTTTGGTGCTGTAGTCTGGATGTTATGAATTCACGTCTTTGTAGTATCTAATCTAACAACGTGCACTGGTAGCCTCTGTTTGGATCATCAATATGTCTGGTCTGCTGGAGAGAGTTTTCAGTTTCAGAATGTTTTGTTTGCGTTCCACTGAGTTTGTGAATCTGTAGTTGCCCATCCCGTCGTATTGCAATATGATATATTGATTGTTCATATCATATTGTTGTGCAATCCATTTGCATGGTACCTTTTGGATGTCAAATCGAAACTGATGTGCACACGACATATAGGGTGAACGACCCTTGCACGATGGTCCATCCAGCGGTTTGCAAACAACTTTTGCTTTGCATGGACGGCTTGAATGGGTTGTCGTTCATAAATCGTCTACGTACTGTCGTCTGTATAGCAGTGCTGATGTCAAATAGCGAGGGCTCCTTTGTTGCAATAGAATTTCATGGGATTTTTATCCTCGGGAATATTTTCAATTTTAATCCTCACTCAGGAGTCATTTGCACTGTATTTGGAGAAGCATTTTCATCCACTCAAACCGTGGAGTTCGTTTGCCACAAATTTCTCTTACAGGATACAGGAGTAATTCCGTGCTTTACTTTTTTCTATATGAATCAAAAGATGCCGTTTAGGTGTCTTTTTTCAAAAAAGGAAAAGAAAATGACGCCGTAAAAACGTGGCCGAAATAATGAAGCAGAAAATCAATGCACCATTCACTTATATAGATGCTGAATATACTCATTCAAACATCCAAGGGTCCATAGCTCAGTGGTAGAGCAATTGACTGCAGATCAATAGGTCACCGGTTCGAACCCGGTTGGGCCCTTCTCTTCTTTTATTTTTTTATCTTTTTTGCAACGTTCTTACACCTTAGTTTTTTTTAGGGGAAAAAGAAAATTCTTACACCTGAAACTTCCCAAATGACTTCACTCATTCTTGCACCTTAGTTAGTCTAGCATGTATGCCCCCATTCCCAATGGATATACAGGGGAAAACATGTGGGTCCCAATTCCCAAATGGAAAAACAGGAGAAAACATGGAACAAACTTTGTCAACACAAAACAAAAGGAGACAGTACCTGAAATCAATGGAGCTACTAAGATAGACAGATGATGAGACTAATGACTTCACTCATTCGTTCGTTCGTTCATACATCTGATTCAGCAGCTAGCATGAATGATAACCTTAACAGTAGTACACTGTACCAGCAATGAAAGAGCAATGCAGATTAGGTGAGGAACTAGTGATCGATTGACTCCTTGCATCAAGGGAGGAGGATGTTGGTGCTGACGCTGCAGGATTTCACACAAGACATAGTTTAAGATAAGACATGAACGATGGCTCATGTCGATCGCGTGTAATCATTCTACAACTGAAACTAATGCTCTCACTCATTGGTGGGTGGTATCACGTGGGTGAGAGTAAACCGCCGAGAAAAACAAAACCGCTTTCAGTCATGATCGACGAAAACAATCATATTTTTGATAAAAGGGGGCGATTGTATTGACTCTGCTAACGTTGAATCGATCTGAAACAAACATAAAGAGTTCATGCCAGTTGTCGGGCATGTGTTCGTAGGAACAACAGGTATGTATGTATGAACACAATATGACAACAGTCAAATATCTAGGTCATTTTCTTTGTATACCAACATAGGAAAGTATAAGCTCCTGGAATCCAACCAATGCAAACTTCATTAGAATTTGCTTCGGTACACCCTTGAAAAGGTTGTTGCCATATTAGCCTGCAGATCAAACATATTTAATAGATTCATTTGGATACACAGGTCTATATTATCCTTTTTGATTGAAGGGGCACCTTCTAATCTTCGCCTTTAATCTGCATTGAAATCCATAACAAATGGTGAGGAATTAAACTAGACTCTTGAAAATTTAGCTTCAAATGTACGTAGTTAATGATTGCATTTGGTCCACTCTAATGCACAGCTTTTATTCCTTTGGTTGAATTACATTTGTGATAAATATGCATGCACGAAACATTTTTTTTCTACGTAGCTAATGTACTTTGAGAAACAAATGTATCAAATTATATATGATTCTTTCCCTATAACGAACACTCATTCCTATCTATTGATAGAAAAGAAAGATCTTCGTCACCAATAATAACTGTATTACTATGAAGAAATATGGAAAAAATTGACGCGATTATGTCATATGCAATGTCGATTCTATGGATCGAATTATTGTATTATACAATGGTATCTATGTCTGAAATGTGAGTATTCAAAAGGATACTAACAAAATACATGCATTGTATTTTATGTATCTGGTTCGAATGAACTTTTGACCCGTGAACATATAAAACGCGGTCGCCTGTTTTCATGGTAAGTTGCAACCTATTTCCCCCTTCCCTTTCCTAGTATATTCAGGCATGTATGTAGTATGTAGAAGAAAAATGAAAAACACACAAAGCCAATAAAAGCCGGTCTCCTAGTATATATTTAACCCAAGAATTCACAAGAAGTCCATTAGTGGAATCTTTAAAAAGACTTGTATTTAGGAAAGGAGGGAGTATATATTTTGAATATATGTTTTTTCAATATCAAAATCCTTTCCGAGAGTAAAATAAAAACACAAGTACCATAGAACAACACTCCTGTCTTTTCACAAAAGAAGAAGAAGCAAACATGCCACATTTCCCCACTATCAACCTCTGAATTAAGGATTGTTAATTAATCATCACAAAGAAAGCCTACCAATTTCAATTAATTCCTAACAAAGGGTCCATAGCTCAGTGGTAGAGCAATTGACTGCAGATCAATAGGTCACCGGTTCGAACCCGGTTGGGCCCTTCCATTCTATTTTTTTTTATGTTCCCTTTTCTTTTGGTTAAGTTTGCCACGTTATTAGCCTACCATTTTTATACTACGGTAAGATAAGAAGTGATCACGTCATTTCAAACCACAGAACGTGTGGGTCCAAACTCCCAATGGAGTAAGAGATAACGTTCATGGAACAAGTAGTTTTGCCAACACAAAACAAAAGGAGACAGCCCGGTACACCTGAAATCAATGGAGCTAAGCTAGGGAAATGAGTGAGATAATGACTATGCATCTCATGGATGAGCATGAGTGAGATCCTTAACAGTAGACTGTATACCCAGCAAAAGAAAGAAAGAGCCAGATTAGGTGAGGAAGTAGTGACTGACTTCTTGTAGGACTTAAGGAGGATGTAGATGTTGGTGCTGACGCAGGCTCAAGACATCACTGATGGATCATGTCGATCGTTTGTAATCATTCTGCAACTGAAACTGATGCACTCACTCAAGGGTGGGTTGTATCACGTGGGTGCGAGTAAACGATCGAGTACAACAAAACTGATTTCAGTCGCAATCGACGAAAACGATCAGATTTTTGATAAATGGGAGATGTTATTGACTCTCTTAACGTCAGATCGCGAGGCCAAACAAACATAAAGAGTTCATACACACCGATGCCCGTTACTTGGGAAACAAAACTGCATTCAAATACCCAAGTCATTTTTCTTGTTTTGGTACTAATTGTATTAGTTTCAGGTCTTGATACTGGAAGACGGTGAGGCCCTATTATTGCTTAATATACTTTCCCCGCTACCTGAAATTATCCGGACTCGATGAACTTATCCATGTATAGAAACGACCAAAGGCGATCATCCTCCTACGTACGATCCTTTCTGTATCGTCTCTAGCTACTCTTTTGTTTTGTTTCGAGACAGACAATGCAAGCAAGTGGTAAAGACTGACAGGGAGCGAAGCTGCCAACAACACAATCACCCTGCATCATATCACCACCGCATCCATCATCTGCATGCATGCAGCCAAATCGATCGGGAGGTGCAAAACTAAAGGCACCGTGAAATCTGACGCTGCGTGCACTTACGGCAATACATGTTAAGTCATCGATGGGACTAGACTAGTACACACAAATTTTCAGAACCTAGCATATATAGGTTATCTATATATCGATCGATGTAGCCCGTCAGTTTAAAAGCGTGGGTCAGACAGAAATACAGAATGTATACTAGCTAGCTAGGATTTAATGAGAAATTACTGTAATTAAGAAAGATGGGCACTGAGAATAAGTTTTGTGAATAGATCTCTCTTTCTGCTTGCTGTCTGCCCAAAGGCGATTAGTGTGGATTTGGTCAGTCGCTCTTGTCTGTGCAACGTGTAGACAGTACGTTGGATCGATCAGAGCCTCACGGAGCTATATGTGCTTGCTAGCTGCTAACCCCCATGGGATCGATCGGAGGCTGTGATCATCCGACATGTTCAGTCGCCGGCCGGCTGGTCGAGCTTGCATATGCCTAGCTAGTAGGAGTGCAGATAACTACTACAAGTTGGACGCATTTGCTAGCTCACTAGCTGACCCCTTTTTCTCTGGAGATTAATTAGTAGAAGCATTTCTTCTCCTTCATCGCGGTAGCTAGCTAGCGTGCTAGATTGGTCATGCCTGACGTATGCATGCCGAGAGGCAGAGTGCCCAACTGTCTGTCTGAAACTCTCTCTGCATACCACCATTCTTAGCTGATCGATCGAGCATGTACATTTCCTAACTCCTTCCTTGTGCTAATTACCAACTGAATACATGCTATTTTCCAAATTAGGGGCCCCGGCCCACTAAAATCTACTCCCTCCGCCCCATAATATAAGACCTTTTTTGGCACTGGTCTTATATTATGGGGCGGAGGGAGTAGATCAGCCCGATAAAATCATGAAATCTCATAGGCTCAGTTTGACTTGAATGATATTATGTGTATAAAGTTTGACCCCACATTACAAGTGGACGAGGAAAACACCATTTATAAATATATATGTGCTCCAATCCTTATAACACGAGGAAAGAGAGCAAGAGCGCACACCCACCCACCCATCTGACTCACCCAACCAGACATGTGTCGCGTAAATCGAGCTCGAGCTAGTGGTACATACGCTACCTGTCAGAAGAGTCATTTGTTTGCTAGTGTAAATCTCTAGGTATATGTGTCAATATATGCTTGAACTTGTTGATGAAACTTTTCTTATGAAAGGATACATAAGGAGAGCTTACGTAGAGGAAGGAGGAGCAAAAGGACTTCCCAACCCAACACGCATGGTTCATATGCAAAAATGATCGATGCCTAGATGTAACTGTGATATGCTATTGTACTCATCATGTTACTATATTGGAATTAAGCTTAATAAAAGGTGTTTAATATCCTATAAACTAGTTTATCTGTCCCAAAATAAGTGTTGCTGAACGGATGGAGTACTACTTTGAATACACAATCGAGGAGGACAAATCAGATCATGCGTTTGAGTAATTAACTATCCACTTGCGGTAATTAGTAGCCGCCTTAAGAACTACTACTAAATGTAGATATTTCATGCATGTCGATCGTTAGCTAGATAGTGGGCTGGGAGATCCATTCCACTTGGCGTGCTGCTTGCAGGGCAACATGCATGCACGTATGCCGTGGTGTGTGATATTTCCGGTTCCAGCAAGTTGAGCCAGCTTTTGCTCTTAATTGGCAATTTGGTGATTAGGTTCCCTATTTTATATGCTCACTACCTAGACCACTTGGGAAGCAGTGGAATTAATCAATCGATTAAATAATTAAACAGTGGTTGCACTTTTTAACCTCATATTGCACTTAGCTAGAGTATAGTGGATCTTCATACATATGTTCAACCACTTTTTATTAACGGATATGACTAGTGATCGAGCTTCGCAAAAGCACCACGTACTTAGTTAAGGAACTCGTCGAAAAGGGGAGCTTATTTAAGAAATTAGTACCAAACAAAAGCATGCCACAAACAAATTAAAAGGCCCAGCATGAGATTTAGGTTTCTTTTGTTGTCTTGGCCGCCCCGTGGAAGTGTAACCGTGCATGCTCACACTTTCCAGAGATCTTTCCAATTTCTTGGTACACCATAAATATGAAAGTAATAATAAATCTTGGTCTAAACTCCCTCCTTCTAGATGTTTATGTCACACCAAAGTAAAAAAAAGGACTTCTATAGCAAGGGAGGACGGATCTTGATGCAAAGCTGAATGGCCTAGATAGAAGGATGAGCTAAAAAAACACTCTGGTCAGTTAAGCCTGCCCCTTTCGTTCAAAAAGGCGATAAAAACCCTAGAGTTTGACATGTGGAAGAGATGTGACATTTGGTGGAGTAGTATATATTCTTTTGTGCCATCCATGGTTGCTTGCATCATGGCAGCACACACTTGGATCGTGCCGTACACATATATGCCACGCCCCATCACGAAATGTTCCACGATGGATGCCAGACCGACACATCATCCTATTTAATCATATCGCGTTAGCTCTCTCGTGCGTCTATTGCTGGCCAGCGCCAATCGCGTGGGAGTACCGGCTGCACCCCCTTCTAATCAATCGCGCGGTTAACTTAATTATACTAGTTAAAAGATTATCAACATGTTGATGAAAGGTTGAAGCTGACACTTGCCTAAAGTGCATATAATGAAAGAGAGCAGTCGGCTGGAGCCTGATTAACATCTGTACTTTAGCTAGCAGCTAGCTCTGAAAGTGGCAGTGTGAGTTGATTAGTCGTACTTCCTTCGTTTCAAATTACTCAAAGTTCTAGTTTTTCTCTAAGTTAAGCTTTTATTATGTTTGATCAAGTTTGCAGAAAAATATGCTAATATCGGCAATATTAAATTAGTTTCATTAGGTTTTTCGCAATCTCAATATATTTTCATACTATACATATTCAATGTTGTCGATATTAGCATATTTTTATACATACCTGGTCAAAATTAAGGGCATCTTTGATTCACAGGATTTTAAAAACACATGAGTGAAAGAAGTCATAGGATCACACGATGTCATGCCCTTTTGAATCCTAGATGATTTTGGCTTGTTTCTAGGAAAATGTTCAAGAGTCATAGGATAACACGATGTCGCGCCCTTTCGAATAATAAAAATTCTTAGGGATTCCAAATGTTCAAAATTTGTTGGAAAAACCCTTCAACTCAAAGAGGCCCTGGACAGTAGAACTTAAGACAACCCAAATGATAAGTGTCACACGTGTGGCACGAAGCACTCTGGGCATAAAAAACGTTCTGAGTTGCCATGTGTTCATGCTATACATGTGGCACTTATCAGGGCCCTAAGACAAAGCTAGAAGCAGTTCCAAGTATAATTGATTTACAACAAAGGGAGTAATATACACGGGGCTGAACTGCTCCATCTGTCAGCTGGTTTAGCTTGAGGCTCCAACGATGGCCTAACTAGGCAGCTAATCAGCGCCAGCGCACGATTAGCACCGACGAGCACGCGCTAACCACTGGTGCCTGACCGTGAGTCGTTAATCCCCCCGTCCTAATCGTGCCAGACCAGCCGGAAAATCATCATGCAGTAACTAATATACTAGTGGTATATATGTGGTTTTGTGAGAGGAGATGGATTAGGGTTTTGTCGATCAGCCTTTTTGACGATGCGAGCAAAGTGCACTACCTTGACACCTTTTGGAACGGAAGCACACACTCCATATACAGATATACTGTTTGGAGATGATCGAGCGTCGGCAGCTCCGTGGGGAGTGAAGGCTCAGGCGGCCTAACTTTGCCCAATGTCAAGGGTTGATCTATCTGACAACACCCTTTTTGACAGAATTGATCCGCGATATTTGATAGACTTTTAGGCAGATCATTTCGAGGATTGCTTAGTTTATCACTAGGATGCATCTGAGTGCCTGCATCTTTACCGCGTTTCTAAATAAGTGACCTAGCTATGAACAACTGCACACAATGAGGATGCATTTGGATGTTCGATGAGTAATGAGCATCGTGATGCTTTATTGGGTCGCCGCGGCGCCCCTACTACCTCGGTGGCGGGCGGCGACAAGCAAGCCAGAGGGAAATGGCATGATCAAGAGGGCCGGGTGAAGGGGGTGCCCGCGAGGAGAAAAGAGAGGGAGGGGCGCCGATGAGACCACATCGACAACAAATAGGTTTGGAGAATGTTTTGTGTGTGTGTGTGTGTGTGGG